>NW_009657436.1:0-646 GCF_000708025.1 Charadrius vociferus
AAAAGGAATGCATAATGAAAAGTGGGAGATGTCAAAGTACTGCTTAGGGGAGAGGAAAGAAAAAGCCCAGAAATGCAAAACAGAAAACACTGACCTAGCAACATGGCAATCCTATGTTCAATAGGGAGTAGGAAAGAATTGTTCTTACATCAGCAAGCATTCGGAGCATGCCACATAAGGACGTGGTGAAGTTGGAGGACTCTGCTGGTATGCTCCACCACAGGAATAGGCAGCATTGCTGTCAGCAGCACTGTATAACTTGATCAAAAAGTATTTTGAAAGTTGCCATGAGAAAGAAGGTATGGACAAAGTCACCTTTCATAGCAAGCTATTCCTATGCACATTGAACACCCTGTCTCATGAAAACACATATTTTATAATGCACCTGGAGTCTTTTACTCACAAATTTATTTCATCATCAGAGTACCTACCAGCTGCAGCATAGTTAAGAATGTCACCATCACCCACCCTAATATATAGACATCATCCACAAGAATTGCTTGAAGCAGCATTTACCATTAGTAGCATTGATTAAGTCAGTTGGAAGTTACAGGCAGACACACAAAAAAAGCAGGGCTAATCTTGCACTAGTTACAGAAGCAAAATTTCCACCTTCCAAGTGCTTTTTATTGTGGAAAAAAAACCC
>NW_009657437.1:0-646 GCF_000708025.1 Charadrius vociferus
GACCATGCTGTTAAATAACCAACACCACAGTCCTTGACAGCAATGGGTGACAGCAATACTTCCCTTGTGTATTTTATCCCCTGCAAGTGGGTTTTTGGAGGCTGTGGTTTTTACAGTTTGTCAGTGAAATAAAAAGACAGTAACTGTATTTGTGACACTGCTTTAAGAGTTTCTCTTCCCTCCCTTTACCCTCAGCCACATGTACATTCCTGTGTAGCAGTTCGCGGTTTTGCTGGATGTGCCTCTTCACACTCTGTGCTCTGTGGGCCTGCGCTGCTAACCAGGTTAAATATTCCTTCTGTCCCCTTATTCTAAATGTTAGTTTAAGGGCAGGTTTTATCAGTCTAAATTGGCACAGCTGACATAACTAACTGCAGTATGGGGCTGGGAATGCACATATGTGGGCAGGAATTTCTGAAGCTGATTTTGTTGTAAACGTAAATTCTTGTTAAACTCCAGTGAGAAGGTTATGTTTGTCTCTTTGTGTGATAGAACAAGGAAAACTTGTTTCTTCTCCTTCTTTCCTCCAAATATATTCAGTTTGCAAGAGTTAGAATTCATCTTCTAGTCTTGTGCTTTACGCACCATTGCTTGTGATAATTGATTAATAGAACAAAAATAAAATACTTCCTACACATTGTTTCCT
>NW_009657438.1:0-646 GCF_000708025.1 Charadrius vociferus
CACTTTGTGTAAATGCTCTCCTTCAAAGTCGAATCATCCCAATTTTGGTCTTCAATCTTGAAAACACTTATATATGCTCTTACATTTCAGACATCTCAATAGAAATGGCATAAAAAGTATTGTTCCCATGGAAATTTTACACTTGGGAAAAGATATGCAAGATAAGTCTTGATGAAGAATTACCTGAAAGAATATTTGAGCTGTATTTTACAAATTTGCCTCCTACCTGCTTCACTCAATACTCACACTTTATTGTATGTCAGAAGATCTTCTTCTATATTATGTCACAGATCAGTCGTAGAAAGCAAACACTGTTCAAAGTTATCTTTTTTATTATTGTTACTTGGCAGCATTAGTGCTATCACTGTCACAAGGTCTTCATTGGAACATCTGCCACACACAGGAGTCTTTCTGTACTAACACGTTTTCGTTATTTGCCTGAAGATCGCTGCAGAGGAGTCACATTTTCTTTGCGGGAACCATATTTATCACTCAGCAAAATTAATTGCTGTCATGTCTCCAGACTTTTTCTTTCAAATACTGACTCTTGACCATGAGTGGCCTAGGACAGATCTTGGCAGTCTAGGTTTACTTTTTTTCATGCTGGTATTGTTATAAATACCCATTTAGGATTCAAAGACTTCTC
>NW_009657439.1:0-646 GCF_000708025.1 Charadrius vociferus
TCACTTTTACAGGTCCACCAGGGTTGCTCTCAGAAGCGAGAGCCTTTTCTGCCACCCTTCACTGCAAATTTAGAAAGTAGATATTTTTCATTTACTTAGTGGAAAGTAGGATATTCATGTTTGGGCAAACAGGAATCTGGATAGTGAAAAATCAGCCAAGTAAGGAGATGTGGCTGTGCAACAAGTGGTTTTATAGAGACAGACCTCAAAAAAAACCCCTTCTGCTCTTTGATGAGACTGCCTGATGGGTTGAGGAAGGTAATTGCAAAGATTAGCTGAGAGTTTAGCAAAATATTTGACTTTTCAGTACAACACTGATTAAATGAGCTGTGTCATTAGCAGCCTGGAAACCTGCTTGTGGAATCCCACTTCCTGGGATTAGGATATTTCTAATTTTCCTCTTCTGCCCAGATTCTTTGGAGCATTTTCAGCTCCACCTGAATATTTTAACAAAACTTGTAGAAGCAGTGGTTGAAGGTGAGCAACAGATTCAAAAGCTGTTCTAGCAGGACGAGTGGTTCATTTGCAGAAGTGTCTCATTTCTGTAAGAATCTGGGGTAAAAAAAAATCACATAACATAAATATATCCAATCCAATAAATAGAAAATTATTTCTGATGTATTGTCATGGTTTAGGCCAAATCGGC
>NW_009657440.1:0-646 GCF_000708025.1 Charadrius vociferus
TTCTTAATTTATGTCTGAGTAATTAACTGTCATATAACTAAATATCTACTTCTGCATTTGACATGGGCATTGCCTGCAAGTACTGAGTCACACATTGTCTTTAACCAACAATTAGATGTATTTACAAAAACTCCGGCAGTGTAATTCTGGATGTGCTTAATTGCAAATAATCTCACTGATGCTAAAAATCTTAAACACGTAAATGTATAGACAAATAAAACATGGAAGTCAAAAAATGAACACATATTCTCACATAAATTTACATGTGCAAAGGAACAAAGAATCACAGACCTGAGAGGGATCTCAAGAGATTATCCAGTCTTTTCACCTGCTTCCGGCAGGACATTCTATTCTATTATGTACAGACTATATAGATTTAGAACTTGTGACACACTTTTTAATCTACTCTTGAAGATTCAGTGAGAAAAATCCAACTCATTCCTAAGCAGGATTTTTAGTGCTTTGTTGTACTTACTGATCCCTGCAAAACCCCATCATTTTGGCAGTGAATTCAGGACTACCACACAGGCACAATTTCCTTGCCAGATTTGCTGGAATTCCACCCTTAAGCTTTTTCATTCTAACATGTTTTCTCAGCTTCCTTAGTACTATCATGAGGCACAATGTCAAAAGACTTTAAAAGTTA
>NW_009657441.1:0-646 GCF_000708025.1 Charadrius vociferus
AAAAAAGGGAAAGAATTCAAATGACAGAAAATTAAGTGCTTAGAACCTGTCATGGGAAATGATTGCATTACTTTGAATTCAGGATGTGAGTCTTAAGACACAGTCTGTTATGGATAAAAACAAAACTGATGTGAAAACCTGCAGGTCCTTCCAATGAGTTTTCACAACAGCCTACAGCAGTCTTAAAGGAAACCTCAGATTGGACAGGCTTCCTAGCTCACTGATAATTAATCACTGTTTAACAAAATATCTCATTGTAATACATATGCAAAGCCTCATGCCAGTCTAATTTCTCTCTAAATAAAAATCCAGTTCTTCTGTTGACGTGTAGAAGACTGGTAATTGGCCTCTCACCCAGACATAAACTAAAGATGTATGTCCCTCCTCCTGGCACACTGCATACTTGTTTCATTCCAAGGATTATAACCCTGGAGACTTGGTTTTCTTCACCAGCTGAAGCACTGTGCTGGTTACTCCGCCTGCATGTTCCTGATGTACATCCAAAGGAGTCAGTCTGATTACTGAAGGAACCAGAGGCCACTGTTTAAACTCCTAAACTTGTACCAGCAGTTACTAATCACAGCTCCACTTTTCCCTCTGCTCACAGTGTAAAACCACCTGCCCAGTTGTATGGATGATAATTGAA
>NW_009657442.1:0-647 GCF_000708025.1 Charadrius vociferus
TTCATTGTGATGCTTAGTTACTGCAGCCAAACCCATTTTAGGTGTGGCCAACACCAAAATGTTATTTAGTGATTTCTTTCCACAAATGTCCAAACAAATACTTAAATCCACACAGGACACCTGAAGTTAATGCAGAGGTACCATCTGACATACCTCTGGGAGAAATGCATTCCTGAAATGAAATGAACTTATGTCCCAGAAGTGAAACCTGCAGAACTTTTAGCCACCTCCTGCAAACCCTTCACAAAGGAATAAAATAATCTGCTGCATGGGAAAGCTGGAGGACTGGGAAATGTATCAGCTGTGCACAAACTTCTCACACCGCAGAGCTGAGCACTGCACGCTGGTAGCACATGAATGCTGATAAATGTATCATTTTGAAGATCTATTGGGCACTGCTTATTGTGAAGCAGAATGCAAGCTCTACTGCTCTTCCAAACTTATATACTTCCAGGTGGATTGTAAATCCATATCACTTATTCCATATGCCCGTACAGCATCTCCACTATGTGTTCTTGCCCAGGCAAAAACTCTTAGATATCAATGGACAATAGTGTGAACAGTCAGAGGCCTTCAGAAACTGTAAGCTGGGCCGCAAACGTGATACATGCTTAGCTTCACCATCATATTATGTAAAAAAAAAAAAA
>NW_009657443.1:0-647 GCF_000708025.1 Charadrius vociferus
AACTAGATGATCTTTAAGTTCCCTTCTGGCTCTAACTATTTTATGATTCTATGGTTCTAAAAGCTACAATAGACAATAAAAAGGACATTCATTTGGTAACAAAAGTGAGTGATCAATACTTTTGATCACTCTTATGCTATTATATGGCTTTGTTCCATAAAGATCATTGGTCCCTTAAAGCATCATCATCCCTGTTCTTATTTCAAGCATCTAAGATAAAAGCAGGTCCTTCACATTAAAATTCCTGGACACAGCCTCTTATGCAATAATTGCACTGTGGTTCAGTCCTTTGGACGCTGCTACCTTGAATAAGCAAACTTGAGTTTGTTTAAGCTCTACCTTAACCAAGTGAGTTTCAGAACATGGTCTGGAACCTGCATAAAAGTGGGTGCTGGTTAACCAGTGCATACATTTGCAGTATGTGGCAATATGTGTTACTTCTGTTCAAAAGGCTTTTTGTTTGTTCATTAAAATTTAACAGTTTTGTAACTTCAACACAAATGCTCCAAAATTCCTGTCTTTTCAGACTTTAGAGAGATGCTTTTGAAGTCGTCTTCTTACTGAAATATCAATAATTAATAAACGTCTGTTTCAGTTAAAACACGTCATTGATAGGATGTAGCTGTTACAGTAGTTTGTGCATACCA
>NW_009657444.1:0-647 GCF_000708025.1 Charadrius vociferus
AAAAAAAAAAAATAGGCTCTGGTGTATCTCCTACACCCATATCACATACTATTCTTCATACTCCTTCTACAATCACATCATATTAAAAGGCACGGAACCCTAAAGTTTGCAACATCATTTCGTTTTTGGGAAGCTTCCAGTGTAAACCTCAAACTCCACATTACATCTGTAAAGCATCAAAGGAAATCTCCCCATAAGGAACAAAAATTCAACAATGCTAAGTGATATTCATTCATTATAAAGTCAGCAGGGAACACTGAGATTTTAGTCTTGACAACTCAGCCCCAAATAATGCAGGCTGTAAGATAAGTTCCCCTAGAGTTCCTCTTCCCACTCCTCCTTACAAACAGATGTTCTAGTTTAAATTAACTAACTCGGGAAATACTTAATCAATGTTTGACCAAATACAGACTCTTTATATATTTCCCAAGGACTGAGAAGCAAGATTGAGGTCTTTGACACTGCAAAACACTCCAACTTATTGTGATTTGTGTAGCTCTTTTCTGAACCTTTAAGAATTTGTCAACATAATCTGTGAACTCCATAACTTTGTAGGACATCAAAGACAATAACCTAGAAGCAGGCATGATACTGCCCAAATAAAGAACTACAGTATTCTTTCACACTTAACAAAACCAAAAAAACAA
>NW_009657445.1:0-647 GCF_000708025.1 Charadrius vociferus
GGTTTTGTCTAATACACCAGACGACCAGACCTGATGAGGAACCTATGTTCTGACAAGAACTCAGCCTTGGTAAGATGGACCTTAGAGAAAAAAACTCTCATATGAAGAAATCCCAAAGGATTCCTCTTATCTGTAATACCCCATGCAGATCATTTTCAAGAATTCTGACACACACATTTCTATTTTTATTCTGCATTTTATGTTAGGTTCACATACCAACATGCTGTTCTGTCCAACACACAGGTATCATTTTCTATAGTGAATACGCATTGTTTTTTGTCTGTTAGCATCAAATCCAATGCAAAACACTGAATGAAAAGATGTTTTCTTGAGCCTCTAGTTTATTTCAGTTGCAGAAATGAAGGTGCTAGACCCATAGCAATAATCCTCCCACTGCAGACTCAGATTCGAACCAGTATGATGACAAATCTTTCCTTCCTGTTTCTGAGTAATTGTCAAATAGTCTCTCCACCTACAGAATGAAATGAGAAACTGTATGAGTGAGGTCTAGACTGCTATCAAAACGTATGGAGTTCTCAAGTCCAGAACTTTCAATTCTGTTTTGTATCTGCAACCCACCTTAGGTTTTACCACTCTACCTGGAGGCGGCAGCAGAAGAAAAAAGAGGGAGGCAGTTTTCTGAATCA
>NW_009657446.1:0-647 GCF_000708025.1 Charadrius vociferus
TAGAATTTTTGGGGATTAGTTACAGAAAGGCGTTCAGAAGTTTGTAGGTGTTTATTAACATTTTGCAAGCATCTGGTATAGTGGTTTATCTGTTGTACTGCTGATACTGATCCTAAATGGTCAATTCACTGATTGACAATTAATTGTGTGACATCAATAGAACAAGAGAGCGGTCTGATCCTGATGTGCTTTAAACTACATGAATTGAGCAGTGTTGCCCTGTGACACAAGTAAACATATGTCATTGTGGTTTCACAGTGAAATGGACCAACGATAGGATGTTAAGGCTGAAACTACATTGAATACTTACATGTCTGTGGGTATTGGGATAAGATTCAATTTGTAATTAAAAAACAGGCTAGCAATCTCAACATGTTCTTCAGGTTTCTTTACCACAGTCTCTGGAAAAAAGCAGCAACTTGTTAAATATATATTCATAAGAAATATTTAATACTATAATATTGGCAAACAATTTCCCTAGTGGATTCATCACCCCTAAATAATTCTATTCTCCAAGTATCATCACGTATGCTTGAATGGAAGAGAAAAACAAGGGATGGCTTTAGTGACATATGAAAGAATTAACACTCTGATGCTCAGCCTGCAAGGTATTAAAAGTGTTCTTAACATATATGCAAGATCATCCA
>NW_009657447.1:0-647 GCF_000708025.1 Charadrius vociferus
TGTGCAAAATGAAGTCCTACTGCACGGGTGTCTCACACCCAGGCTTTCTCTAGATGGATGTAGGCTGGAACAAGCGCAGTATCCTGGGAGACACTGCATCTCACCTGCGGAGCCCACAGGCAAGCAGTTCCAGATTTCCAGTGGCTCCTGCAGCAGCACGAAGTGTACAAGACCCTACTCGGCCTCGCTGCTCTTCTCCAGACTGCAGGAACAGCTTTAAAACTGCCAAGTTGCTCATTTCATAGCACAGATATTACTTGAAAAAGACTTAAGACAGAAGCAGCCAGCCTCAGAAGTAATTCATATAGAAAGAAGAGAAAACAATTTAAAAGGATGTAAGTTTAGGATTCTGTGATTGGTTTCCCCATAATCCACCTACAAGTTGTTTAACTGTTAAAAAACTGCAAGTACCCAGGATCTTGAAAACAATTTGGAAATTATAGATCATACAGCTCTACCATATAAAGTCATAAAGATTAAGAATATGTCATAATACACACTGGCCAATGAGTTACGGTAACAGATGCACTAAATCTAATTGTGGTTTGTTGTCATGATGAGTGACAGGAGAGTCACTTCCTTGTCCTAATTTTCCTAAAAGGAAAATAAAAAACTGTGTTTGTCAGTGCAGTGGAAAAAAAAAAAAA
>NW_009657448.1:0-647 GCF_000708025.1 Charadrius vociferus
TCTCTTACAGCATCCTTGTAGCCAAACTGGAGAAAGATGGACTGGATGTGTGAATTACAGGGTGCATGAAAAACCAGCTGTGAAAATGGGAACGAAGAATCAAGACTAACGGTTCAAAGTCTAACTGGGAACCAATTTGGGCTACTATTTCTAAAGAGTTGACTCTGAGGCTAGTGATGTCTAACATCTCTGTCAGTTATGTGAATGATAGTTCAGACTGGACCTCCAGTAAGTTAACAAAAAACACCAGATTTTTCTGGGGGAAGAGCTGATATGCTTGAGGTCAGAGCTACTATTCAGAAAGGTGGAGAAATGAGCCATCATAAACCTCATGAAACTCGGCAAAAACAAATACCAAGTCCTGCATCTGGGACGGGAACAACAACATGTAACTGTGGTAGCTCTGAAGATGGCTTCAAGGTCAAGGTCGATGACATATCAACATATACAATGTCTGCTCTACACTATGCATCCTAAAGGTGGATGCAATATTCCAGATGTGGCCTTATTGTTGCTGAGTAGACAGAATAATCACTTCCCCATACCTGCCGGCATGCAACCCATACCCTTCACAGCATGCCAAAAGAGCCTGTTCTGGTAGGCTGCAACACAATCTTCATGTTATTTCAGGCACACTTAGTAAAAAA
>NW_009657449.1:0-648 GCF_000708025.1 Charadrius vociferus
ACTAAGAGGAAAATTGAGGCTGATAAAGTTCTGTGACTCCATTCCTCTGTGAAGGCAAGAAACAGAGACTGCATGGAAGATGGCCATGAAAATGCTGCAGGCTAGGGAATGAGAGGCAGACACCCAGAAATCCAGTTCCTGAAGAAGCAAGGAGTAGCATTTGATAGAAAGCTGTGTTAGCATCACGTTGCAGATGTTGAACTGTTCCTGGAAGTCACCCCCGAGCAGAGCCCCAGGATTCACCTCAAGAACGTTCTTCAGGACTGCCAAGGAGTACATCATTGCTAATGAACTGGAAAGCTTGGCTTCCAACGGCCTGTTCCCGTCATTTAAAATAGCCAAATTGTAACCCTTCCCTTATCTCCAATATGACATTTAAAAGTTGACAGACTACTGTGCAGGTTTAGAAAAAGGACCTAATTTTCTGAGGAGGTGAGCAAAAGGAGAAACTGAAGACCCTTCCCTTCTCAATCTCTATTATTTAAAAATCAATCATAATTTAAAGGAGGACCACAAGAGATGTGCTGAGAGGATCTGCAGCTGCTGAAGAGAAATAATGGCAGAGGTTTTCCATGGTTAGCTTTCTCAGAGGAAAATCTGATGCTGAGATACACAAGCAGAAAATAAGTACATTGGAATTTGTGTTTC
>NW_009657450.1:0-647 GCF_000708025.1 Charadrius vociferus
TTTTTTTCCTGCTTTATACCACTGGATACCTACCTACTATTTCTGAATCTCACACAAATAACCATTTCCAGGCCAGCATTACCACAGTCAGTGTTTTTCTCCACTGTAGTTAGACCTAGACCTGAAAGAGGCTCTCAATCACCTCCGTATGCAGCACAGCTTGAATCCAAACTGCATAAATACTTATCACTACTCAAAGAAGTGAACAGTTCTTACGCACTTACACATACCGTAACGATATAAAGAGAGTCATTTTTATTCACTAGTAACACGTAACACTCCTGACTTCTAAAGCAGAAAATGAGGTTTCACAGAGGTTGAGTTCATTGATGCTATTAGCTTTTTCAAATTCTTCCATTCCTTTCAGCCTTTCTTTAGATTTGCTACGATTTCTTGAGTTTACCTGGGCAGTTTGGTCAGAAGACCGGGACTTCTGCCTAGAAAGGTGCCCTTCATGCTAAAAAGCAGCACTGTACTGACAGCAAAGAGCAATCTTTCTAGCTGCTGATCACTCTCACCTTACCCAAAGAGCTCAAATTACTCATTACAATTTAACAGATACCAGTACATATTAAAAAGAACAGGCTTACCAACTAGACTTCCACTGCTGCAAACCCAAGCCTGAGTGCTGATTAGCACCGAAATGA
>NW_009657451.1:0-649 GCF_000708025.1 Charadrius vociferus
GGTCTGGGATCTGCTCCGGGGGGGGCTCATCTGTCCCAAAATGTCCCTAAATATCTGTGTGTCCCCTTCTTTGGTAGATCCTCCACGCCAACATCGTCGTCTACAGCTACCACTACCTGCTGGATCCCAAAATCGCCGACCTGGTCTCCAAGGAGTTGGCCAAGAAGTCAGTGGTGGTCTTCGACGAAGCCCACAACATCGGTCAGCCCTCGAGCCCCGGTTTTGGGGTGTCACCCGGTGTCCCCTGGGTATGTAGTGGGGGGTGACACCGTCCCCCCTGTCCCCACAGACAACGTCTGCATCGACTCCATGGGGGTGAACATCACGCGCCGCACACTGGACCGCTGCCAGGCCAACGTGGCCACGCTCCAGTCCACCATCCAGAAGTGAGCAGTTGTGCGTCCCCCTCATTTCCCCCCCGCTGCCCTGTCCCCCCAACCCCCTTACGCCTTGTCGCCGTGTCCCCCGGCTCTTTTTCTGCCGCAGGATCAAGGAGACGGACGCGCGGCGGCTGACTGAGGAGTACCGGCGCCTGGTGGAGGGGCTGCGGGAGGCCGGCGTGGCACGGGAGACCGACCTCTACCTCGCCAACCCCGTGCTGCCCGACGAGATCCTGCAGGGTACGTGCCCCCAGAGACCCCCATTTCCA
>NW_009657452.1:0-645 GCF_000708025.1 Charadrius vociferus
CTTTAATGAAGAAATGATTTTATTAGTGGTGGGGAGCCATGCCAGTTCTGGGGAATGGCACTGTTTTGCCAAAACCAAGAACCTCGAGGTGAAAAGACAGATCTGTTTTCCTAAGACTGGTCTTCTAATGGAGGAAACAAAAGTCAGCTGCTGCGGGCAGGTAGGCTGAGCATGTCTGTTCCAGGGACCCATACACATAGATATCGTTAGGATACTGAAAAACAGCAGATTAGATAATCATCAAGGTTAATGACAACGAATTTTGGCGTATCCTTCACAGGTGTTGACTTCTGATTTGGTAAAATATACTAAAGTTGTTGCAAGAGTATTGAGTCAGTAGCCCAAATACCTCTGTAGTTTTGAAAATACCGGTGTTTTCTGATAGTCATTTGTAATGCTGAATTTATAAAATTGGGCTTAATCTCATGTTGCCCTAACAGAACAGGCTTTCCACTGAATGTCTTTTCTCCTGAGATTTCATAAATTTTATACTCGGAAGGTTACACAGTTATTGGTGAAAGTGAATTCAATATGTCCTTTATAAGCAGTTGCCTTATAAATAAAACATAGCCAGAGAGCACAGTTCTGGCATGTACATTATATAAACGAAAAGGCAGAAGGACATTTGACTGACTTTTTTTTTTT
>NW_009657453.1:0-649 GCF_000708025.1 Charadrius vociferus
TCTCATTTTCCAGAGGCTGCTTTGCAGCCATTGGATGGGAACAACTTTACGGTAACGGCAGCAGCCTGGGAGGGGGAATATGAAGTTGATATTTACCTTAAGGCATTGAGTCCAGCGAGCTATCCGTATGCAGTGCTCTGTGAATTGAGAATTCGTAAGTTTGAGGCAGACTCTGATTTCAGTTCAGAGCCTCTAATTTTTATTAATGTTGTCAGTGTGTCATTGGAGAGGTACAAATGATTTGAAAGATATATATTCGAGGAGTTCTTGAATGTGACCTTATCTAAATTTCTTACAATGCTTAGGAAATGTCCTCCAAATTTGAATGTCTCCTTTAATCCACATTGTTCCTGAGGCTTTTTTTCTCCCTCAACCAATAAATGAAGAACATAGAGTGTTTTTTCTGCTCTACTCCTGAATGTCAATTGACTGAACCAAAGATAACAAGCATAGGACTCCGATGCCTCTCAGATGCTCCTGTGATAAGTGCTAGTATCAGGTCCTGGGTAAATACATAGACCTGTTCTTCCTCCAGGTGAAATGAATAATACAGCAACCATTAATTTCACTCACAGCCAGATTATATTTTAAACCAGACAATAAAAAACTTCTAACTTGGCAAAATCCATTGAGAAAAAAACAGTTGTAC
>NW_009657454.1:0-648 GCF_000708025.1 Charadrius vociferus
ATATATATATCAATATATATCTCATATATATCTTGATGTATGCTTGAAAAAGGAACTTGTGAAATACCTTTGTTATATTTTCTACACTGAATAACTATATCACTAACTATATCACTATCAGTGAGTATCTCAACACTTCAATGATGTTACCATTATTCTAAAGTACCATGAAAGTAAAAATGCTGCTCTTTTGCATGCACTTACCCAACTCCAAAAGGCTTCACATAAAAAGACAAGCAGTGTAGTAAGCCTGCTGGGGATCACAGAGACCCTAGACCATCTGACTACAGTCAGAAGCTGGTAAAGCAGAGAGACATCTTTTAGAATGCCCTCAATCCCAAATACATGACAGGCAGGGCGATGCCACCTCAGTTAACGGGTTGCTCCTTACCTGACGAAGGGTAGAGATGCTAGATGCATTTCACTGTTCCCCCCATTCCCCAAGGCATCAGTTTGAAAGGCAGTGTGGCCCAGCAGTCAGTATGTATCTGGTCTTACAGAGACCTGTGCTTCACCGGTGACAGCCTCTGTGACCAGGAACAAATAATTTCATACTTCTGTCCAAATAGCATAGCAATAGACAAAATAAATGTAGGAAACTTAACACTTAATTTGTCTTTTCTTACTTACCTTTGTTTCAAGACATAC
>NW_009657455.1:0-649 GCF_000708025.1 Charadrius vociferus
AATATCTGCATCCAGAAATGATACACTAAGTCTGAATGGTTTTGGGTTAACTATGCTAAATAATCAAAGGAGAGGAGAGCAGAACAGATAATGAGGTAACAGCAGGCATGATCACAGCTAGCCTGCCCATTCCTTTAAACCTGGATCTGAGTTCTTTGACTTGAAATTGGAGTTTTTTCACTTATAAACTGTGGCAGGATATGTTCCTAGCACTGCAACAGATGCTATTAAAGCAGCTTCTTTTCATTATGAAAACAAAGCTGAAGCACTATAACATATGTTGTGTTGATTCATGTCTTAGAAAATATCGTTCCATGGAGATATATTTGATAAATGCAATAAGAAAGCAGCTGATTCCTTGGAAAAATGCATTTGACTGCAACATTAGCCACTTGCATATTGTACTTGACAAACACTCAGATGTGATATGTTTTAATACATTGCCATAACACCTAAGGATTTTCATTCAGATGCAACATTATTCCTTTCTCTTCCTGAATGTCTTCAAAGATGCTACTTGCAAACGAAAAACATTGGTAAACAATTCCTTTTATGGGAATCTGACCCCGATATTCAGTTGCTACCATTCAGACCTTAAGATTGTATGGTTCCTCATCTGCAAAAGAGAGATAATATTTTTGCCTCCCCC
>NW_009657456.1:0-650 GCF_000708025.1 Charadrius vociferus
AGATGTAAGTAGCTACTTAGGGCAAGCTACAGAGTCATATGGTGATCCACCCCCCCCCCCCCCCATACGAGCCACATATCCACAGGGTAATCATCTTAAATAACTAGGTATTTACACTGAATTTCTAAATTACAAACAGTGAACTTCCTTCCATCACAAACATTCTTTCAGCCATATGCTATAGATATTTTATATAAACTTATTTTACACTGTATTATGATGTATAGCTGAGAAGAGGGAGTCTGCAGGAGATGCAAAATGCTACTGTTCCAATTAGACAGGATTTCATGCACGGAGTTAGTGACTATGCAAGGGGCAAGGCAAAGGAGAGATCAGTCTTATGGCAACTGAAATAGTTAAAGGTAATAGCAGCTACTATCTAATAAAGACCCATGCATTTCAAGGAAGGTAGATCTTATATTGAATTTATATTAAATTCAATCTTCCTCTGACAATCTGGAAAAACAATTTCTGGAAAAAGCCACCCAATTATTCCGGTAGGAACTGAAAACCAGGAGTATGACCAGTGCTTTGGAAGAAAATAGTTTTTATCAAACCACTTTGTTTTCAAGAAATACTAGTGAGCCAGAAAGCAGTTTGTTGGGGTTTAAGGACATGGAAAGCTTTAAATGACAAAAAAAAAAAAAAAA
>NW_009657457.1:0-649 GCF_000708025.1 Charadrius vociferus
TTTCCTTTTTTTCCTTTTTTTTCTTTTCTTCCCCCAAAGGTCAGGGCTTGATTGTGTTCGGTGTAATAGAAAGGCTATATCCCACAGAGAGAGATACTGAGAGTGTGTGTTGTGTGGTTTTGATTGTAGCAAAAGGACCTGTGTGAAGCAAGTCATTCAGGATAGTTCTGTAAGTGTGGGCAGTGCGCTGGAAGCCAAAGGTAGTATACCCCCCTTCATACCATCGATAGAAAGTGATCATTGGAATAAAATCTCCCTAAAATGTACCTCGCATTCAGCGCAAGTCTTTTGGAACAAGACTTCCCCCTCCTCCTTGTTATGAAATTGTCTTTTGTTTACAAAAGTAAATTCCTGGAGTAGTTTTCACTGTGTGCAGCATGATGAGCAGGACCTACCGTCTGGAAGCAAACCTAAGTATTGAAGTCCATTGACTAAAAAGAATTACGGGAAACTAAGGCCTTATATCTGAAATGAACTTTTGGGACTGATTTGGTATATGAGTGCAAGATTTGTGCTGTGGGAAATTTAGTTAGTAAATCCTCTTTATTTTTGTGTATTTTTGAGGTAACTTTTATCTTGAGATTTTTTCTTTGTTTTAACCTGTGAGTTTGTATTCCTCTATTTATATATAAAACTAAGCTTAAAATTT
>NW_009657458.1:0-649 GCF_000708025.1 Charadrius vociferus
TGTCAGCTTTTTATCATGTTTTATTTGGCTTTATCATCATTTTTGTGAATTTAGTATTTAAGAAGCCGGCAGTAAAATGCGTAGTTTAGACACTATATGAAATTTGAGACCTTTGAGCAGAAAATTAATTGATAGAATCTGGAGTTACAGAATGCAGTGATGTTTGGTTAAGGTTTATGGATAAATTCTGTCATAATTCATATTGGTTTTAGACGAAGGCAAGTAATATTAGCCACGCTAGTGATCCCAAAGTCAGTGTGCTCTGCAGATTAGGCTGCCTTGGAAAATCAGATGGAAGAGAGTAGGGGTTTGGATTGCTCTAAAATTAAAAAAGTATATATGCATGCTGTAATTACATGACTTACTGAAAATATAATGAACACAGAATTTTGTAAAACTGGTCAGTATGTGCTCTGCCTGTGTATTGTGCTTTAAAAGGCACGCTGGGTAGTTTTCTTTTCCTTGGCCTCAGAAAGCAATTTGGAAGAAGAGAAGATACACTGAATTATTTTCCTTCCTTGTCAAGAAATTACTTTGCTATATAAATCTTGGGAAATGCTCTTTTCTGTATCTCAAAATGCTCAACATCCCAAACTGTGGTGAGTTTGATGGAAGGGATAGTCTTTGTGCGATGAATAGAAAGAGATTT
>NW_009657459.1:0-649 GCF_000708025.1 Charadrius vociferus
TTGCACACAGGCATGTTGGCGCACACCACAATTGCACATACAGACATGCATTGGGGAAAGCTCCGAACAAGAATAACAAATGTTAATATGCTATCCTTTTAAGTCAAAATACTGGCATTATTTAAGTAACCTTAGCAAAGTGCTATATATTTAATGGAGTCTTTATTATCATCCATATGACTAGAATTTGTATCCCATGTGCATTAATCATAATTATATGAAATACACTGTGGAGTAGGTAGAACTTATACAGTAGAAATACATTCTTTTTAGAATATTTAGTAGACAAAGGGAGAGAAGCTCATAAATAAACATGAGAAGTTCATCTCAAACAGTTGCCTATCCATGGTTTGCAACCGAGAGTGAGAATTTTAGCCTAATTAGGGAATTTTACCTGACTTAAATTACAATAAATAAAAGACTAACTTTTCTAGCCAGAATCTTTCATAATCTACATAGGTGCAAGGAATAGCATGTACTATATTATCTCAGCTGTGCTAACAGGAGGCTCTAATCCTTACAATCTGCCACTTTCTTAGGTTTCACCACTACAATGTCATGACTATATTTGCACATAACAATGACTGAATTGTGCCCAACATAACTCTCTCCTATGTTGCTAGGTTTTGTTTGGTTGGTTGGTTTTGGT
>NW_009657460.1:0-649 GCF_000708025.1 Charadrius vociferus
GTACAGGAAAACCACGATCTGTGCTGGCAAATAATTTGTGGCTCATTCAGAGTCAGTTAGGAGTTTCTGGATGATGGTTAAGTGTAAGGATTAGGATGCTGAGGGGTAAATTACTCAGTTTGCTTCAGGTTAAGTGCAGCAGCTGATTTCAAGCAAAGAAATGATTTACACTTAGTCCTACAGTTACATTTAATGTTAAGTGCAGCAGGGCTTCATTTCTTGCTACTTTGGTACCAAAGAGTTTGGCTTCTTGCTGAACCTGGCAAGTGTGGGTGCTAAGATGAGGAGAAGTCTTTGACTGGTTTAAGATTATTTTGGTTAGTGCTTGCTTCTTTCTGTACCAGCTCTGACAAGGGGGCCAGGGACCTCCTAATGGGAGTTCAGCTATTGTATTTTTGGGGAAGGAGAGAAGAGATTAGGTTGGACAAAGCCAATTTTGATGAGTGTAAAGCTAGAGCTGGTTCTCAGAGAACACAGTTTGTGACTCCACCAATAAATAAGTGTTCAAAGGTTTTAGTCAGATATCAGGTATGCTCGCTGAGTAGGAAAAACAAACAGTTACACCTGTACAAAAAGTGTTTGTGCAAATCAAACATTAACCAGTGTTCTCAGGGTCCCATACAGGAAATACACACACACACACACACAC
>NW_009657461.1:0-649 GCF_000708025.1 Charadrius vociferus
AATAATTTAAGTCTATTCCATAACTCATCACATACCTTATGATGTGCTTAGATTCATGTTTCTTTTATCAATAATGAATTTCCTTTGAATTTAGTTTTGTAATTAAAAACTTCACTCCAGTGTGCCACATAGTAACATTGGCAGAACTAAGCTATAATTTTTATGTCCCTAATTTTAATGAAAGATTTCAGATTAAACATTACTTTAAAAATTTAGTCACAGTCATCTTTAAATGGTAAGTATTGCTGTTCTGCAGTTTAACATGCAAATTCTATCAGTGGTATAAATTAGAAGTGGAGGGCAATGAGCATCTAACAGGCCAAGTCTCTAATTTTGCCTTTGCTATTTTCAGTCTGTCTTTAGATACTAGCTAATGCTGAATTCAGCTTTCCTATTTTTAAAACAGGAATTAAATATAAAGTCTTACCCCAACTGTTGATTGATTTTCTGCGCAAGTTTTGTCAATATTTCTTGACAGTCCTTGAATACATCAACCTCCTACAGTGGAAAATATACAGTGTCAGTGCTTTCATCAAACTTCCTTTGTTTCAGTGTATTTACCCTTCTTACTCTGCATTCTAGATGTCGCAGCCTTCTCGCATACCTCAAACGCAATGTAGGTCAAGAATCACAGAATAGTTTGGGTTGG
>NW_009657462.1:0-647 GCF_000708025.1 Charadrius vociferus
GTCAGAGCATCTCTTTTGACTCACTGTGCCATCACTATACATTAATATATTTGCTTCTATTCTTAGAAGTTCATTGTCATTTCTCAGCCACAGCAAGACAGTGTTGTTGCTTTTTAGCACATTTGAGTCATTTGCCTGCTTAATTTTTTATTTCACCTTCAATTAAATATTAATCAATAAACAACAAATATGAAGTCTATGCTTCCTTCAGTGCTTTAAAAACAAATCACCTGCGGTTCGTGCTCTTCACGATTCACCTGTTACGACACCAGGGAAACACCATCTCACGGTTTGGAAAGGCAGATGGTAAAATATAGAAAGCACGAAGCATGACTAACGTTATTCACTGATAATGCATCCCTCTAATCCCATGGAACAAGAGATACAGGCTTCATTCGATCCTTGAATCTCTTTTATGAAGAGTGCAGGAACCTTGCCAGAGTGCAGACCAGGTTAGCATGACTGGCGCCCGACCACCTCACTCCTAAAGAGTGGTTAATATTCCTCTAACAAAAGCTGAGGAATAGAAAACTTGAGACTGGCATATGACAAAATTCCCCCATCAGTGGGGCTACAGGCTTTGCAGCTCCAACACCAATCAAGTTATGTCCACATATTGAAAATACCAGTGTCTGGAGCCATTCCAA
>NW_009657463.1:0-650 GCF_000708025.1 Charadrius vociferus
AAAATTTACAGGAACTTTCCCCAAACCTCTGTCCCTTTAATCTAAGGGTCAGAAATCACCAATGCTGTAAATACGGAGGACAGGAGAACAGCTCATCCCAGAGCCAAACCTCATCCCTCTCAGGAAGAGTTCCCAGGGGAATGCTCTGGACTTGCAATAGCGGAACAGGCAGTTTGTTCATTAAGCTCTTAGTGAATTACAGTTCACTCCCTACAGTTTATTTTTTTGCCAGATTCTGCCATCTGATGTGTTGAAACACTCAACTAAAAGGGTCATTACATTTACAGTTAAAACCTCTTCAGACTCATTCTGATTGTAGAAAATCTACTTCAAGAAAGCAAGTTCCTCTCCAATTTGGACAAAATCATTTGTAACAGTATGACAACACTAGAACTCATGTAGTGCCTCCTCACTTGAGGTTACTCAGTTAAGACGATTAAGACTTCTTGCCCTCCCCTTCCTCTAATAGTAAGCAACAGGCCCAAGACAGAAGGGCCAAGAACCTCAAATGACAAAGCTATAGACATTTGTCGAAAATTCAGATGCTATGACCTAGTTTGACAGTCCCACTTCATGGCTTAGCTAGAGTATAATTCTGTATACTGTTCTATAGCCTAATCAAAGAGATTTTTATCAAACAAACAAACAAA
>NW_009657464.1:0-650 GCF_000708025.1 Charadrius vociferus
GAGAAAAGCAATGAGATCATGAGCTTGTGGTAACTGCCAATCAGCTATTGCATTTTTGTTGGTGTTCTAAGAAAAGCAACAAATTGTTAAAGAGCAGGATCTGCAACATAACTCCTGAAGGTAATAAAGGCTAATGGTGTCCCAGTCTTTTTTCATACTTCTAAGAATGTTCTCATCACGTGTTAAAGAATTGAACTGTAGGAGTCTCATTAACACAATAAAATATTTTTACTTTATTTTCAAAATAAACAAAACAATTATTTTAAAAGTCCTCTTTTGTCTGTAACACTGATCAAAGCTATTTACAATTAAAATATTTTACAAAAATATATTTTTAACTTAAAAAAATATAAAAGAAATCATAGCAATTAAGTCTGCAAGAGTTAAATTCTAGTTCCAAAAGATTATGGAGGAATAGGGTCACAAGTAAAATATACAGTCTGTGACGCACTACAGTTTCTACAATAAAGCATCCTTGTTCTTCTGTAAGAGTATTTATTGCAAATATACAAAGTTATAAAACATTAGAAATCTAATAAGGGTTTGATGAAGTAAGGTTCCTTACCTGCACACTGCCTTCCCTCGTTTCTGTATCAGGGTCAAACCCCTGCAACATTATGAATTCTTTTTCACTGGGGATAATACAACAA
>NW_009657465.1:0-649 GCF_000708025.1 Charadrius vociferus
TTTTTTTTTTTTTTTTTAATCCAGCTCTCACGTTTGTCACTCCCCTGCAGTGGAGAGGGCTGGGGGTATCAGTCCTTCTGAACAGTTTTTGACAAACTCTCAGCACAGTTCCTGTGATTATCACCGCTGGAACAAACGCATTCCAGCCCAAGAGGTGGGTGTGAGACCCTTGGAGGGCGCTGCTGTTGCAGAGAGCTGTGTTTATTGGGCATGGGCTTTCTCCAGTCATGCGCTGAGGCATGTTCTTGGCAGTGCCAATGCCCCTGACCCTGGTCGTATCCCACCTCACCCCCTGGCACCCTGCGGACACCCAGATTAATGTCCTGCTTTCCCAGGGAGCCCCGCAAGCACAGCTGGCCATGCTGAAGCCCTGCTGCTGGGCTGGGATTTGCAGGCAGGCATCCTCAACCCCCTCAGGAACCACTGCTGATGAAGGAAAAATGTGAAGGAAACGGTTCTGCCCGGCAGAGAGAGTCACAGAGCAGCTGGGCTTGGAAGCCCCCTCAGCATATCAGCCGGTTCAGCCCCTGCTTCCTAAAAGCAGAGTCAGCTGAGGCAGGTGGCTCAGGACCATGCCCAGTCAAGGTTTTAATGGCCACAAGGACGAAGCCTCTGCAGCCTCTCTGGGCAACTGTTCCAGTGTTTCACC
>NW_009657466.1:0-650 GCF_000708025.1 Charadrius vociferus
TTTTTTTTTTTCTGTACTGTAAGGTATAAACACAAGCTAAACCACATTGGAATAAATTGCAATTGTAATGTCATAGTTTGGATGAGATAAACAGTGCAAACAGACCTTTAGTATTGTTCATCTGTGGATTCAATGCACGCCTGTCTGTTTGAACTTGTATGATAATACAGAAAATAGAAAAAGAGATGAGATAACAAAATTGTGTCACTTTTCAGCTTGGTAGCAATTCCTCTTTTTTGACATGTTATGATACTATGGGACATAATATTTTCAATAGTTTTATTTTTTATATGGGAGATCAAGTTGGGAATTATTCTGATTACTCCGTGTGGATTCTTCTCTCAGAGACTTTTCTCTTCACAGTCTCAGTTTCTGGCACTGCCAAAACACATACTGCTAGCATACAGAAGGGACTCAGTAGACTAGACGAGTCTGTAGCTTTGGACTCAGTAGGGCTGGTAAGAGTGCGCATTACGCATGAAATGATGCTGTGAGTTTGTAGAAACCTTCTCTCCCTTTGCACTGCAACAATGTTGTACCTTACCTATTTAGTCTTTTAAGAGTTACTGGTATTGTGAAATTTCTTAACCATTCCGTGTTGCAGGCAGTGATTTCAATCTGTAGTCTTAAGCCATGTTTCACACTTTTTT
>NW_009657467.1:0-650 GCF_000708025.1 Charadrius vociferus
CAGTCTCGGAGTCTAAACAAATCCTCATGCTCGTGATGCTCAAAGTCTGGCGGTTTTCTGTGGAGGCAGACTGGATTTCGCTCCCGTGCTACTAGCCACCTCTGACCCCTGCGACTCTTTTGGTACTGCTAGCTGCAACATTGACTTTTAAATAATTTTCTTCACTGTCAGAATCTTAATGTGACATTTTTGCAAAATTTTTTGTTCTTCTTCTTCTGTATGACTGACTGAATTATATTCAGGGGTAGTTGATAGTGGCTAGGATTAAGGAAGGAGTCCCTGGCAAAAAGCCCCTCGGAGATCCTCTGTTCTCCCCGGCCCTCTGGGTACCCATGCTGAAATGTCCTTTCTGCTGTCTCTTAAAAATGCGATTGCCTGTATGTGAGGAGAACACAGGGGAAAAAGGCATAAAAATTATGCATGAGTCACTATTTTCTCATTATTGAGAGAATTACTGTTTGGGGGGTTGTTTTGGTTTTGGCTTTTAGCATTTATTTTAGTGGTACATTAATTATCACTTATATCTTTGCCTTCTGACCTATTTAACTTTCAATAATCTCTAATTAACGTGCCTTTTCTAATTAAACATTGAAGTGCAACCCTTTTGACTTCAAAACCCTGTGACTGTTGGTTGTTTTTTGTTTTTTTTT
>NW_009657468.1:0-650 GCF_000708025.1 Charadrius vociferus
TACATTGCCAACAACCCTCTATGCATGTAAGTCCCATCAGATGTTCACAGTGAACCAGAAATCTATTCGAAGCAGCTAAGCAGAGTAGTCGCGTACCTACCTCCTTTGGTCGGTTTTTAGTACGCCCCTGAGCTCCGCTAAGTTTCTTAGCCTTGGCTGATGCTTATTGGAAAAATAGGAGGAGTGGCACTCTCCCAAATGCCTCCCACTTGTGGCATCAAAGTGAGATATCACTCCCAGTAAATTTTACAGTATGAGGAATGAAACAGTTAGCAAAGTTGACATTTAAACCATCATCACTGGCTATGATTAAATACCTCCGAGATGAACAGAGTGGTTCGCACCTCTCCAAGTTATTGTTCTAGGCTCTTATCAGACTCCTGTACACCGCTGCATCCGCTGCGTTTTCACCCACTTGAGATTTTCTTTGAATCTGTAATAGCCGGAAACCTGTTTAAACTGAGATTCTGGAGAGTTTCTGATCATGTTAAACTGGCAGAGAGAGATTGACTGAAACCCTGGCGACCTTCTTGAACTGCAGATTCACCTGCAAAAGGTTTAAAGTAGATTAACAATACAAGCATGGCCAAACCGGCTCCTTGTTCCTCCTCCTCTGATCTCTCAGCGAGATGCAGGGAAATGAAACACTA
>NW_009657469.1:0-651 GCF_000708025.1 Charadrius vociferus
AGAATTTGAAATAAGAATTTGAAATAATTTGCAATAATTTCTTCCAGATGGGGTCGAATGCGCCCCGAGCGCCGCACCGGCGAAGGTGGAATTTAATTACGAAGATTTAATTAACGCCATCAATTTCAAACGCCCCTTCGGAAATGGGCACTGTAAAAAGGGAAATTGTAAAAATCTGTGGGAAAAAAAAAAAAAAGGGAATTTCGCGCTTTGAAATTCCCATCTAAAAGCGGAATTTCTCCAATTTCCCGGTTAAAAATGTCCCCGTTGAGGAGTTCAACCTCCAACGGGAAATTGCAACGTCCACTTTTTTTTTTTCCCCCAGTAGAAAATTGACTCTTCGCTCCGAAATTTTAAATGAAATTTCTCAAATGTCGGAAACGAAAGTTGGACGTTTTCCATATTAACGATGAAATTTCAAAAGGAATGTCGGAATTTAAATGTGGGAAAGGAAAAGTCGGACGTTCGCCACAGTAACGCCCGAAATGTCAAAATTCCTCTTTCACTCCGAAAACCGGAAATTCCGCCGACGCCAAAACCTCATTTGCACCTGAAAATTTCTCAATCCCGAACCCGCAATTTCGAAATTTGAAACGCCAAATGTCCATTTTGCGCTTTTTCTGAAAACCCAAAAGGAGGGGCTGAGCCCAG
>NW_009657470.1:0-650 GCF_000708025.1 Charadrius vociferus
AACATTTGCAGGGAAGTGATGAGTTTGCTGTTGAAGGAGCAAGGCTTTAGCAAAGGCGCTTCTCTTTCTTGTATGTGAGCGGTGCCCAGGGTGTTGTGGATTCAGTAGTGATCATTTAAGGAGAGTTGCTGCAATAGTCCTCAAATAAATGATAATTAGGATATCATCAAAAGTTTGACAAGGACTAATAAGCCAAAACCATGTCAAAATACCACGTATTCTAGATGTAGGTAAAAGGAATCCGTTGTCTTTGCAAAGCATAGATGTTGACTGGGAATAAGAATCGCACACTAAGTCTTTCTAACACTGTTAGAATATGGTTTCCTTAAAGTCATGTTTAGCCCAATTTCAAACACACACACCAGTAGGGAGAGCATTTTCTGGTGGTGCTCATCTCATGTCTGTACTGATTAATCTTTATCTCGTTCTGACGCTTTGAGGAAAATAACCCTCTGGCTGAAGCCACCTTCAGCTGTCTCATCTCTGTGTACAAGTGGGTGTAGAACCTCACATCCTGTATCTGTACTACCTTGATCTCAGACAGCAAACTCAGGGTATTTTCAGATGAGGAGAGTCTGCAGACTCCCCTCTTCCCCTTCCACTCCCCCAGTATTCTTTGCACACCCTATAATGGACTGGAGGTCTCCAGT
>NW_009657471.1:0-650 GCF_000708025.1 Charadrius vociferus
AAAAAAAAAACAAAACCAAAAAGACCAACAGAATAATTTGCTTAAGACTCAGATTCACAGCAGCAAGTAAGATATAATTGCACCCTTTGATCTTCAAAGATCTCATCCAGTGTCTGCTGAAGTCAGTGAAAGCCACTCTGTTTGACTTCAATGAACATTTTATAATATACAACTCAGAAATATCCTTCCATTTTATCTGTACATGTCTGATGCCTCTCTGGTGAAAACAAACTTCAGTGTGTAAGTTTGGGGATTTTAACATAATTTTATGTGGCATGAAAGTGTTTCATATTTGAACATGAAAGGAATAAAATTTGTTTGCCCAAAAAAACCACAACTGCTATTAAAGAAGCGCGTGTGGCATCAAGCCCAGATCACCTAATAGGAGTTCATGCAACACTTGTAGCTGCATCAGCACTGCCGAAACAAGCACTCGCTTGCTAATGAGCTGCCAGCCAAGCAGCGACGCTGCCATCTGAAAACCCTTTCTGGTCCTTGGCATCTGCCTGTAAAAGAGACGCGTAAGCCCAGAAAATTATCTTCATTATGCCAGATTAATTCTGCACATAGTCCAGTGTTTTAGCCCACTGTAAAACTGGAGCTATCTCTATGTAAATGCACTAAATAATTATCTGAGATTTGCCTCTATG
>NW_009657472.1:0-650 GCF_000708025.1 Charadrius vociferus
AAGAGTCAAAGAAGATTTACCCCTCATGTCAGCATTGTCAGTCAGATGATCCTGCCAGCAGAAAGGCAGCAAATCTCTGGCAGGATCTTGATTACACAACCAACATTTCCTCTAGGATCCCTTGTTGACAAGCAGTGATTTCTGAAGGGCCTTTCCTCACTCAGGTTAATAGATAAAAGCATCTTCTCCGAGACAACAAATTTCTTTATCCCCTTTCTCTTCCACTTATGCTATGGAAAATGGCTTTCAACTAAGATTGCAGGAGCCTTCTAAGTAACCTCACCACCCCTGCAGTAAAATTCAACTAAGGAAACAGAAATGAGGGAATCATACAAGCATCTGTGTCCAAGAGCATCTCATCTTAGACAGAGACAGCTGGATCCCAGCCACGGCTCAGGCCTGCCTAATGTAGGCACCATAGCCCTACCACGCGAGGAGTAAAGCCCCAGGGGCTGGGTCCCCAGTCCAGCTGTAGCGCGATGGTGTCTTAAGAGGTACGTGAGACAGGAATGCACTGCAGAAGGCTGATCAAAAAACCAGCTAGTCAGGAGATGATGCTGAGCCCTGGCTGGGTTGGGTTCCTATTCGCTCACATTACAGCTTAACTGTCCCTCTCCAAGGGGGATCCAGAGCCATCCTTGAAGGAAGGT
>NW_009657473.1:0-650 GCF_000708025.1 Charadrius vociferus
ATGATCTCAAGAGGTCCTTTGCAACCTAAACGAATCTGTGATTTGCAGTCCCTGGTCCTCATGGATTACTTCAACATGCCTGGGATCTGCTGGAAGGGCAAAAAACAGAGCACAAGGAATCTAGGAGATTTCTGGAGTGCATTGATGAACTTGCTGATACAGATGATTGAGAAGTGAGCAAGTGGAAGTGTTCTTCGCGGCCTGATAATTGGAAAGAAGGAAGAACTGGTTGGGAATGTGAAGGTTAGGCAGTGACCATGTGAAGGTCAGGATCCTGAGGGAAGGAAAATAAGATCAAGAGCAGGATCACAATCCTGGGCATCGGGAGAGCAGACTTTGGTCGTTTCAGGGGTCTGCTTGGGATAATTGTATGGTAAGCAGACCTGGAGAGAAAGAGGACCAGGAAAGCTGGTTGTTTTTAAATGTTATCCTCTGAGCTCAAGAGTGGTCAGTCCTGATATGTAGGAAGTCAAAGGCGACAAGAGGCCAGCATGGAGGAACAAGGAGCTCCTGACAAATCTCAGACATTAAAAAAGAAGCATACGCAAGTGGAAGCAGGATCAGATGACCTTGAAGGGGTACAGAGACACCATTCAAGGAGTCAGGAATGAGGTTAGGAAATTCAAAGCCCACCTGGAGTTGAATCTGGC
>NW_009657474.1:0-650 GCF_000708025.1 Charadrius vociferus
AAAAAAGGGAAAAAAAAGGAAAAAAAGAGACACTTTTATGATCTTGAGACATGTAGGGATATTTCTGCCTTATTAAAGATCTCAGGTTGGTATGCCATTTTGCAAACTTAGGTCATAAGAACTAAATGTTTAATGACCTAGCTGTGTTCTTTACACATCTACCTCCCATCATTTATTTCTGCAGTTGTAATCTGTTCTTGCAAATGGATGGTGAGATTTAAATATCCTTGGGAGATGCTTTCACTGAAGAGCTGGGCCAAGTTATAGTCTGGATGTTGTGCCTCACATTACACAGAAAAACTTAACCCAAGATTGACAATGCCCTAAGCCTATACTAGTCAGGGTGGTTAGGGATTCACAAAGGAGGTCATGTTCCACTTTACCTAGCCTGGCAATCTATTTATTTTACTGCAGGGTAGTCTTCCAGCCCTATTCTGCAGCTCCATGTACACTCCTCCTTTCCCGACTCTTTTCCTCTGTATGGGATATCACCAGGTCATCAGTGTGTTAACCTCTGTTTGGTCTACTCACTTTGTCCTGCAACCCAGGGCATGCCACCCCAGAAATCCCACTATCAAAAGGCTGACTAAACCAGTACAAATCAGGCTTTGGGAGAAACAGTCAAAATAGAATAGACTATTTCAGTTGGA
>NW_009657475.1:0-651 GCF_000708025.1 Charadrius vociferus
AGTACCTTAACCAAAAGCCACATAATCACAGTCAAACACTCAGCTGGGCCAGACCACAGGGAGCAGGACTTTGTTCAGCTCTACTGCTGCCAGTAGTGGATGGGAGAAGAGGGGAGCTTTAAGAGTCCCTCATGATGCTGAGAAAGCGACCCAAAGGAAGGCTGCTCACAAGCTCCCAGGGACATTTCCCTCTCCTGGAAAACAAAAGCCCTGGTTCAAGAACCATGTACCAACTCTTTATTAAAGATGTCTTAGGTACGTATCAATTTATCAATCGATTTATATATCAGTCCAGTACAGAATGAAGTAGTCAGCCTGCACACTGTCTCGTTCTATATGTCAGGCTGAGACAATCTATAAATCAGCAGTCCCACGGGCAGAGGAATACTCCAATTCCCAAGACAGATGGCAACTCAGTAAACAAGTTACACGCAGCAAAAGAGCCAGAGGGCAGCAACTTGTATTATTAATTACTTGCACTACTGCAGCAGCAGGACTAAGGTAGCAGCTGCTGAGCAAAATTAGTTATAAGAGAGGGAGTATGTCCAACGAATAAAATAACTACAGGAAAAAAAAAGTTGTTTTCATTAAGAACATTGATCTAGTGAATTAAACAGATTGGTGTGAGCAACAGTGCTGGGAAACCTGACC
>NW_009657476.1:0-651 GCF_000708025.1 Charadrius vociferus
TTTTTTTTTTTTTTTTTAATAAATGCAGCATCTTGTAACACCCTTTTTACAGCAGGGCTTAGGGACCACAGTTTTCCAGGAGATGGCAGCTTGACCGCAGTTGGTCAGTACTTAAATGCTGAAACCCAGTACAACAGGCAGGGCCAAAGGAAGGTCTCGTGGTGAGAAGCAGAAGTGAAAAAGCCAGGGAAAAGTGAAAAGGCAGTGAAAAAGTGGCTGGGGAAGGGCCGAGGGTGGCTAGGGGAAGCAGTCCTGTGTACGCAACATCCTTGATGTTTCCTTCTGCCCAGGCAGGCCCTGGGCTCACGTAGGAGGCATTCACGTAGGATACGCTTTCCTCTGGTGATGTCCTCGTTGAATAATATGGACTTTGCAATACGTGAGATGAGAGCGGCTGGGTTACGTCTTTCCTCTGCGCTCTCCAAAATGAGGAGCAGCCCAGGCCTAGAGGCAAAAGCAAGGTTTGCTTTTGGCTACCTGAAATAAGCCTGTTGACTTCTTGCGTTGCCCGCGGTGTTTCACCATGAACTTCATGCTCCTTTATGCCAGAGCAGAGAGGGTGCAAGGCCATGACTTTAGCGTGGTGTTTCCCACCCACATTTTTCTGAGGGGCAGTGGGGAGAGGGTCCCACTGGAGTGCTCCAGATGTGC
>NW_009657477.1:0-650 GCF_000708025.1 Charadrius vociferus
TTCCTCCTGGGACCTTCACACTGGGCCTTCGGAAAAACTGAATAGAAGGTTGTGCTGCACTGCAGCAGGAAACCCAGAGGCTCTCTGTGGTCTCCGTCTTTGGAGATTTTCAGGTTTCAGCCAACCTGACTTGGGATTGGTTGTACCCAACCTTTGCCAGGGGGCTGCACCAGAGATCCCTTTCCCACCCTGCAACCCTTCATAGGCCTGTGCCTTGCAGTGTGCCCAGGAGGAAGGATTCAGCTGGAGGTGGGTTGCTGCAGCAGAGGGTCATAGGACAATTGAGGGTGGAATGGTCCTGTACTCAAGAGGTCTCTAGTTCTACCTTTGGTTCCAAGTAAGGCCAGCTCTGAGGTGCGAGCATGTTGCTCCATAAATGTCAGCACTCCTGTACAGAGTCTGCACACGTGCCAGGCATCGAAGCCACTGTTACAGAAATGGAGACAAGGCATTGAGCGGCTCCTTGACCCCAGGAATCGGTATGGCATGCCTCCTGAGATTCCCGGGAACACCTAAGCTTTATGAGCAGAGGAGTTTTTCAGAGACAGTTTCAGAGTGGCAAAGCAGATTCCATACATAAATGCTTATGCTGGTTTTTGCTGGGATAGAGTTTATTTTCTTCCTAGTAGCTAATATGGGGCTATGTTTTG
>NW_009657478.1:0-651 GCF_000708025.1 Charadrius vociferus
AGAAATGTAGAAATAAAAGATCATTTTTTAAAGCAACAAAACCAGGACAAACTGTTGGATATTGTTTTTTTCTCTTTTCCACATTTTACAACTAAGAGAAAGAAAGAGTATCAGATTTACCTGCACGCAGACCGCGCTACAACTGCAGCAATGGAAACCCACCATAAACCTGATTTAACTGCCTGGTTAAAAGTATTCACATCCTGTGTTGATAGAGCAATGAATTTGTCCACTGTGCTTTGTGAGACTGCATTTTACTTACAAAAATACTCAGCCTCCCTGTAAAGAAATCAACTACATGTATTATTTGGCACATCAGTAAACCCAAGAAAAACAGCATTCCCTTAATATTCATAAAGGGATCTTTTTCCTTCTACATTAACGTATGGGAACACGTAACGTTTTTTCAGTGTGTAAGAGTATCTTTGCTACGTTCTGCCAGGCAAGTCACAATAAAAGCAACTGTGAACAGTTCTACATAACAAAAATACTACCCTGTGACACTTCATAAGCTTCATATTCCTTCCAGGAGAACACACAAACATCTATTCTCTTGTGAAATTGTTTTTACATTGCCAATTCTATTGTGCCCAAAAATATCCCAAACACACCACATAACACTTGCGGGACGAGTTGATTAATGACAAGAAG
>NW_009657479.1:0-652 GCF_000708025.1 Charadrius vociferus
TCAGGTTCAGATGGAACTTCCTATGTTGAAGTTGAATGCTTGCAACAGCCTTTTCTGAGCTGAGGAAACTGTTCTTGGCCCCGGATAAAGAGTAAAAAGGGGCAAGATTGACTCGGAGCAACACCAGCAGCCCCAGTTCTCATGCGTGTTTTTGCTAGCACCTTCTGAGAACTGCTGCTGTTTAAAGGCATTACCTAAAGTTGCCAGCTGAAGGCTGGAGGCAGCACTTCTGCCCTGAAGCTCTTGAGCTGCCCTTCCATAGCCATTAGGATGCAATCTAGCGCCGCTGATTGCCCCTTACAACCTGCTCCAACAAAGCTCAAGTGCGGCTACAGCTCTGGAAATGAGCCTTCCCTCACTCTGAGAAATCAGCTTGGTGGGCTGTGGGGCAGGAACCCCCCTCCCCAGGTGAGCTCCGTTCGGAAGCCTGGGGATGATGTGCTTGGGGCAAAGGTTTCCTGCTTCTGTTTTCAATGAATTAAGTGGCTGAGCTGAAATAATCGGGTGGAAAAATGAGACAGCCATGTAAGCTTTTTATTTTTTGGCTGAAATCTTCCCAGATCTGGCCGTCAACCTTCATGTTTCATGCATGACCTACTTGCTGAAGGAGCTACAGAAGATTAAACCCACCCCACCCTTTTTTTTTTTTTTT
>NW_009657480.1:0-652 GCF_000708025.1 Charadrius vociferus
ATTCTGCCCGGCAACATAAATCACTGCAATATGGCTCGTAAAATACTGGGGCCTTAGTCTCGCCTGCCAACAGGTGTGTAAAATAATACTGCTCCAAATGCACAGCTGTTATTGCCCTCTTCTGGGCAGAGTAATACTAATTAATCCCAGTAATAACAGAATTGTTTGTGCCTCACCTCCCTGCTTTAAAGATCAGTAGATTTTATTGCACGTCTCTGTAAAGAATATATACATCTGCAGTCCTTCTAATTTGTTATATAACAAATATACAATTTGTTATACAAATTATATAATACAATATATAACTTGTTATATAATTGTATTATATAATACAATTATATAACAAGTTATATATTGTATTATATAATTTGTATAACAAATTGTATATTTGTTATATAACAAATTAGAAGGACTGCAGATGTATATATTCTTTACAGAGACGTGCAATAAAATCTACTGATCTTTAAAGCAGGGAGGTGAGGCACAAACAATTCTGTTATTACTGGGATTAATTAGTATTACTCTGCCCAGAAGAGGGCAATAACAGCTGTGCATTTGGAGCAGTATTATTTTACACACCTGTTGGCAGGCGAGACTAAGGCCCCAGTATTTTACGAGCCATATTGCAGTGATTTATGTTGCCGGGCAGAAT
>NW_009657481.1:0-651 GCF_000708025.1 Charadrius vociferus
AGCATGATTTCCTCTTCATAAATCCATCATGACTATTGCTAATTGCCTTCTTGTTCTTTATATGTTTGGAAATGGCTTCACAGGAGAATTTGCTCCATCGTCTTCCCAGAGATCAAGGTAAGGCTGATCAGTCTGTAAACCCCAGACTCTCATGTCCTTCTTGGAGGCAAGAGTAACATTTGCTTTCTTCCGGTCCTCTAGAATTGTCTCACATGGTCACAATCTTTCAAAAATAATCGAGTGGCTTTGCTATGACATCAGCTCCCTCAATGCTCATAGGTGCATTCTGTGAGGTCACACAGACTTCCCTATAGTGAATTGGTTTAAATGTTCCCTTACTTGGTCCTTCCCTACGGAGGCTAAGTCTACATAGCTCCAGACTTTCCCACTAGTCTCCAAGGCCTGGGACTCCAGAAGGCAAATCTTCCCAATAAAGACGGAGGCAAAAAAGGCATTAAGTACCTCACCTTTTTCCATGTTTTCCCTAGTCTTCCTTTGGCCGGTGATATACTTGCAGAAGCCTTTCTTGTTCCTGAACACTCACATGAAAATTGAGGTCCAAAACCACTTCCAGTCACACCTTTTCTACATTCCATTACTGTCATCCCTCACACACACAGAAGCATGAGTTAAGTTCAGATTCAAAAAAAA
>NW_009657482.1:0-652 GCF_000708025.1 Charadrius vociferus
AGTTAGGTAGCTTGCATGCTCGCTGCCCTTCTGTTTAATGGAACTGATCTAATAAGCGTGATCCAAAGGAATGACAATGAAACTTGGAATCGTATACTGCTGAGTTTATATTTAGGTGATGACAATGATTAACTTTCATACTCCTTTCCTGCCTGTAAAACGGGGATGGTTATGTTTATACCTTTCTAACAAAAGCTCTGAGTTGCTTAATTACTACTTTGAACATGACAGCTGCTAATATGGGTGTTGCATCATTAATTCTTTAATTGCAGCTTTCTTTAGAATTTCACAGGGATCCCAAATTTGATAAATCACCTTTTTATTTTTTGTGGGGAATATTCCAGTGAATCTGCAACGTTTGCTTTCTGTTTGTTTTGGGTTTTTTTTGGTCACATGTCAGCAATTTACAAGTATGTTCTAACTAATTTCTCCACTGTAATTTCCTTATGCTGAACAGACTCATTCTTCAAATACCAGACTCAGCTAACTCATGACGTAGTTTAAAATACATAGTTTGCTACTTTGAATGAAACACAGTTTCCAGGTGTCTTAAGAAAAGTAATAAGGACACACTGGAAGACTTGGAGCTTGTTCTTTCACTTTTTCCAGTGGCACTTTGCTGTGCTTTGTTGGTTTTCTCCCTTTAAATATC
>NW_009657483.1:0-652 GCF_000708025.1 Charadrius vociferus
GTTGGAAGGTACCTCTGGAGATCGTCTGCTCAGAGCAGGGTCAACTACAAGAGATTGCTCTAGGATTGTCCCCCATTGGGTTTTGGATATCTCAATGGATGGAGAGACTCCACACCTTTTTTGGGAAACCCGTTCTGGTGTTCAGTCACCCTTAAAATAAAGAACTGGGGGTTACGTTTAGAAGGAATTTCTTCTATTTCCGTTTGTGCCCCAATGACCTCATCATTTCAAATGTGTGGATGGGTACTGAGTGGGAGCATGGGTTACCTGGGTCGGCTGTGTAACTGGTTACTGAGGACCTGTAGAGCTGCAGGCGCCTGTCATATAAACACAAGCACAGCCATGATTAATGTGGGATGCCTGTAGTTAATTTGTAAGAGGTATTTCTGATAATATGAGAAAGAAGGGCCTGTGGGATCCTTGGGAAAGAAAATGAAAAGACATTACTGTCAGAGCAGTTTATTCGGCTAACAGCTCTTTGAAGTCAACCTCTGAGGCCTGAAAGAAAAAATGAGGCAAAGAGTACTCTGGGGGACACATTAATCATTTTAGTAGGTCAGATCTGACTCTGTGGCTTGCAGTTCTGCACTTCTTTTTTACAAAATTGACGCTTGCTTAAAGATGCAAACATTAGTGGTGTGGGTTTTTTTTT
>NW_009657484.1:0-651 GCF_000708025.1 Charadrius vociferus
TTAATTGGTTGTTAATTGGGAAGATGAGCTAGAGTGACCAGAGGCTGCAGGTCAGGTAGGCATTTTCTTTTTCTACATTTCTTGCACGGCTGTGTGGAATTTCTGTCTGCTGCTTTCATTTTTGGCTTAGTAAATTAAGAATATAACTATAAACCTTAGCTTTCTCAGTCATTGAGATAGGTGGGTCAGCACTCATAACCATTTTTAATGGGGCAACTGAATGAAACATGGGTGATCTGAAATCAGTAATAAGACATACTTTAGGTGTTGACCTATATCTGCAATGAATGCACACAAAGACATGGGGCAAAAAAAGGATCAAGTTTTCTTGTTTATTTCCAGTTTTCTTTCTGATGGAGAGTAAGACTTTTCTGCAGATGTACGTAGAAGAGAAGGTAGCAATACACATATAACAAACAATTCAACTTCTTCCTCCTAGAGAGCAGTTTTGGGCAGCTTGTAGGGGGAAGATGGTTGGGCTCAGTAGCACGGAATTTTGGAGACTTTAGCCTTCCAATTTTATATTACTTAGGCATGCAGGCTCCATTTTCCTTTCATGCAGGGGCAGTCACAAGATGGCTGAGTCAGGAAAGTGAAGATCTAATCTAACTAATCACTGGATTCCAGTCAAAGGATGTGTGGGTTAAAGGA
>NW_009657485.1:0-652 GCF_000708025.1 Charadrius vociferus
ATGTTTGGTGGCCGAGGACACGTCACCTCTGGAGAGAGAGGGGAGAAGCCCGTGAGAGCGTCTGGGAGAGGCGATGCCCAAGAGATGGCTCAGCTCAAATCTCCTGCATGTCAGACATGGGGGAAAGCCAAGGGGGAGGGCAGAGCGCCCCGGGTACTGCCGGCTCTGTCCTAATGGCCAGCCTTTGGGTGCCCCATCTCTCCTCTGACTTTTCTGGACAAAGAGTGTTAAATTGATTCATAAAAGTCCAGCCGGTCTCGCCCTGAAGGCTGGGTCACGTCCCATGCCCATTCCTGGTCCCCAGCAGCATCACCGTGTGGCTCTGGGTGGGCACGCTGCCACCGGAGCCCCGGGAGGAGGGCGCTGGCTCTGGAGACCCCTTTGCTCTTGGTCTCACATTAAGTGATGTGCCAAGTCCTCGACATGGACTGGGGGGTCACCAGCGCCCAGCCCCAGCGCGAGAGGTACAGCACATGCAGCCAACGTTACAGAAGTACCTGGCTCCAGATTCACGGGTATAAGCTCATTCTTTACATATGATAAAAGTGTATACTTCGTCAAAGGAGAATTTAACCCCTCATTGAAGGGTTTAGTGACAATGGCCAGGGTCTCCACCGAGCTCACGGCCACACTATGAGCTTCTCCCTCGAGG
>NW_009657486.1:0-650 GCF_000708025.1 Charadrius vociferus
ATGGGGCCTCAACAACCTCTCTGGGCTTATAAATCGACTCCCCACATCCCAGTCCAGTGAGCTGGCCTTGGAACTGCTCTGAAATAAGACAATGACATTGGTGATTACTGTGTTTTGATCTGAGAATGTAGTGGTAACAGGTTACGTGTCACTACAGTATCATTTTATGTAATTTTCCAAATATTTATAAATAATTCAAACTTCAGGTTGGATGTGGTGTATCAAAGGTGTCTCGTCACATCCCCTTGTCTTTTTACATCAAAGGAGCATCAGAGACAGCACTGACATGTTATAGCCATGAAATAAAACACAGCATTTTGAAGTGAATGGCATTTGAGTACCAGACTTTGGCTTATAATGGGAAAGTAAAAGAGCTTTACTAATAAATCTGATTAGAGCACTGCCATCCCGAGGACAGTCAGAGGAGTGTATTGACACTGGAAACCTTTGTCATTTTTAAGAGAGAATAAAAGCTGTTGTTGACAAGATGAAAGAAGGTTGTTGGGTAGAGAGGCCAGGGTTCTTCACTGTGACCATTCCTCTTAAATAACATGTCATTATTTTTAATGACATATTATCCGTGTCAGGTTATGCAGAAGTGGGAACCACTGCTTTCAGTGAAAGGAAACAGAATCACAGAATCACAGAAT
>NW_009657487.1:0-652 GCF_000708025.1 Charadrius vociferus
AATCTTTAAAGCTTAAATTCAGTGGCACATGCATATTCACAGACCTGTTTCATCCCCTATGGATATGTGTGGACTACTCTATTCTAATAGTAAAAGTTCCACTTCTGACTAGTTACCCTTTTTCAGCCTAGAGGGAAGATATGACAAGGTTCCCTTCAGATCAGTTCTTTAATCCTGTAAGAGAAAGTAGCAAGGTTCCAGTCATGCAAAGCACCAACAACTTCTACCATACGCAAGGAATTAATAGTTCATATTATCTAGTTGAATTATGTTCAGTTTGCAGTTAAGCAAATGATAGTGGTCATCAGTACGTCAATTCCTTTGATTGAATTCTGCATTACGTAACATGTGTAAAAAAGAGGTAATGAAATAGAATATGAATCCTAAATTAACGATGTTAATTTTGATGAATCTTTCAATGCAAAATGGTCTTATTGAGCTGGATGCTGCTAAGGATTCTTTTACATGTAAATAACCTGAATACATTTGGAAACCTACTTTTGATAGCTCCCCTTTTCTTGTGTATTTGGCTGATAGGTTGATTGCTTGGTTTAATTCTTCTGATTACACAGTCAATTGCACATAAGTGTGTTTTGCAAATCAGCATTTGGCCTATAAGAAATTTCATAGAGTATTTCTTACTTTTTTTTTT
>NW_009657488.1:0-653 GCF_000708025.1 Charadrius vociferus
TGCATAGGCCAGGCAAGAGAGAACTGGTTGTGTTGATCCACACAAACATTTGTTTCCCTTCTTTACAAAGAATATCAATTCACCAGAGCTTTGAAAGCAGCGGTAGTAAACGGGGCGTGAAAAGATGTGAGCATGACCCTGAGTGAGAATTTTTGCTTTTCTTTACATTGGAGGCTGTCCTGACACAGTCAAGGGAGCAGGTTTCAGAAGAGTTGGTGAGACTGCAAAAAGATAATGAAAGTCTTCAAGGAAAACATAGCTTGCATGTGTCTTTACAGCAAGCCGAAGATTTCATTCTACCAGAAGCAGCAGAGGTAAAACATTTTTAAATCATTAACACAAATAATGCATGTGACTAGATCTTACTGGAAGAATCTTCTTCGTCAAAAAGCTGACTCAAATAGCACAATGCACAATAATCTGGATTTTAACCCTTTGAGTCTGTGATGTACAAAATCAGCAGTCTGATCCATGCTTCAGGGTATGGATAGATAATAATAAAAAGAGTTAACTGTGCCCTGACAACTGCTCTGTTGTCAGTAGAGTGTGGGCTTATCCCAGTTCAGCTAGTTTAAGCTGTATTTTGCAACTGAGCACACAAGTGTTTAATTGCCGTGGCTCCAATGTAGGTATTGATTCAATAAATGAAGCTT
>NW_009657489.1:0-653 GCF_000708025.1 Charadrius vociferus
AAAAAAAAAAGAATAGATACCATTTGTAATGCTATCTAAAACGCAGATGTTAAGAATTGGTTTTTCTTGCCTCTCACGTGGTGTCCTCAATCCATGTCAACTCTGTGCAGTATGAGTCAGGCAATGCTTTAGGCTTGCTCTGCATTCACTTTGCACAGGGCAAAGCAAAATGAGAAAACCAAAATCCCAGATACATAGTTTGTTACACAAGCTGAAATCCATCTAAAATTAAAACTGTGACCCGACCCCTCCTTTTGCCATTTTTTCAAGTGTGGAAAAGCCAGAGCACATTTCAGAAGGGCTCACTAAACATGGGCGAACTCTCAAATCCTCACTTTGCCAGCATCCAATATCTGGCCTCCCACACTGTGAAAATCTGATGGCTGGAAATACGCCATGATTGTTGTTAAGCGATTCAGGCAGGAAGATTACCTAAAGAATACAGTGGAAATCAGTATGAAGGAGCAGGTATTATTAACAGGAGAACTTACATGGAGAATCCAAAGACTCCACACATGTGCCTCTTGGCACCTGTGATTAATACCGCAACCACTAATAACAAGGCCATATTCAAGTTCAGATACTCGTTGGCCTTAAACTGTCAGAGAGAAATTCTTTTTATAGCCCTCATACAAGAATAATTATTATAGCAA
>NW_009657490.1:0-653 GCF_000708025.1 Charadrius vociferus
GGGGCAATTCCTTTCCTAATTCTACTGAATTCTTTCTATCTAACTGAGAATATAGTTTTTGTGACCTGTCCAGACCTTGAACTTCATTTAGTATCAACAAATCAGCTGCTAGTACTTCTAGGCTTGTTATATAAATGGACTTGAGTTGAACAACTGTTATTTGAGTAAGTTAATGGAGGCCCTGGTTTCTCATGCAGATATTAGACACTAACAACTCAAAACTTCTGTAAGCGAGGCATCTTTGCTTACTGGTCTCTTGATCCGTACTTCCCTGAATACTGTACCATGTCAATGAATACTTCTGAAAAAAGAATGTGAAAAAGGGGACTGAACTTTGCCCTCTGGATTCATGTAACCTTACTGATTTCAACGGTTTTGTGTTCAGTCCAGTGGTATATCCCTACAACTTGACCAATACACTATTGCCTACTTAAGGTGATGACTCATTGGTGGTGAAGGTCATCTGACTGCATCCAGACTCTTGTACAGAAAGGTTATTAGTCTTCTCTTTTCCCCTGAGGGCTTTGAGGCTCTCTGATAGTTAACATAAGGTGAGCCAAAACATTCTTATCAACTTAAAACATCTTAAAGGGCATCAGGAGGCAACTGCAGCCTGTAAATTGCTTCTTGTTTTGTGGTTGTTTTTTTTTTTT
>NW_009657491.1:0-652 GCF_000708025.1 Charadrius vociferus
GACATTGGAATCCATTCCTGATTGCATGTACTTTGGCTTTTCGTAGGCTTTTCACTGATAAAAATACAGAAAATGTTCATATTTGTTTGATATGTTCCAAATTTGAAAATGATCATTCCTTCAAAAGAAGAGTTTGGAAATTTCTACAAGCCTCAGAAAACAATCCATTTCCGTCCTGAGAGTGAGAACTCTCCACCTTCCAATGGCCTCTAGAACTTTTCTCATAGAGACAGAGTATGGCCTCATGTACAGTTTCTGTTAGACTTATTCAGGATGATATGAAAAAGAAGCCAACTGTTTTGAGTACAATACCGATGAAAACTCAAAGAACTACTCTAAACTACAGCACCAGCAAGGGTGGAAGCTCAGTTATTGTTGTCCTGTAGAGAAGCAGCAGTTGGTAACCTACCTTCAGAGCATAGCATGTTGTTCCTTTCATATGCAGTACACTGGTGAGATGATCAAGCCTAGCTGAACAGACCCTACTGCATGAGAAATCAGGCAGATGCCCTGAGTTCCTCTCTTTCTTTCGCTACATTGCTGTCTTATTGCCTTTTCTAAGTGGCTTCTCTGACAACAGTGTTGAACACCAGTTAGACATTTCTTGGTCTCAACCCTTGGCAGACATTGCTGGCGCAAAAAAAAAAAAAAA
>NW_009657492.1:0-652 GCF_000708025.1 Charadrius vociferus
TTTTTTCATGTCAGCAGTACTTGAAATATCTGTCTAACCAAACCTCAGTGGAATTACTGCTGCCTGAAGTTCATGCAATATTGGGCATGATTCTGAGTTTGCCACAATGCAAATGAAGAGAAAAACAACTAATCTCATGCGAACAGATTAGTAAAAGCAACTGCAAGGCCAGGAACAGGTTGATTAAGTTTGTAATAATGAGCTTACAAGCTGTGATTGCATGTTTTAGGAGCCAGCTTTCTCATCTATTGTAGCTCTTTTAAATCGACTTTGAGAAAGTTAACCAAATTCCTTCGGCACAGAACTGCAGATGTTCCAACATGGCATATCAAAAAGTAATAGCACAAGGCATTCAATTCAGATCCCTGTAACTGCTCAAAAACCTAGACTATTTTATTCATTGATGCTGTGTGAGTCCCAAATTGTTACAAAAGCCAACAAAATTGGGTTGGTTTCAGGCAATAACTCTAGAAGTCATAATGTAATTAACTTGAGTATATCACATTGATACTTGATAGAAGTTATCCCAAAATATGTCATGTAGACTCCAGACAATTTATCAGGTTTCTACAATAATTGGACCGGATTTATAGTTTGTTGTGGTAAGTTCTATTAGTATATTGACAGGTGTATTTAAAAAAATAAAAAAAAA
>NW_009657493.1:0-653 GCF_000708025.1 Charadrius vociferus
CTTGCCTTGAGACTGACATCTGGCTGTGGATTCCTGTTGTTCTGGGGGACCCTGAGCTCCTCACTGGCCCTGTCACAGTGCCGGGAAAACCAGGCAGAGCTGCGGGCTCAGCCCTGGGGAGGACCATGTCCGAGCCCTTGGACGGAGCTGCCTGATGGGAGGTGTTTCCCTCCCTGGGAGCACAGCTCCCCGGGCTGTGCTGCAGCACATCTCCAGCAGCACCCTGAGAGCTGTCCCCACACAGCCTGGGCACGGCCAGGAGGTCACAGTGGGTCTGTGAAGTCACAATGGGTGAGGTCTGTGAGGTCACAGAGCCCCGTGGTGCCAGATATAAAAGCCAATCGCTCGGCCCCCGGACCCAACTGCAGCAGCAGCTGCACGGTGCGAGCGCAGGGAACCATTGCCCTCATGCGACACCTGCACCTCGTCCTCCTTCTCCTGGTGGCCCTGCATGCCAGGACTGTGTGGACTTCTCCGTGGCAAGCACGAGAAGCAGGTAAGCAGGTGGCGCTGCTGCAGCCTGTCCCAAGCCACTGGGCTCTTCTCCCCGGGAAACATGGATGCTTTTTCCTCCTCTGGTGCTTTACTGAGGGCTTCCTCTGAGTGCGCGAGAGCTCTCCTGGAAAGAAAGCCCGAAGGGGGAGCGTGGGGGG
>NW_009657494.1:0-654 GCF_000708025.1 Charadrius vociferus
CCCTAACAACATGCTTTTTCTTTTGTATTTACTGAAGAACCCCATTAGCTTGTGATTTACTGACAATTACTGTTCAGGGTTAGTCTTGGTTTCTCTTTGAGTAGGTAAGGGAGGTATATTTTGTTTCAGTTTGTGTTTCACACCAAATTCTCAAATTCCAACTTGTGCTGATCAGACTTGGGTGACTATAAAGGTTTTGCTCACTCCACATGATGAAGCCAATGGCCCAACTCTCACTGACTTTCCAGGGAAGCAGCACTGACCCTTATATTCTGCAGCTCTGTGTCAGCGGTTATCATCTAGAACCTGTGACACAGTCTCTCTCTTGTTCAGACTACCAGATCTGGCCCTGTACTGCATTTGTACATGTTGCAGGATTACTTAAACTATCTTTCTTTTTGCCCTTTTCCCCCCCCCTCACATTAGTGAGTCTTAGTAGTTTAAGTGGAATTCCAATATAATTAACAGACCTTAACCCAGTTTGAGGGTCTTACTGCGTATTTTTGGCTTTTCTTTAGCATCCTCCTTTCGTCCCATTCTTTTCTCCACACTGCAGAAAGTGTGATGCACATGTCTAACAAAAAAGCACGATTCAAACTACCAAAGCTGTTTAACTGGTAGCATGTCTTTAAAGTGCCTAAAAAAAAAAAAAAA
>NW_009657495.1:0-652 GCF_000708025.1 Charadrius vociferus
GAATGCCCCAAATGCCCCTGAGATGTTCCTCTGCCCCTGAAGCATTTCCCTGGAGCAAGGCAAGGCATGGCAGCACGCTGCCCAGGCTCTGTCCCCTGCCCCACCAGCCCCGGTACACCCAACACTGCCCCTAATTACCGTTGCAGATCTCAGGCAGCTTCTCCTCGCTTCTGTCCCTCAGGTGCCGCGCGGCAAGCCCTAGACACAGAGCTCAGTTAGACCTCCCTCTCCCCAGCATGTTCCTAGTGGCACGGCCCCCAGCTCTGCCAGTTTGGCTGCACACCCTCCTGCCCCTCAGCAGGGTGACCCCAGGGAAGGACAGTACCCGAGGGGGAGTGGGACTGAGCAAGGCTGCCACCAAGCCCACCTGCATGGGCAGGGCTTGGAGAGGGGGGAACAGCCCCCGGCTGCCCAGGCCCTGCATGGGGCAGTCGGGGCTCTGGCAGCCAAAGGGCTGTACCTTGCTTCCAGTGCAGCAGCTGGGACTGGGGCCAGGCTGCCAAAAGAGGGACCCCAGGGGCTGTGGCTCACCAATGAACCTCACGGCCATCTCTCGCAAGGTGACCTGAGCGTCCTTCAAGTATGGCAGGCTCTGACTCAGATATTCTTCAACTCTGCTCCTGTTCTGCACCAGCTGGAGAGAGCACAAGGG
>NW_009657496.1:0-654 GCF_000708025.1 Charadrius vociferus
GGTGTGCCAGGGTCTGCCATGAAGACACATGGTGTAAGGGCAAGGAAAGGAGGTGTGTTGTTGTTCTATGTCGGGACAACTCTACAACATAACAGGACAACGTCACAGGGCTGTCCACACACAGCAGCGTTGTACCCCCATGGTGGGGGGGGGGATTTTTTACAAATCAGAAAAGAGAGTGAGTCCTACTCAGCTACATTAGTGGCAAATATATGAGGCTGATGTTCCCAGGCCAGCAGCAGCAGAAGAAGCAAATGCTACTTGAGCCAGGGCAAGTGTTGGCAGTGCTGCCTTAACCTGGTGTCTCCGCAGGTTCCAGCAAAAGGCAGAGCTGAGATGAATGGGGCAGGGCTTTGATCCTGCTGTGCCCTGCATGCTGGAGCCCTGTTCCCAGGCAGCACCTGCATGCTACCACAGCACATTAATAACTTTGATTATTGTGGCCTAATTTCTGCCCACCTGTGTCATGGGTGGCTGGTCACCCCACCCTGCTGAGCCCCTGTTCTGCAGTGGCTCATTGTGCCAGCACTGGACAAACTGGTCTCCTGGGGTAATCACAGCCAGGAGAGACTCGGTGCTGCAAGCTGTGGGTGAGCCAAGTGTGTCAGCACCAGTCCAGCACCTGGGATGTAAGTCACACCATGATGCATGGCA
>NW_009657497.1:0-653 GCF_000708025.1 Charadrius vociferus
AGCCTGAATGACGCTGTCCTTCCTTCCAAGTTTTCAAATTAAGGAAAGTTCTCAGGTCCTCCATGACCACAGCATTAATTCACATCGGTTGCCGGGCTGCTTCACAGGTACCCCCAAACAGCCCTGACCACATCCTTTGCTTCCCCTTTCATTTGCCCAAAGGCAAGTTCTTCTCTTTTACTGTCCTTATATCCCCCCAAAATGACAGCCGACCCTCGTAATCCCCTGAGAGCAGATTGCTCAATAAATGTCCGCGTCCCTCTACAGAGTCTGCAAATGAGCTGGGCATTGCAGATACAGAGATGAGGCATTTGTTCAGCTCCTTCAACTCAGGCACTGGCGGTCCATGCCTCCTGAGACTCCTGGGAACACCTAACCTTTTTGTCCAGAGAAGTGTGATTCTACTTTAGGTGTCTGGGCCTGTGTCTCCTGGCCCGTGGGGTGCTTTAAGCTCTCAAGACAATCAGAACCAACTGTTTCACCAGGCTAGTTTGATTTTTCATGCTGAAATGCAGGGCAGGTGAAGGAGCTCAGAGCTTCCAGGCTCTCTTCTGCACAGTTAATGCTTGGGAGACTAGAAATGCAGACGTTGGGGCACACCATGCGAACTATATGAACCACTGTCTTGGTTTGGGCTGGGCTGGCCACCAAAA
>NW_009657498.1:0-654 GCF_000708025.1 Charadrius vociferus
CAAACAAACAAACAAACAAAAAACACCCGAAAACCAAATGCAAGAACTGGCAGAGTCTGCTGAGAAAACACCTGACAGGAGATTGAGTTCTACACTAAGGAATTAGGGACAGTCCCCAGATGACTACAAGACCCTACAAATTCCCATTCAACACTACAGACTGCTCAGGGCATTAGTAGAACATGCCTCTGAGGAATCAAAACAAGCAGGATTTTCCCCACAGTGTAGGCAAGGGGAAAAACTGGCACAAGCATTTTAGACTGAGGAACTTGGGACAACTGACTTTCAAGTTTACTTTTGACTTATTTTAAATCCTTACAAAGCAATACCTACTTCAGTAATATGGATGTCATTCATCTGCTCCGCAGGAAGGATGCTGTTCCACTAGTGGACGCTTTTGACTTCACAGATAAGAGCTTGAATTCTGCGCTTGGCAGTTACGACGGACAGGTTTACCAACGGCTTTACGAGTGGGCTCAGAAGTCACCGACCAACAAGCAGGTATGGATGCTGGATTACAGTCAGGGAACTTCTGCATTAGCCAGAGCAGAAATTGCTTGCCTTTCTTTTAATAAAAGCAATACAGATAAAAGTAAGTGGAATAAGAGCATTTAGTTCTTAGTATCTCACCCTGAATGACAACATGTGATGCTC
>NW_009657499.1:0-654 GCF_000708025.1 Charadrius vociferus
TGATACATAACGACGCAGCAAGCTGGTGCTGGAAGCTTTGTGCTAGGAACATGCTTTACTTCAGCTTTGTTTTAACAGGTGTGTCTAGGGGCCAAGTGCTTTTTTCTACCTTACATTGACCTCAGGGTCGTCTGAGGTGTTGATAGCTGTCTGGACTTTTCCCTTCATTCGCAACCCGTGCTGAAAGAGCTGAGTGAGTACTGGTGTTGGAAGCTCCACCCAGTCAATATTGCACTACGTTTTCCAAACCTTCTGAGCTTTCATATGTGTTTGTTGTCCTTCTTCAAGCACTTCTGTCTCCCAGAAAGGCATTTGCATCCCTACACACCCTCTATAACCAAACCATTCTCCTGATTCCTCATTCTCTCTGTGATGTGTACTGGGTTGATTTGAGTAGGGAACTGACGAATCAAACCCCAGTAATATTTGATTGTATTTGGTGGTGTAGTTGCTGCTGCACACCAATTAATTTTATCCTGAATAAACGGAGGCGGTTCTTGTGTTTAGCTGTAGCATATAAAACTATAGCTTAGATTTTGGGAGTTAGTGGGTCTTTTGGTTATCTCTAACAGTCAATGAAAGGGAGAGGGAAAGGTGAATGAAGGGTGAATTCTTTAACAGTGGAAAACATGAATGAGCTTTGTAGAGACTTCA
>NW_009657500.1:0-654 GCF_000708025.1 Charadrius vociferus
GCATTGTTATTCATAAGTTCCCTGGCACAATTCTGGCCTGTGCCAGCTTGTTCTGTCCTAGATCATGCTTTGCCATGGTTTGAGAGATTGCATGGGCCATACAGACACGTGTCATATTGTGCCACTTGTTTTCAGGCCAAGAGAACAGGCTATGTCCCAAAGAGTAAACATAGCTGCAGTCTTCTGATCAATGTTTGAATCACAAACTGAGTTGAGTGCAGCTTCCTTCATGCCAGGAGAGCTGCCTCTGTTCTGCCTCACCCTGCTTTGTAACAACACTATCAAAAGTCCAGTGCCTTTCCTTTACCTCATCACTGTCAAATTCCCTTTCTGGAGTGCTGTTCTCCTCAGCTTCTGTAGCTAGTAAAAGCATAGATCTCAACGGTGTTGGTAGGCATCTTCCCTTTCCTGAGCTTGTAGCCTCACGCCACTCACTGCAGTCCCACCAGTTCCATTCCCATTTTCTTCTCTCCCTGGCACTTGATACTAAGGTTGTAGGACTTGGTGATCATCATTTTGGTGGGCAAACATGGCAGTGAGTTTCTGAAATGATGATGAAAGCTGTTGAATAACAGCACAGAAACAGCTCCCTACCTGTGGTTGTTACTCCTAGGTCCACATTCAGTTTGCCTTTTGTTTTCTGACACCAAAAAA
>NW_009657501.1:0-654 GCF_000708025.1 Charadrius vociferus
GCAAACACAAGGCACCCGCTCGTCTTGTTTGGATCAGTCTGTTTGCAGTTTCAATGTGTCTCTCAAAAAGAAATATATGGCAACTCTTGCTATATCAACACCCGCACGGCTGATTTAAGAAGCATTTGAAACGCTTGTTGAAAAGGCACAATTACAAACGCGATTCTTAATTATTCGGACTATATATTGATCTTATGGTTCCATCTGTTGCTAACTGCTACATAGTGTAAATGAAAATCCTTGCTCACACCAGACCTGTCGTGTAGCATCAGCCTGGGAAGCGTGTGCAGCTGTCACCGCGGGGATGGGGAAGAGGAGATGTCCTCCCCGATTTGCAGGGTAAGGACCGCTGCGATGCTCCTTTCCAGGTGCATTGAGAAAGGGCAGCGAAGCTCTGCTGCTGTTGGCATCAGGCAGGAGCAAGGGACAAACCCTGTACTCCCGGACATCCCCAAAGCAAGTCCTGCAGCCACCCAGAGATGCAAACCCAGGAGGCCACACGCTGTCTCCTTTGTTCCTGTTGCTCAAAGCACTCGCTCAGGTTTTACCTGGCTGCTCCAGCGCAGCTTTGGTAACTGAACTCAACCAAGGACACACTTTCTCCCTTTTGGTTAATTTGTAGTCTGGGGTAACGATAAACGTGGGTGTGTGTGT
>NW_009657502.1:0-654 GCF_000708025.1 Charadrius vociferus
AGGTCTCTTTCAACCTAAATGATTCTATAACTGGGACTGATCTAGCTCCTTAACCAGAATGTAAAATCGCCACTTTCTGCTACATAGTTCTGTGGGAGTTAGCAGTGCCATTGCCTGCAATATTGTTGAAAAAAGTATTCCTTTGTTGTACCTCTCTGCCGGGAAATAGGATGCACCTCTGTATGCAGAGGCGAAATGGGATGTTGCCTGTTACACACTAACAACACAGATGTGAAAACACCTAAGAGAAAAGGATGCAATGGAGCAAGTGTCAAGATGTTTCGAATCACACTTGCGAAAGCATGGTATTCTCATAGTAGCTGTTCTCTCCTTCAGTAAATTCGAAGTTATTGAAATGGTTGCTTGTAACCTTGTAAAACAGCTCAACAAGCTCGTCAGTTATTAAATTTTGAGCCTTTGTCATGGTTTGGGCAACAAGAAGAGAGCAAAAAGAATTCACTTTCCAACACAAAGAGTGAAGCTGTGGGTTGCACTTACACTGAAGTAAGACCAACTGTAACAATTGGCAAAGCCAAGTAAGCAAATAGTTGAGGAGTGCCTGTGTATCTGTTAGGGTTTTTCTACCTAGAGAACTGCCCTGAAGAGTTTCCAGCTCGATTAGTGTGATCCCTTCAGACTAAAGGGCTTTAACGA
>NW_009657503.1:0-654 GCF_000708025.1 Charadrius vociferus
TGGTTCTGAGTAGTTCCGTAGCTCTGAGATACAGCACCTGGAAAGCTGATTCCTGCATTCACTATGCTTCTTACTGAAGTAAATTTAGTGTTTCCCAAAGTACAGTAAATGGAAATCATGAGTTTTGTGTCCGTGCCTATGTTCTCCCAGGTTGCCTTCCAACATTTCCAAGAACTAGATGAGCACATCAGCTATGTAGCAACTAAGGTCTGTCACCTTGGCGACCAACTGGAGGGGGTAAACACGCCACGGCAACGGGCTGTGGAGGCTCAGAAGCTGATGAAATACTTTAATGAGTTTCTGGATGGAGAGCTGAAGTCTGATGTTTTTACAAACTCTGAAAAGGTAAGAGCTGTCAGCGGGATGAAAGCAGTTCAAAGCAATAAGCAGTACTGCCCTAATTACAAGCTGCTACCATGACTTACCATGGTCAGACTTCAAACTAGTGAGTGACTGACTTGTTAAAGTTTCATTGTTCTGAAATGTAAATTAACAACACTAGGCTGCAGATTGCTGATAAAGCATTTGTATTCAGTGATGCTTAATGTGGCAATGTTGGCATTTTTCATTTTATGAAATTATCAGAGATTTGAGAAATGCTGGGAGGGCAACTTTAGAGTGCATAAAATATCTGCTTTTTCCTTTGAACCCCTT
>NW_009657504.1:0-654 GCF_000708025.1 Charadrius vociferus
AGATCGGGTTAGTCAAGCAGGACTTGCTTGACTGTGCGCATGTCAACATTGAAAAGATCAGTTGCTAGAGTTCAGAAGGAAATCGAAGATGCAAAAAAGAGAAGTTTAGCAGTCGGTCGTACTTGGTATGAACTGGTCTTTCAGTTACATCCTGACCTTTCCTCAGAATAAAGCATTGCCTTCTGTTTGGGCAATATCTAGTTCTTCTCTGCAATAGTAATACACAGGGATAGCTCCTCTTCACTAGATCTGATCTGAGGTGTAAATGTAGGAAACCACTGCGGCAGCAGGAGAGAGCTTCGTCTGCTGTCCATTTTCACATGGCATCACTGTTCCGTGGTGAGGAGAAAGATAGTAGGAAGGACGTAGAATCAATTCACTTCAAGCTGCCCGGGCAGATAGAGGTTTAGACCTTGGAAGTTGTCCATTTTTGGAGCACCACAAGCAGAACCAGTTGTAGGAGTATTTCTGATCTGTGATGAAGACTCTGTCCTTTTTTTATACATTTTAGTTATTCCTGCGTGCTGTCTCCCTGCTACCTGTTCTTACTTTCTTATCTGCATCTTCTTTTCACAGTTCAGGTTTTGAATTTCATGTTGTCTTGGTACAACCACTAAACTGTGCTTGGTACTGTCATTTGTGTGTGTGTGTGTG
>NW_009657505.1:0-654 GCF_000708025.1 Charadrius vociferus
ATGTTTATTTTAGTCAGAAATATGCACATACATGCACATCTTAAAAAAGTCAATCTGATATACTTAAGACAATCACAAAAAGATCAAATCAGAAGAAAAATGTTATCCAAAATACAACTGTCTATGGAAAGACCATTGCTAGGGGAAAAATAAGTATTTTCCCTCTCCATTGACCATGGACAAAACATGCTTTAATTGAAGGTAGAACGAAGTAATTTAAAAGAAACACAAGAAATATAGCAATTAGACAACAGGCAAATAACAATGCAGAACGAAGCGAAGCTCATCACAAAAAATGTATTATCCATACTATAACTGGATAGATCCATCAGGCACAAATCGAGCGCTAGAGCTGAAGTATTGACTGAAGATAGTAAAACACTCAAGCCTCTTTTAGGACGCAAAATCTTATGGAAAAAATAATTTCACTGTGTGTTGAGGAAAAACAAGATGACTCTGTAACATACTAATATGATCTAATATTTTAATACAGCCAAACACATTTTGAAGTCACAAATTAACAGCCAAGCACTGCAGCTTAAACATATTATATGTTATAACACTATCCTAGAAAGCAACACAAATGCTTTTCAATTTGCTAGAACATACAAGGAACATGAGCTCAGGTAAGCTGCTGTATCTGATACAGAGAAA
>NW_009657506.1:0-654 GCF_000708025.1 Charadrius vociferus
ATTGTTTGTTTTTAAGCCAATTCCTTTTTCTCATGACAGGATTATTGAGGATGAAGCAGAGCCCCCTCTGCTTTCCTCTTGTTGTAATTTGAATAAAAATAATGCTTTAGAACAAAGCCAAAGAAATCTTTCCTGGAAGTAAGGCAAGAGATGGCTGAGATTTTGGGGAGTGTGGGCCAAGATTAACTTCAGAATCCTCTGGTCCTCCTTGTGATAGCTGGTGCTGTGAAGAATTTGGATGTGCTTACTGGAAAGGTGTAGCAGGAGGATCAAACTGCCCTTGCTCTTCTTAGTCTCATAATTATGGTGGGACTTGAATGTTGTCTCTACATTCTCTGTAAAAGACTGAAGGAAGATCTTGGCGATTTCTCAGTATGGGGCAGTGGGGACAGAATGATGAGCTTTGTAGTGGCTTCCTGTTGTGTGTGACATCTCTTCATCTTGGAGCTGGCCCTGTTCATACGTACTCCTCTGGCTGCTTGTTGTGTTGCTTCCTAACTTCCTAGTAAATGGTGTTGTGTGGTCCGAATGTCAGGCCTAGCAAACAGCCAGGCAGCTGCTTGCCGGGTGAATAGAGTCCACTGCACAGCCTGAACGTAAAATGTGAAGGGATGATCCTGCTGGAGAAACAGTCTGTTGTTGCTGAGAATGGTG
>NW_009657507.1:0-655 GCF_000708025.1 Charadrius vociferus
GGCATGCTGCATTAGTTGTTCTTTTGGATGGTATTTGAACCTCCTGAGGACAATAATATTTTCTGTGGTTTTGGTTGTCTGTGTCTCAGATCCTGCTCTATAGGTGAGCCTGAAGACAAGACTGAGGCATGGGAATGCATGTGTCACCTATTCTGACTTTGAATAATGGTGGTGATGATGATAGTAGCTTTCTTGGAAATAATGCATACGAGGATGGGAGGCTGAAATACTGCTAGAGACATCAACTAGCTGATTTTGAAGCTATTGTGTACTTAACCCTTCTGCCCCCAAGCATACAACTCCTTCGCCCTTTCTGAATCCCAGATCTCCAGCTCTATTTCAGGACTTGATTGATCACAAACTTCCTAAAATAGGGCAGAAGGCTCAAGAAGGATGTTAAATTTGGATATTCAAAGATGTTAATTGCAATAGAACCAATTTCCTGATGAGAACTCTTCTCCACAGAGAAGTCATCTCATCATTGTAGAAACACCACCATAATTAACAGGCGCTGAAGCACTTATTGGCAACTCATCACAGAGAGAGACCTAGGTTAGTCTGTGTCCAGATGTTGGTTTCTCCTTCTCTCACAGGAATGGTACCTTCAGGCTCAAAGATGAGGTGTCTTGGCTTAGCTGCTGCCTCTCTGTTACTG
>NW_009657508.1:0-655 GCF_000708025.1 Charadrius vociferus
GGGGGGGTGGACTAGATGAGCTTTGATGGTCTCTTCCAAACCATTCTGTGTTTCTATAATTCTCTAATTAATCTATGCTGTGCTGGGTGAAGGAGGGGATGGATTGAAGGTTCCTCTGTCTTCACCTAGAGGAAGCCTCCACGCTTTCAGACTTATGACATTAATCTCTTAATGCCACACAAGAAGCAGAGAGAGCTTTTTGGAGTCATGCCCTACGTTGGAGCAATGTGAAGCAGGTTTCAGAACATCAAATCTCTTTTGACACAGGTTTGTCTTTGCAGAGCGAAGGCACTAATGGATTTTGTTTGTTTGCCTAACCAAAAAGAAATAACACTGGAGTAGAACTGAAATGAAATTTAGGAAACTCAGGGTCGGTATAGTGAAATATTTAAATTGAAATGGTTTGATTTGACGTGCAATCTTTTACTGTTCCTAATACAGTGTTTATTTCAATTTCATTAACATGTCGACACAAACCCAAACATTTTTGGTTTCCACTGTGCTGTAGGAATGTGTGACATTTTGTGAATACTTGATGATAATCACTGTCTGCATTAACTATATTGCTTTCCAGCCAAGAATAACAACACTGGATTGGAAGGACTGGTGTGTTGGAGAGGCCAGGTCCCTGGAAATCATAGAATCATTGAATGGT
>NW_009657509.1:0-655 GCF_000708025.1 Charadrius vociferus
GGAAGACTTGTTCTTCCTCTCCTTTGTAACAGGAGGAACCGATCACATCTAAGCATTTCTCAGCCCTCTTTTCTCAAATCACAATTTGGGGAGAAAGATTGTTTCATACAGGTTTAAGAGTCAGGACATATCAAGCCAGCCCACAAACTCCTCTGCAGGTCAAGCTGCACCAGAACTTTGGTTTTGTGGTCTAGAATGGTTTGAGTCTGCTGCAATAAGACACCAAAGCCCTTCTGAAGAGTTTATTTCAAGTTAATTCAAGACCTTATACATAACCAAAGAAAAAAAGGGGAAAAAGAGTAAGCAGACAAGCTGTCAGCTAGACAACCAACCACTGAGATTTAAGAGTGTTTTACATGAGGGGGAATCTAAATTAGCACAGACATATCAAATATATTATTACATCAATATTTTATAGTAATGCACATCATTAGCGTTGTATCCCACACCAAAGCCTAATAAAAAGGCAGGGTGATAAGTGCAATATTCATTGATTATCATTGCTCCTGCTGGCAAGTAGTGTTATCTACCCCAATGCACAAGTTCTGTTTCAGAAGCAAGCTGTTCAGGCTGACAAACCCAGCTTGGATGAGCTTCCTCAGAAGCTGCATTATCAACAAATTCATCTTAGAGTGCTTTGTTTTGGTTATCTTGG
>NW_009657510.1:0-655 GCF_000708025.1 Charadrius vociferus
TAAGTAAATAAGTGGAAAGTTCACTAGAAAATTTCTCACTAGTTATTTCAGCTGAAGTGTCGTCTGCAACTCTAATCTAACTTATTTTTTATTGCTTTCAGTAGTATGGGATCAGAATAACCAGTTGTACGCTCTTCTTGAGATCCTTTCCTGTAACAGTTGCTAGTTTTCTCGCCCTGGTGGTGACTTCAAAACATCAGCTTTAAGTATTGAGTTAGGCTACTCTTATTAATCATGTGTAGTTTGAACTCTTTGTGCTGTTTTGCATATTAGATTGTGGATTTATGTTTCTCGCTTGCCAATCCAAGACATTATCACATGCTTGTACTCAAGTTCCTAGACTTCTGGCGTGTCTGCCCATGGCTCTGTGAAACCTCTTAAGCTTGAAGGAATGATTTATATGGCATGAATGACTGACATCTAAATACACATAAACAAATGATGGTCCAGCAAATGGTAAATATACTAAATCTATTTTTGTCTTCCTGATTTATATTCTGCTGCCTTGGAAACATATGCAAAAATGTACCGAAAGTGATAAGGTAATGAAAGGCTAACTGTTGCGAAGATGGAACATGTTTTGAAAAGAATAAGGTCTTCTGCACATACTCTGGTTTAGAACATTGTTGCAGAAAGGCCATAGGTGATTTTTTTT
>NW_009657511.1:0-655 GCF_000708025.1 Charadrius vociferus
TGCAGACTCCACAATGTCTCTGGGCAATCTGTTCCTGTGTTCAACCACCCTCACAATAAGAAAGTGTTTTCTAGTGTTTACATGGATTTTCTTGTATTTCAGTGTGGTTTTCTTGCCTCTTTTCATGTCACTTGCTACTGCTGTTAAGAGTCTGAGAAGAGGCATGATGGTCTGTGAAAAGCTATAAAGGTAAAAAGAATTTGTCTCTATTTCATATGTTAGAGAAAAGGAAGAAGTGTGAATCATACCTCAGATGAACACAAGCTATAGGAGAACAAGTTATATGAATAGAAATTAGTGGAACAAGACATACCTGTCCATGGCAGAGCTAAAGATGCTCCTGACACGTGGGATGTGAGAACTACTGAGCTGTGAGAACTTAGTGGAAGATTTTAGTTGTGTGGATGGACTGGAAGGCTATACCTTAGAAAGCAGTCTGGACCACGTGGCAGAAGTGCATGTTAGCTTTTGAACCATCTGATTTAAATTAAGTCATGAATGAGTTTGCCTATTCTTCTACTACAAAATCCAATGTATATGTAGAAGATGGATGTTTGGATCCAGCTGCAGGATCTGAGATGACACAGTTGCAGGATCTCTGACATGCAGCATTGACTCCTATTCACTGACTACTGGTGCTGAATGTCCAAGTCAC
>NW_009657512.1:0-655 GCF_000708025.1 Charadrius vociferus
CGCTTGTACCCTATTCCCATACAGCACAAAAATACATAATCCAGTCTTTTGCATAGAGTCTTTTTATAGGCATACTAAAAGTGGCATTAAAAATATAGGACTTAATATATCCTTTGCTGCAAATGCTGCTACGTGTAATATTCATATTATTCTAGAGTGCATGTGCACAGGTAAGGCAGGTCGCTCAAAAAGGCTGCAGCCTGCAGTGCACATCTGAATGGAAACAGCAAGAGCAACCCAGGCCAGAAGGGCTGTGGCATAAATTGACAGCAGTGGAAACTGAGATGACATTTCATGACATGATGTTGTAAAGTTAATAGAGTTAACCAGGTTTTATGTCTTTATCTACAGTCACAGTTTCTGAAACAGGACGCAGAGGGTTGATGTGAACCAGAACAGGAGGGTGCTGGACTGCGAGATGAAGAGTGCCAGTTTCTGTGGCAGTTTGCATCTGCTGTGGTGTAGGCATCCTTGAGGCTTTGTCCTGTGCTCCAGATCTCAACAGAACACGGAGTTCATGTGTCTTTCAGAAATGCTGAGGTTAAACTTCAGAAAAAAGAGCAGCTCCAAATTCCATCTTCGGGGCTTGTTGGTGTCTTTGACTATAAAATATCCCCTCCTTTAAGCATCTAATAAACAATTTAGGATAAAAAAA
>NW_009657513.1:0-655 GCF_000708025.1 Charadrius vociferus
GGACATCAGGTAAATTTAAACCACAGGGATCATCACGTGAGTTTTGTGCTGTTACTGCATCAAAAAGAACTGCCAGAAGATTTGGGATTTACTAATAAGATTTGCATAGTTAACGTTTCCCCATTTTGCTTTCACATGAAAAGCTTTACAAAGAAGCGAGTCTGCTTATCCTACGAGTCTCACCAATTCTTTTCATTCCCATAACCACTCCCCCTGAGGGCACTCTTGTGTCCTCTCATTTATGTCTAAACACATGAAGCTCCGTGGGGCAGGAACAGTCTTCATTTCACACACGTGTACCACCTATGATGGTGAGTTTTTAGATCCAACAGATGTTATGAAAGTGAAACAGCATCAAACCAATATACCAGGGGAACAAAGAGGAAAATACATTCCGTATCATGAAGTCAGAAAAGATCAGTTCTCCCGCAACGGGTAACCAGTCTGATTTTTGTTAAGCATTCGGGTTAACAAGTCATTATTATGTAGATAAGCCATCTGATAAAGTAGGAACTTCCAGATTAAATCAACGATTTTATAATTCAGAATTTCAGTCGTTCTAAAGTTACTGAAGAAAAGTCTCAAGAAAATAATTCAATGACAATGAGCTACTGAAGTCATAGAATAGAATCACAGAATTATTTCGGTTGGAAAA
>NW_009657514.1:0-655 GCF_000708025.1 Charadrius vociferus
AAAAAAAAGAAAAAAATCTGACAACAACTCTCTGCAGTAATTATTTAATCTAATTCCCAACGTTACTCAAAGCACATATGGAACTGAGCTTGAAATCACTGCTATGGCAATAACAAATACAGTGTTATGACCCTTCTAGACATCTGCAAAATGGTTGTTGGAGTTTTTAATGCACGAGCACCCAGAATCATTGGCAAGGCAACATCAGATTCACAGTCGTCCTAGGAAATCAAGGAAATAGTGCAAAAATCACAAGAAGAATACCTGCTGGGAAGAGCTTTCAATGCCAGCTACCTGGGTTTGCTGCCAGTCATGAATATAGTCACGAAGAAACTGCACTAACACACCTAGATTGTAATTATCTCTGAAAAAGGAATTTGATCCAACATACTCAGAGGTAAATCCAACTCATACTAAATAATCACTGCTGGCTATGCTGCTGAGGGCATTTCTGTTTCAAGACAGAGTTGGGAAGGGGGAACTTGCTTAGACAAACTTCACTGAAGAAAACAAACTATTCCAAATCTTACAGTTTTTGATTCCCTCTTTTACAAAACAAATATCCTAATTGTGCTTCCTTTCCTTTCAGTCCGTGTCTGCAGCCAAGGCAGGAAACAGGAGTGCTAAACTAAAGTGACACTGCAGCTTTGACAAG
>NW_009657515.1:0-655 GCF_000708025.1 Charadrius vociferus
AAAAAAAAAAAATTACGTAGCCAAACAAAATAGAATTTAGAAGCTTACCAGTATCCTGTCTTTCAAAATACATTTTTAATAGGCTTGATGTGACAGTCTTTCAATATATTTTGGAAAGCTTTCAAAAACCATGAGAGTTGGCTTGGTGATACAGTACAGCTGGTTTTGTAGTGTCAAATCTAAAATGTCATGATTGTGTGACCTAAGGCAGTAGTTTGATGTAAACTTGTCCATCTCCTTCAAGTGGTTTAGAATATTTTGATAGGATAAGTTCTTGTGAATAGACCTTAATCAGAATTGTATATCCATTATGCAGAAGTGCAGGTACCCTCTGTGCCCCTGCAACCAGCATGGCTGGCATAAACTAAGTTATTTGCTTAGCTAATTTCACAAATGTGCTTGTGTATCCAAGCCTTGATGCAAGACCGTGGTCTTGGGTTGTGGAACTCTAACCAAAAAACCCAAGTGGTCACATTTCTCTATTGGGATCTCAAAATCAAGAGAAAAACATGGCTTTGGGCCTCATGAGAAAGGTGTCAAAATCAATCGGGCTGCTGCAGTACTGATTACATAGGTGGGTTCTGAAACTGAGGGGAAAAAGGGAGACCTATAAAATGTCCCATGTTGCTTAGTGCTATAATGAGAGGCTAATTTT
>NW_009657516.1:0-655 GCF_000708025.1 Charadrius vociferus
ATAATTTTTGAAGTGCAGTAGTGTAGGAGGTATCCCAGGGATGTACTAAAGCAGGTCTTTCAAAATTGAGAGTGAGGAAGGGAAAGGCATATTCTTTGATGATTCACTTTTACACCACTGTATGGTATAACATGAATAATAGGCTCAGTGGAGACACTGCTACATTCTATCTAAAGGCAAGATTTGTTGTCTGATACATAAGGGAAAGACAGGTGGTTCCTAGTGTCTTAGTCATTGGAGACCAAGGAGCAAAAGCACTACGTGATCGTTATTTTTTCACACATTTGCAGCAAGTGCTTAGTTGTCGGCTCTTTTCCAGTATCATTACACTAGGCTTGTTGACCTTCTCAGATAGATACACTGCAGATAAAACAGGTCTGACAAATTGTGTCAGATAAGCATCCTGTTGTCATCCTGTTCAATCTTTCTTTCTTCCTGTCAGAAGGATCAACGTGAGTAGGCTAATACAGGTGTCAGTTATTCATGCTGGAGAATGATAAAATATTGCAATATAAATATCATTAATTCTTAGCATTTTTCTGTCCAGCTGCACTGAACAACAATTCCCTTCATTACCTTTCTCTGACCCTTTTAAGGAATAGCTGGTGATTTTAGCAAGTTGGTGATCTCAATAAAATTATTGGGTTTTTTTTTT
>NW_009657517.1:0-656 GCF_000708025.1 Charadrius vociferus
TTTAGACTCCCCCTTTAAACCATCAACGCATTAATGGATGTTTGTGCATACAGGATGTATATTTGTAGTTGCTCCTTGTAACTCCTTTCAAGTAGGAGGGTAAAATCCGGGCTAGAAACGCAGCGTGTTCTCTCCAGACCGACAGATGCTCGTAGTGACAACTGTTATCGATGGCGCTCCTCAGGCTGCCACCGGCGCCTGCTTTCGAGTGGCAAACGAGCGGCGTTGTCTTCCGTAGGCTGCAAACTGCTCAGACGCTTCCCGCTGGCCGTTTTGTAGCTGATACCGGATGGGAGCGCGGCAGCAGCAGTGGAGATGAGGTCTGTGGGTAGAGAGTATGGCCTGAATAGGTTTTTTTAACAAAGAATAGGGCAGGGAAGAAAGCGGAGATCCTTTTATTCTGACCCGGTGATAGCACGTGGTAATCACGGGCAGTCTGGTGGCCTCACTGGTCTTACGGGAACTTTTGTACCGTCCCCATTTTTACTGAGCTTGCTTTATTTTACTTCCTCCGTTTCTCCAAAATTCTGCCTTTTTCACTCTTTGCCTTTATTTTCTTCTGTGCCTGTGGAGTGGCTTAACCAAACAAAACCCCCTTTTTTCCTGCACCTCGTGTAACTCAACACAGCTCAGAGGCGCTGAAATCCCCTCCGTCC
>NW_009657518.1:0-656 GCF_000708025.1 Charadrius vociferus
CACGATGCAGACATCAGAGACTGGGTCGGATACAGGTTCGACTGTGACTTTACAGACATCTGTGGCTGGCCAGGCAGCAGTGCCCACACAGGTAGTACAGCAAGTACCAGTTCAGCAACAGGTAGGTGGCTGTTAGTTTTGGAAGATTAAAAAATAAGTTTCAGGAATGCAGTGAAGAACTTGATTTGTACAAGGCTGCTAAGTGAACTCTTTTGCTCTGCTTTTATCAATTTTATTTTGCTGGAATTAAAATAGCCAGAGAAAGACAAGCTGTTTTCAGGATCTGTTCCTTAACTAGAGCATCTGACAAGCACCACTAGTACACATACATGATTCTAACTGTAGGTTATCATGGATTTTGTGTAATAGTTCATAGAAATTTACTTCAATTTATGTTACTGAATAGTTACATTTTTTCATTTAAATAATGAATAATGAATATGTTTCTGATATTAGTGCCTATATAATTTCTCCTTTCATTTGGATGCCCAAGTAACTGCAGTACAAATATGAAAATGAAAAGCGTTGTCCTTTGCATCTCTAATCTTGACTGCCTACAGATCTTTGCACAATGTCATGGAAGTATTTGTGGTGTGACAATAGGTAATTTGCGAGGGAAGTAAGAAGACTTGTGGCAGCCAGCACAGTGCACACCT
>NW_009657519.1:0-656 GCF_000708025.1 Charadrius vociferus
ATGTGCTGATTTGGCCTTTAAAGGCACCAGAGGGCTTTTCCATAGAAGAGCACTAAGCAAAAATTAGAGCTCATAACCTCCCATTCACCCTTTGCAACTGAAGTCTGGAGGCTGGGGTGTCCATACACATTAATAAATGTGCCCACCAAAATCTCTGACATGATGCAGAGAGCGTATCCAGTGTTACAAAGTGCTACTTGTTATTGGAAATTGCTGTGGCACCTCTCAGAATAATATTTTCACAGTGTAACACATCATAGTTAGGTCATGCTGTGTTTCCTTTATGTACCATCAGTCATTTCAGAGCTAACATGCTCCAAAGTCAGATGAGACCTTGATGATAAAAAGCAGTTCTCTGATCTCTTCCAATCTGGGCAGGTATTGATGGGAACAGGTAAAAAGTTTGGGGACGACTCATATTTGCAGTTCAGATTCTACGTCTGGTACTGAATAAATCATTGCAGTTATTTGTTTAAGAGTACCAAGAGCAGAGTTCTTCATTCTTCCCAAAAATGAGTTGTCTCTTTGTCTCCTGTGAAAGTTACAACTTGAAATGAAAGAAGAGATTACAAAAATGGTGCAAATGTGGTGTGCTGAGGAAGGACAGTGCCCCATGTAATGGGGTTTATTTGGGGGGTAGGGGCAAAGTTTGGGGG
>NW_009657520.1:0-656 GCF_000708025.1 Charadrius vociferus
TTTCCTAATACCCATTCTAAACCTACCTTTTGCTCTCACTTTCATGGGTGTAATAACATTGGGCTCTCTGTCAAAGCCAGATGATCTGTACCACTGTGAGATAAGACACAGTGATATTTATTAAATTCTTTCTACTCTGAGCTTGCTGCAATGTGGAGATTCTTAGCTTCATCACCAGAATTTCTGGATCCCACCTTAGTAACAACCCCATTTAATGCTTGATATGGTGTTTATAAGCATGGGATTGTTTATTTAAAACGTGCTTTGATAGCAAAGGTTGAGTTTACTGAGCACTGAGTAGCAAAAAGAATAGCATGAAGATGGTGATCATCGTAATATTATACATTAGCTCATCAGGATTAATGTTATTATGACAAAAACTGGACAAATGAATGAGAATTAGACTTCTGTGATTTAAAATTATTATCTTCATTTTTGGACTGAATGAAACCTTTGTGCACTATATAAGGTACCTGGCAATAAATATACCAGCTCTGAATAAGTCAACTGCTATGCTATTGAGAGTGATCTTGTGCGGGTAGGAGATGAAGCAGATGAACATGGAGTTCTCTGCTTGCTTACATTTGTTTTCTCAGATTTTGCAGTCCTAGACATAATGCTATAATATGCCATCTGCTTTTGTTAGTATTTTTTTT
>NW_009657521.1:0-655 GCF_000708025.1 Charadrius vociferus
CTCTCCTGAGCCAAACTGGCTTTTGCTGGTAGGGCAATGATCAGCCTTCAGTGTCATTGGACTTTATGCGGTTCCAGGAAAAAGAGCTTATTAAAAATCTGTTGGGACTTTGACACTCAGCCTTGCACTGACGGGCAGAAGAATCCTTAGCAGCTGTGAAAGTACTGTTTCAGTACGGTTTAGGTCTTGGGATGAGATTCAGTGTTGTGGCCTGTGGAAAAAGGTTGCAGGACATACATGGTGCACACCAGGAGCTATGATGAATATGTCTCTTCTATTGATAACGTATATTAGCAGCTCATACACAATGTAGCTTAGATCACTAAGTGAAAAATGCTTGTACTTCCAGGAATGGTTCACCCCCCTTTGCCCACTTGGAGGCAATATACTTTCTTGAAATGTTCTCTCTTGTTTCTCTCTCTCTCAAGTATTTAGAAGGAGCCCTGAGAAATTGTTTAAACAAAATACTCCTTTTATACAGGGTTATACATGTAATCTGAGGCCAAAGCCATTTTGAAGCATATCAAAAACTAAAAAAAGGAAGGGAACGGCAGAGGAGGGCAGAGTGCAGAAGGGAAGAGCAATTTTGAGAAACAGAGAAGATGCAAAATGATGAAGAGAAGAGAGGAGAGGAGAACAGAGGAGAACAGAGGAG
>NW_009657522.1:0-656 GCF_000708025.1 Charadrius vociferus
AGTTCCCTTCCAATCCCCACCATTCTGGGGCCACCTTTAGTTTAGGAAACTAGCGCACACTTTACTTCTACAGCTAGCAGAGGAAGATACTTCCACAGAGGAGGATTCAGAATAACAGCTCAGCCTGCTTTAAGCTACATTGACCTATGCTGCCTCTTACAGTTGCACATATATGGTAAATTATTACTCATATTTACATTCTATACTTGGTGGTTCTCATGCACTACTTCCTATATAATCCCACACACGCAAGCATTCTGAAAGAGTTGGGATTAAATGGTAGGTTAAGTGCCATTAAGCCTTCATGAAGGATGATGAAAAATTTGAGGACAATCAGAGACCCATGAAAAAAGGAAACACATGTTGAAAAGATAAGGATAGGTTAATTCAATTTATTTTGGTTTTCAAAGAGAAAGTTAGATGCAGAGATGATTATGGTAACTGTCATGTTACTATTACTTTATCTAATAGGACAGACCTTTTCAGTCTAAAAGACAAAAGGATGAACAATGTCCAAGGATTCAAGTTCAAACCAGATAAATGTAGATGAGAAATAAGGCTCAAATCTCAAGCTGGAAAAACAATCAATCACAGCAAATTACTGTTTAAAGCTGCTTCTCTTTAATTGCAAATCTTTGAATCAATATCAGTTTTTT
>NW_009657523.1:0-657 GCF_000708025.1 Charadrius vociferus
TTTTTTTGCAAACCATTATTTTAAATGAGGGGCTAGAGAATTGTACGTCTATCTTAAGAAAGGAATTTGTGTAGAGGCTCTCAAATTCAACTTTGACGGTAAAAAATGGTATAACAATAGCTCAAGAACGGGGGAATAATAGGCAAGACTTGATGCGAGTCTGTCTTTGTATTCTCCTAGCAGTCGACAGGCTGAGCCTGTGTTCTACCCGATGAAGATGCTCGTCGGTGAGATTAGAATGGTCAGCTACAGTCGGTGCTTCCCTGGGCGACTTAGACATCTGTATAGAGTCATTCTGTATCTTACTGCATTTGTAGCCTAGCTTTATTGGTAACATAGCGAGTGTGTGTAGAGTCTTTGTAGACAGTGATAATGACAGGCCATTTAGAAGAAATTGCGTATCTTTTGCGTAAATAGACTGCACTATTTAATTCGTTACGTGTTTTGCTTTCTCGCCGAACGGTACCAAAGAGCGGCCGTGCTAGTTCATGAGCATGGCTAGGCTGAAGGCGCAGTGTAGTTCTAGCGGATCCGTAGTTGTTACACTTTAATATATATATTAATTGTGCCTGGGCCGATAGCGGTGAATCGGGCATCGCTCAGAATTTAAAGCTAGCCGCCCTTAGCCTCCTACCGCAGTGAGGAGCGTTAGAATGC
>NW_009657524.1:0-657 GCF_000708025.1 Charadrius vociferus
CAGCTTTCACAATTTTTATGGTCACATAGGAAGGACAACTCCTATGCTGTCGCTTTGCTGCAGAATATGACTATGCATTTCTAGCTATGGTATCCTGAAGTATAAATTCACCATAGGAACTGACATTAGCACTATCTGATATTCAGTTTCAAAATTCATTGCAAGGTGCTTTAAAAACAGGAAAAGACGACACACTGGTATTTTACTGAACTGTGAATTTTAATCACCCCTATTTAAGTTTAAACTGATTTCCATGTTAACAATGAAAGCTTTTGTCAGGCTGAATCAGTGTTCACAGTACATAATAAAAGGATCTCCACTATCACATAACTAAGATTTAAAAAAAGGAACTTGAATTAAGGTTTAAGCAAGGAATTAAGTCAGGGTTCATTGTTTCATCAGGTCAGATGCTGTTTATGTCAAGGATGCCGATATACGCGTGCTAGGGAATCTGACAAAATATTTAAATAGTCTTTGTTTCATACCTGACTATCTAATCCAAGGAATATGAGCATCATGAAGAACAGAGTCGCCCACAGTGGAGAAAGAGGCATCATGGTAACAGCTTTAGGGTAAGCAATGAATGCAAGTCCTGGTCCTGAAAAGGAAGAAAGGAAATATTTATACTTGTGTACTGGGTCTGGCTGAGATGGAGTT
>NW_009657525.1:0-659 GCF_000708025.1 Charadrius vociferus
GGGATCCTGTTTGCTTCCTGCTCTGCAGCTACAGTCCCAGATGAAGGCTCAGGAGATTCAGGTTTTATAACACTTCTACACTTCTGGATCCTGCCAATGGCAACTTGTCCAGCCTCCTGCAGGGCTGAGGTGGGCCATTATCACCTTGTCCCAGCACGCACCACACGCCTGTCCCTCCACTTGCCCCTGCTGGTCCGCAGGGTCCCATCCTCTGGCACCGGGGGCTTGAACAGCAACTCTGCAGAAGGACCGCCCAAGCTTCACTGGGAGAGGAGCCCAGTGACTCCGTGCCCTCAATGGGATGCAGCACGCAGCTCTTCCCAGGCACAGGTACCTTCCCGGGACCAAGCCAGGCAGGAGCAGCCAGCTCTTGCCGGGGGGATGCTAAGACTTGGATGTGACTTTCTATGGGGTCCTGGGATGCTCACAGCTGGTGACTGCTCCTCACTGGCGTGCCTGGGCATGCAGTCAGTCCCTGCTGTTGGCCTCTACCTGATAGATCAAAGTGACTGAACGTACAGTGAGGCACTTCTTCCAGCTCCTACAACCCTTCTGTGGCTCTTCCCCAGGTTTCAGTTGACCCCCCGAGATGTGAGCACTGAAACTGGCTGCCCCCTTTCACTCCCTGGGGTAAAACCTCCTCTGGGATGTACCGGCTA
>NW_009657526.1:0-657 GCF_000708025.1 Charadrius vociferus
CTGGCTCATGTTGAGCTTCTTGTCAATGTATAAAAAAATATGTATATTGTATTTGAGGCGAGTTTTTCCTCTGTAATACTTTTCCAACAACACACTTTTGTGAGCTTAGCCGGGAATCCCAAACTCTAAAATTACTTTCTGTAACATGATGCGTACATTTAACATATTGTGTGGACAATGAAGTCATGCTGAGAGCTCCACTCAGTTGCTCACACAAGGTGTATCATGCCATTTGGGATGCTCTGGGGTATTGGAAACATCCACATGGGGCTGGTAATGAAGAGTTACTCACACTCTGCCAGAGCAGCAGCTAGAGACCAATTTGGAAATACCAGGACATCTGAAAGGACACATTTATGTCTTGAATTTAAGACTGAAAGGGAGATCATTAACAGAATGAGGGGTAATGGAAATTTAAAGCTCCATCCAACGAAATGCACATGTTTACTGTAGGATAAGATGACTAATACTTTGAACAACATGATCCCTTCCTCACAGAGGGTCAGAGCTCCATTTCCTATAGAAAGGAGCCCAGCATGAGTTGGCAAGATTGACACATTTCTGTGGTATGAATTTAGGCCTTGAATCTCTTTCCTACACTTAGGTATTATGTGATCATCAACTCACAGCATTGTTATGGCTAGAAAAGACCTTTAA
>NW_009657527.1:0-658 GCF_000708025.1 Charadrius vociferus
GTCATCTCTATGTGAGACCTCATTACAAGCTCGCAACAGAAAACTTCTGACTATATCCAAGACAGTGTCTGCACACCTTTCATGTAGTAAGTTATTGCATAGAGAACAGGCTTTCTTCCCAGCCTAGAGGAGAAGCAACTGAGGCCCACAAAATCTAAGACTTAATCCATCTTTCCTAACCTCTTAGGTGCTAAAAAGTAATTATTGTAGTGTAATTACTCCTTCAGTAATCAGTGAAAGCGAAGAGGCATCTTCAGAGTGATTCATTCAATTGTAAGATGGGACAGCTGTTAAGCCAGATGAATTCAGAGTGAATGACTTGCCACAGGTGGTAGGGAAATCAGATCTTGCAATTAAATCCTGATTACTGTATCCCAGAATAGTGCCTGGTGACAAGATAATCTCTCAAAACTAACAGTAGGAGTTTGTGTTGATATAGTTCCTGAAACTGCTCTTAACATAATGATGTGCCTAGATTTCAGTTTGACAGGTCCTTGATTACACGTTACCAGGTTTAAACAATTTATTTTTTGGATTCTTCTAATTGTGTATTTGGTTTCACTGCCTCCCAATAAAAAAAATCTAGATTGTATTTATAAACAGTATTTACATAATGTCTTGCATTATTCAGACTTTTGCAAGTAGAGTTCTTTGAGGG
>NW_009657528.1:0-658 GCF_000708025.1 Charadrius vociferus
TAGAGACCTCCAGAAGTCCCTTCCAACTTAAGTTTGCCTATGACTCTTGTCCACAGTACTCTTGTGAACAGTAGTAAAGATTTTTGTTGGGTATTGTACAGCTTCAGAAGAACAAACAAAACATTTACCTTCAAGAGGTAGAGTCTATGAATATGGCCAATTAATAGCTGAATAACCATATCAAAACATGCCTGATTTAGAGCAAACACAAATAGGAAATAAAAATTAGAAACATGGATGTAACTGCAAAACATGAATACAACACATTTATTTACCAAACATTCATTGTGATAGAATAGAAAGATATCTTTCATTGATGAGATGCACTGACTTTTAGGAGGGGGGTGCTGTAGATTAATAGATCTAAACTCAAGCATATTATTAGGTCACAAAATGATGACAAGTTGCTGATCTTGTGCAGCTGCTGGACATGTGTTTGTGATTCTGGAGTATATGAAGGGAGGAGGGAGTTAAACGAGCAATCAACAAGTATTAGTACCCTTGCATAAGACCTTCTTTAGAACACGGACTACAGAGATGTTCAAGAAAGGTTAATTTTAACTAAAACTTATATTGAGAAGGTTCATTAATATGATAATGACTTCTTTGCTTCAGTATTCACTGGCAAGTACTCTAGACACACCACCCAAGTTGCAGA
>NW_009657529.1:0-659 GCF_000708025.1 Charadrius vociferus
CTGGAGATACCACACAATCTCTAAATACACACTTCCAAGCATCATGTCTCTTCCAGCCTACCCTACCTGGAATAGGAAGTAATTACAGCACTGTGGAACTAAACTACATCTTGCAAATATCTAGCTGTTTGCAGCAATATCCTCTATTGTGATTAGTCAGCTGATCATATATTTCTACCAGTTAAACTGTACTTATTCTCTGCAGCAAACGACAGATAATAACAGTTTGGGGAATATCGGTCAGACTATCAGAGACCTGCAGCTACTCATTAAAATAGATACATTAGCTACATTCTTGGAAAGACTTCAGTCGACTCATGTTATTGCGTCAAGGGAGAGAAAGTAAAATTGATTATAAAACCTGTCTTCTTCAACTTGCAGACAAGGTACCCTAAGAAATATACAGTAGAAATGATGAATATAACATTTGATTAGCTGTTACTTAACATGCTATGAAGATAAGTGTGACTTACACTGAATCATCATTTGATCACTTGATTAAAGGGGTCTTCTTACTATTTCCTCTGTGATATTTAGTGCTGTTCCAACTCTATAATTAGGTAGGTGGATTTTATTGCATTTCAAATTCTAAAATGTGTTTAATTTTGATAAAGAAAAATATATCAAGTACTGAATAAGCCAAGTAAAAAAAAAAAAAA
>NW_009657530.1:0-657 GCF_000708025.1 Charadrius vociferus
CAGATGGTTCCTAAGCTGCCTCCATTTCTATCCCTCTGCAGCAGCATGAGCAGAACCAGAAGCAAACACCTACTTATTTTCAGAGCAGCAGCTAATTTGCTACGGCTTTCCACGTTCTTAATCAAAACGAGAGGGATAGCCTACCATTCTTAGCTTGTTTTGTTGTAATTGCTTAGCTTAGCTGCTGTTTGTATGTAGCGCTAGGGGTGCCCACCAAAGTCTAATTGTATTTTCTTTTCTCTCCCTTCCCATATATGTTGATGCAAGATTGTTGAAGGTGAGTTGACGTTTTACAATTGATAATGGAATTGTCCTGAACTTATTTTTTCTTTTCTTTTCCAATGGACTTGAGCATCGTGGATTGAAATTGCGTTTACCAAAAGGCAAAAGGACAATGCTAAAGTATGTGGCCAGTGTTGGAGAGAATGGATCCAACCCGGGCTTGACAGTCACTGTCAGAGCTTGTCGAAAGTATCTGAAATAAAACACATCACAGCTGCTCACAATATGTTTTCTTCTTTCCCAAATACAGAAGTTCTGTAAGCCCATAGTTGGTAATAATTTTGATTAGCACTGGAATCTCTGCTTTGAATAAGAAACTGTTGAAAGGGTTTTTTTTCACCTGTGTTGCCGTGAAGGAACTAAAGAAGAAAGTTA
>NW_009657531.1:0-659 GCF_000708025.1 Charadrius vociferus
TTTTTTAAGTTGTTTTCAGATGTAGTTTTGAGATTGTCCCAAGGCTTCCAGCCTGACTTCAAAGGTTAAGTGATACTCTATAGATCTGTGTTCATGCTTGCACGTGCATGTCCAAATGCCAGAGTCTGTGTGCGCGTATGTACAAAGAGTGGTCAAAATAGAAGTCTTGAGGTGTAACCTCTTTGTCCTAGTGCTAGTACATTTATTCAGTCTTCTGGTGAAAAGCAGAATGGTACACGATAGTCCATCACAGCTGTATATAGATATAATACCATACATACAATATATTAAAAAATAAACATAGCAGTAAGGTTGCAAAGTCAAGCCCACAAAAAATTTAGGAGAGGCCAGAACAAAGGTTTTCTTCAGGGTTTTAATTCAGTTCCTTCATGTGGATTGCATTATGATACCGTTTTTGGTTGCAGGGCTGAGTCCTTTCTCCGACTCTCCTCTCCTCTGCCCTCGTGCGTTAGCAGAGAAAACCCAGAGAGCAGGAGAGTGTTGGTCCTCCCTCCCTGCTACCTGCTGCAACACTGACATCTGGTTGAGGAACAAATACTGCAAAAATACAGATGGAATCCTTGGGAGTTTAGTTGCCACATCCCAACAGGTTTCTGATGGAATTTTTCATGGCTTAGGCAGTTGTGGTTTGTTTTTTT
>NW_009657532.1:0-657 GCF_000708025.1 Charadrius vociferus
CAGAGGGACTGGGGGCTCCTGTAGCTCTGCCAGCACTTACGTCAAAGTAGAGAGTAGCAACCAGGCCCCGCATGTCTGTTCTTGGAGGAAGCAAGAAGACACTCCTGAAGCAGGCCTGTAAGAGGCTTTTCATCTTGCCCTCCTGCACCGTCTCCACTTTGCTGCAAAGAGAGAGAGGGGCCTGTTGGACACTGGTGCTTTGATGCCTTGGGCAGTTGGACATGGCCGTCTGGAGCAGGGGCCCCCCAGAGGGACAGAGGGTATGTGGGGAGCCCCACCAGGTGGCACCTCCTCCCTCCCCGACATGGCCCAGGCCAAAGGGCCAAAGGGCCAAAGGGCCAAAGGACAGTCCTGGCAGGCAAGCCTCCCACTTTGGACAGTAGCCAAGACATGGCATCGAGCTGCAGGATCCCTCTGCCCTCCCCTGCGCCCTCCCAACAAGCTGCAAGCAGCGCGGAGCAGAGGCCTTCTGATGGCACCGCTGGACTCTGCCTAGATGGGGGATGCCCTGGCCAGGCCCAGAGCCACGGGCCGTGGAGAGGTGCCAGCCATACACCATGGGCTGGGCAGGTACCTCAAGGCGGCGATGGCAAGCATGGCTTGCTGCCGCACCGCTGTGTGCAGGTGGTTCCTGGGCTCCTCTTCCAGCAGCACCTG
>NW_009657533.1:0-659 GCF_000708025.1 Charadrius vociferus
ATGTTTTAAGGACTGAAATCATAGAGAACTTCAACAGTATGTTTATGAAAAACCTCAACATATTGTCTGTTTGAATTAATACTTAATGAAATACCAGATTATTCTTTTCTCTAAAGCTTTTCAACTATGTGTGTTAAACTGAAAGAAACTGGAAATACAGACATTAAGAAGCATGAAGGTGAAAGTGCTGTTAGATAGCCTTCACAGCCCTAAGCCAGTGGGAAGCAAGCACTTAATCAGTCAACTCTCTAGTTTAAAAAGAGTAATATGTGGATGATTGTGTAGAAACAAACATGACATATGTCAGTTTGAGACAAGAGGAATGCGTTTATTAACTGTGGTTTATCAGGCAACCCAAATCTCATTCTCCTGAGTTGAGTTTGTACCACGTAAGTAGCAGCCAGGATTAAATACAGACGTAACGGGAGAGGCCCAAGGCAGCCAGTGCTTTGTTCATTTACAGACTCTAACCCCAAATGAGTAAATTAGTTGGTTTGTGCATCTGCAACACCAGCACGTGCTTTTGTATGTATACGATCAAGTATGATTTGCAGTCTCCCTTCCGTGCACACGGACACCTTTGTAAAGGGGGAGTCATCGCATCAGGCCGTGCATGTTCACGTCTGAGTCACTCCGATGCACTGCTTTTGTATTTTTTT
>NW_009657534.1:0-659 GCF_000708025.1 Charadrius vociferus
ACATAGTTAATTTCAACTCATCAACAAGTGTTTGTAAGAGAGAGACTATCAGAGTAAGAGGAATTTACCAGGATTAATCCACTTACAATTGTCCTGCTTGGGGAAAAGAAAAATAACAGCCAACTAGAGCTGCGCCTGGCAACTTTAGCCTGCTCTGGTGCTTGTTTGACCATGCTCTCAGCTGAGTCAACTTGCTGAACTTTAGCCCTTGACCTAACATCAAGCTGCTTCTCCCTCCTCCTGCTTCCAGAATAAACTGGAGCATAGAGTACCTGTTTCAAAATGCACTGTATCGGGATGTTGTTGTCTCAAGAAATCACGATGGCAGCAGAGAGTTACTGGGGTGTAGGAGAAGTCAAGTCGCTCGGCTTTTATGGACTACTACCAGGCTTGAACTAACTTCAAGGAAGGAGAAGATACATAAACCTAGAGTTTTTTGTGCAGTACTACAGTCTTTGGATATCTGTTTAGATACTTTTTTAGAGAAGAAGAGAAGAGAGACCCAACAATTTTCCCATAAGATTTCTGTTAAATCTATTTCTTTAAAAAATGAATTTAATTTCAGGTAGTTGGGACAAGGTCTATAGTGTTCACAGTGATACAGTCTGGCTCTGATTTTGCAAAGGCTTGGCAAGTTCACATTAGTTTATGCATCTGAA
>NW_009657535.1:0-659 GCF_000708025.1 Charadrius vociferus
CGAAGGACCTCACTAGCACACCATCCCCCAAACATTAGCATGCCGCCCCAGGCTTATCTCTGGCTAGCCTTGTTTTAGCCATTTCCCCCTACAAATCTAGTTGTTATATAACTTAAATGCCTACTACTTGTAAATTCATCATGTTGTCTTACCCTTCTTTCACTATGTTGCCATAAAAGCTATTGAATAGACACATCTGCTCTAGGCCAAAAACGATCAACAATTTAAGGAGTAATAATTTAAAATTAAAAGATCAATAGCTATATTTGCCCAATCCATCCTATCCCTACATAGACATGAATAAAAATGCCCCAAATGAAACCTCATCTCCACCCACTTGGTTCCCTTTGGAACACTGAGTAGTAATCAACAGTGACTTCGTTTTAATTAATCCATCAAAACTCTTATCACTGAACAGTTTGAGAAAAATATAACTGGTGGGAAATATAAACTGCTTATTGAGGTTTTGGAGGAGTTTTGGACCCTTTCTTAGGATCTGTCTGCTATTACCCGTCACCTAGCACTTCAAAGATTAAAATAGTAGTACTATAAAATATGAATGTATCTTGTATCACGTACCTTGCAATTTTTTTAGATTAACACAGTGGTATAATATGTTACTATTATTGATTGACCGTCCAGGAAGGAAAAAAAAAAAA
>NW_009657536.1:0-660 GCF_000708025.1 Charadrius vociferus
TTCCAACCTGAATTATCCTGTGATTCTATGATGCATGTATTTGCTCATCCTCCAGTCAATTTTTAATTCCTTCATAAACTGAAATTCAACATGAAAGAACAAAGGAGAAGTCAGAGACAGGTCTATTCTTAGAGTTTCGTGAAACCACATGCCCAGGTAATGGGCAATTCTCCAAGAAGGGCTCCCACTTCCATAAGATCAGCCTCCTTAAACAGCAGTCAACCCCGCGTGGAGAAGTGCCCCAGCCATGAGACAAAGCTTAAACCAAAATATGCATCTTGTTACATGCTAGAGAATCTTGCCAAAGACAAATCACTAGGAACCTAGACTTCATTTCTTCTGCCACTTAGAGTTGTTTATTTAAATTTATCTTATCATTGCAACAAAATGAATGCAGGATGAAAATGATTTGTGGCCTGCCTCAGAACACTGAGGGTAGGGAGCAGTAACTTTTTACACAAAGTTGACTGGAGAAAAGACAAAAATATATGCAAGAAAGGTAGATAAGGCATGGAAACATGTCATACTGTGGGCTCTGCAATGCAAAAAGGAAGAACTGAGTGTAGGAAGGAGATGGAGGGTTCAGTGAAGTTGGAAGACCAGCAAAATAAAGCAAAGGGATAAAATATTCACCACTCCACCTATATCTTTGTCATGGTT
>NW_009657537.1:0-659 GCF_000708025.1 Charadrius vociferus
GCTTAGGGTGTAGTTAAAAAGATCTAACAGCAGGTTCAGGAGCTGTGAGAAGATAGGATGTAGTGGACTGTTTTGATATCAGACCCCAATCCTGTCCCCAACACCTTTTACAAAAGTAGCAATAATGTTTTAAAAATGCAAACATATGGATCTTTATTCCATAGCTTTTGTTGAAATCACCCTATTGGAAAAGTTCACCATCATATTGGGAGGGAAACTGGCAGATCAATTAGAATTTGTATGGCTAAAATACCAAAACCCCTACCACTTACGGAAGAGTTTTACCTACTTTTGTTCAAGTCACGTACAGAAGTAACATATAGGCTAATAGACATTTTTGGGGATCTGCATGCACTTATTACTTTTCCAATCCTTCTCCTAGAAAGCAAATCCATTCCTAAAAACTACAAGAACAAGACAGGTGCTTACCACAGCATCAGATGTACTGAAACAGAGCAACACACAATGCTAATTCCTGGCAAAGGGAAAGCAGAACAGGGGGCACTGACATGGGTTTTCAAAGACAATTGAGGTCTTTCTCTTTCTGTTTGGGAATATTTTTTTGGTACTGATTGTTCACCTCTTTGTCCAGTTGTTTCAGCATGAACAACTGCACAATTGAGTGTAAGACTGCTAATCAGGATAATATTTTACACTCA
>NW_009657538.1:0-660 GCF_000708025.1 Charadrius vociferus
TTCCCTGGAAAACAGCTTTAGCACAGTTGTTGGAGTTGCCAGACAGGGAGAGAGCACTGAGTGTTTCACCGAATGAGAAAGCTGCAATCTCCAAGGCGCCAGCAAGGAAGATACTTGCAGCAGTACCACAGATTTACATCGCAGCCTGGACTTGGTGGCAACAAAGGCACTGGAGATGTCCCACAGCCCCTCTGCATCACAACAGAAGAGTTCTCTTCTGTTTCAGAATATAAATATACGAGTTGCCTTTGAATGTTCCACTCGATCTTACAGAATATGTTTTTCCAAGGAAACGGCAAAATACTCTCTTTCTCTTAATTCTCAGGAAAGTTTGTATTTTACTTCCTTTTGTTAAATCAGCTGCACCTTATCAACACCATCTACCATTCGAGGCACACCAAACGTGAAATTCACACCCCCCTGAATTCAGTCATCATTGAACATGGAAACAGGTTTGATTGGCAGAGTCAGTATTTTCTCTGTACAAGTTAACATGAACACGTTTGTTAAGATGAAGGATGAGCACAAAGGTCTCACACAACAGAGGTTTTGCCCACTTTTCAAAATGTTGCAGCTCCAGCAGGCTGATCCCTCCTACAGTAAGCAACAATGGATATCAGCTTTCAGCTCCACTCCCTAAGCAACTTGTCTGAAAAAAAA
>NW_009657539.1:0-660 GCF_000708025.1 Charadrius vociferus
CAACATCTTGCCTGCAGCCCTTAGCTCTGATATAATATGCTTCAATATGCCCATTAATTTTCCTGTATTCATCTGCTGCTACTTCAAAATCTAATGTCTCTTGTAGAAAAATTTTATGAGTCATCTTATGACATGAATAATTCCAATGCATGTTTAATTTTGCATTGCACAGAGATGTCTAGAAATGCAGACTCTGGAGGGACACTTTACAAGCTGACATGTAAAGGGGATGGTAAGTTCAGTGAGAAAAATACAGCACAATGTGCATTCCTTAATGTTGTGTGTATCACTGTACAAAGACTGGACTTGAAACCGTGTTTGCATTGTCCATGAGGACATAAAGCTGATTTTACAGTCAGGAATTAGTTTTCCTCTAAAGCAGAAGAGAAAGCTTGAAGTCAATAGGAGACTTCAAAAGTCCTTGATGAAAAAATACCCTAAAAGAAGTAAATGAATAGTAAAGACCTAGAAGACTATTGACTACAACAGCAGCAGATATACACTTTTTCATGAACCTCCATGTTTACGTACTTTAGGAGGGATAATGTACAAGTCAAGAAATTTAGGCACTCTTTAGTCTTTTCGTCTGGGTGCCAATACACTCTGACAGTGGAGGAAGATGAAATAGTCTTAGCCCTGATACCACTGGAGTGAAGCCAC
>NW_009657540.1:0-660 GCF_000708025.1 Charadrius vociferus
ACCAATGTAAGCTACAAAAAGCGTCCTTATAAGCCTCACAGTTTACAGCTAAGACCAACAAACCCTCTCCTTGCATCATATAACAGACACCCTCCAGCCTGTGATAACAGCAGGGCTTGCAGTGTGGACTGAAGCACACATATTTATTCCAAAAGGGTCTGAAAATGTACCAGGGAAAGCTCTGGGGTCAACAGGAGAAGGATGAGACCACATTAAAATCAAAAAGGGAAAAGGGTCACTGCTCATCATCATCTTTAGAGAATGTCTTTACATAGAGAAAGATGCCACGTAGAGATACTTGAGGCAGCTAAGGAAAATCATGGCGTTGCTTGGGAGCAGTAAGTACATGCAGCTCCTGGCGTTTGAACTGGAAACACATCAGCATCATGCGTTTTCTAGGCCAGAAGAGACTGCTGTGCCTGTCCTCCAAAAGGGAAAACACCAGGTAGGTGGAGGTAACAGATGCTTATGGGAGAAAGGATGGATGCTGGGATAAAAGTGTAGAGAGCATCACGTGATGTGGGATTGTAAGCAACTGTCATTTTTCTCCTGCGAAGTCCAACCCACAGCAGATGCCATTAGTACAACAATGTTATGCCTTTCATTTCTGAGTACGTTCATTTCAACATATTTGAAGTTCTTCTGTTTTCTTAAAAAAAA
>NW_009657541.1:0-662 GCF_000708025.1 Charadrius vociferus
CATTGTCTTAAGCACTAATAGTTTATCCTTGATTTTTCTTTCTGAGCTTTTTCTTCTCTCCCCTCTATAATTCCCTTACAGAGATAATTAAATTGTAGCTTGTTTTCTCATTGCTTCTTCGGAGGTGCCATATTTTGACATTTCAGTAGGAATTTGTCCTTCAGACTCCTGCTTTTTTTGGAATTAGTGGCTAAAGAGGAACCATGTAAAGTATAAATACTCAAATGTTAATTTTACTGGTTAGAAAGATCTAGCCGTTAGGTAAAAAAACATAAAGACGTGCCAGAGCTGCAGTCAGTAATAGAAGTCATACCAAGGGTTAGAGCAGTAGGTAACAAAAAAATAAAACGTTGCGAATTATTCTTCACTTTTTAAATTACTGGGGGGGGGAGTTGTGGGGGTCTTTTAAACTGCGTTTGTAGCAAAAATAATAGGACCCAGGAAAGTGAGAGAAGTGGTTTTTCTCCCATTGTAACTTGGTAAGATGTGTTAAGAGGAACTTTGCTTTGTGTTGCTAGAACACTCGTGAGACCGCCCAGGCCATCAAGGGCATGCACATCCGCAAGGCCACCAAGTACCTGAAGGATGTCACCCTGAAGAAGCAATGCGTTCCCTTCCGTCGCTACAACGGGGGAGTCGGGAGATGCGCCCAGGTGAGGTCC
>NW_009657542.1:0-661 GCF_000708025.1 Charadrius vociferus
TTTTTTTTCTGCGGCATCCTGGATGGCTAACGGAAGGTTCACAAAAACTCTTCCTCCAGTGCACTGTAGCACTCAAGACTCTTTCTCGGAGCCACGTACAAAACAGTGATTTCCTTCTATAGCATAGATAAACAGCATAAACAATGAGGAACGCTTCTGCACTGTGGCTGACTTTACCTTCTTTGGCCAACTGAGAAGGTATCATCCTTAAACACGTGCTTGCTGTACCTTATTAAATCAGAGTCAGAGAAGGTGTTTTTCTGACTCACAGCAGAGGAAAGCTATATATACCTGAAACTCAAGTTTGGGGATAATCTCGTTTGAAGCCAACACAATCAACTCATATCCTTGAAGTTATGTGCATGTTTAAGTGTCTCTGTGAACTGCAAACTTTCAGTATTTTTAAAAAACATTTAGTTGGAACAGTTTTCACATTGCTGGTGTTTAGTTTCTGTACTTAAAATTGGAACTGTTGTGTTTTCATCATGGCAGGAATGAACAAAAACCAGAAATAGAGACTCCTCTGAAATTAGTTCAGAGGTGATATGCAGAGCAGTGGGACTTGCCAGAGTTGTATTCCAACTCTGTTTTACTTGAGGGAAGATGATTGTCACTGATGATACTCAGGAAAAGGAAAAAAAAAATATCTGTTTTATAGATA
>NW_009657543.1:0-660 GCF_000708025.1 Charadrius vociferus
TTTGCTTCTTGTGTACAGAAGTGAATTGTGCATTGACCAAGGAACGCTTTCAGCACTATCTCTATCCATAAGCAGATCTCCCAAACAGACTCTGCAAATTACCAGTTAAAGTCAGACCACGTAAACAAGCAACAGACAAGAAAGTAGATGAAGGAACAAAAGATGCATCTTCCACAGGCTGGAAAAATGCCTGGAAAGAAAAAACTTATTCAGAGCTCTGCTTTGCTGGATCCCAAGGCTCCTTAGCTTTTGTCTAAATTAGCTTCCGCTGTAGCCAGCGGTTAAGCCCCCCCAAACCATGCTCAAAGCCACCAAAAGCTACAAGATCTCTGTCTTCCTGACAGTGTGCAGTCTCCAGGCAGCCCCACTACAGCTATATGAATAACTGGCCTTTCACCTCATTTGCAGCTTCACAGCGGAAGCTTTTTGTTGGGAAGCAACTCAAAATAAAATGTGCTTTTTTTTCAGCAAAAGAAAAAAATTGTTTGGGATGAAATTAAATACCTCCGTATAGAACTTAAAGCTGATTTCCCCCCTTAATTCTGGGACGGGAACTTGTGAGATAAAAATCTGTTCAATTCAATGCATTAGAACTCACTGGGATGCCCACCACAGAACCCTTCAGTCCTCCTGGACTTGCTTCAACCCACAAAGAGAAGA
>NW_009657544.1:0-661 GCF_000708025.1 Charadrius vociferus
CCCTCACCATTCTGTGATTCTGTGAATCATCTTTTTTTCCTGTTCTCAATGTGTTTTTAAGTTGCCATATATGCATTTTGAGACTAGAGGAACAAGAACCACACATAATAGAAATGAAAGCCCATACAGGGGCGTAATGTTGGTTTCTGTTTTCCCTATCTCCACCATCCTCTTACAGTTGCGAATGGTGGCCAACATAATAATGACAATTACCACTTGTTATAGTTAGGGCTGGTGTATTTCTTTGAAAGAAGGTCTAGTGGGACACATTTTAACTGGTGATGGATAGGGGACTTGACATGGACTCCCAGTACAGTTCCTGCTTCTTTTTGTTCCATGTAATATTTGTCAAAACAGTGGTGATGAATGATGATGTGTATTTATTTTTTTTCAGTGTGAAGGATGGCTGCATTCAGCGTGCACACGCACAGATAAAAGATGTTGAACAGCTTCAAAAGCCATGTCAGTCAGTTTGTCGAAATCACATTGGCAGACCTGGAGCGTTGTACGTACAGATGGGGCCTGAAAGTGAGATCTGTTTGCTCATGGGAGAAAAGGGAGCTTGGTTTGACAAGGTTACCACAGAGAACTGCTGGCTTACTTTGCTGTGACCGCATCTTCCCATGCCTTGCAAGAAGCTTTCCCTAAATCTCTTTTTTTT
>NW_009657545.1:0-662 GCF_000708025.1 Charadrius vociferus
TTTTTTTTTTCTTTGGCACAGAAACAAAGAACCATAAATCTATTTTTGTAGTAGGTTGTTCTAGCTAAATACATACATCATCTTCTGAAGATATTATATGTAGGTGAACCTTCTCTTTTCATTCCAACCTAGGCTGTATTTTGCAAATACAATTTGCAATTCAGGCAGAGACCAGCAAAGCTGACTCTATTCATCAGCATGCTACTGTCAGCTGCACACAAGATACTTAAGAGGTTTTAAGTTGCCCAACTTGCCCCTCCAGTTTCTAGTGTGAATCCATAGAAAAGATGCAGGAGGAACTTTGCACCCTGCTGCTCCTGCTTGGAAGTCTCTGCATGCTAGATATGTCCAAGTTATTTCTGTTGAAAGCATCTATAAATAACTTGCATAACTCCTCAAGTGTATTATGGAATTATTGGGAGTTTTGCCTGATTAGAAGAAATAAGAAGTAAAAGCTCTGAGAAAGGAGCTCAGGATTTTACATAGTAATAACAAACAGTAATTGAAGGGCTATGGATCTATTCATGTGCTTAAAATTAAGAACATACTCAAGTGTTTTGCTCAGCTGGAGATACTTTGCCTGTGAAATAACGTTGGTCCTTATTTTCCCAATACAAAAATGGCCACAAAATGTTTCATCTCATTGAAATGTTTCATCTCAT
>NW_009657546.1:0-662 GCF_000708025.1 Charadrius vociferus
TTAACTTTCATGTATAACAAATGCAGCACAAGTCAAGAGAATCACACAGTGCTGAGAAGCTCTTCAGAAACCTCATGTTACTAATGTTTCAGTTTGCAGACTGGGTTGTGCCTGTCCCAAACATTAATGAGAATAACCAAACATTTTGCGATAACAGAGCTACACTATTTCTAGTGCCTGAACTACCTCTCCATGACACTCCCTAAGGTACAGAGAACATTTTTTCCTCCAAAGTCAAGTAGTACATTATTTTATTCTGGATCATTCTCTCCATTGTACTGTATTCCTTCAGAAAACTATTAACCAAGCATCAATCGCCATTGATGCTTTTTGTACACAGTCACACAGAAAAGCAGCATCACATTAAACTTGACAATGATAATTCACAACTTAACTCATTCAGGGAGAACAACCTTCCCTGAGATGTTACATAAAAGGGAAGAGAAATCAGAGCTAGATTCTTCTCCCACTCACCTCCAGTGAGAATGGGTTTCAGAACCACATGGCAATACCCTCATTTTTATGAGACAGGAGATGAGGGGACATCTTCACTGCCCTCACTTTCTCAAGCCTGCACCTAACAACTGCCAGAGAGCAGAAGGAAGTACTATGAAACTACATGTATATTTATTTCCATTCCTATCCAGCAATTTTGAGAATCA
>NW_009657547.1:0-662 GCF_000708025.1 Charadrius vociferus
TTTTTTTTTTTCTTGCATGTATTGTAAACTTGTGAGATACAGGGCAGTTTGCATGTGGAATGTGGTTTGTGTGTGTGCAGCTTGTTTACCTTGATTTAAAACATGATGATCAGAACATTTAGACCAGGCACTGCTTCAAATAGGCAATGGTCTGTCAGACTCCTTGTCAGTAAATGATGTCTATGTGATCCAACTTGGTAGCATGAAATCCTCTGTTTTATGCAACTCTGAAAAGCTGAGAGCTGTTCTGTTCCCTATATTCCCTTTTTAAAGATGGGAATGCTTCTCTTGGAGCCTTGGCCAAGAAGAGCATTGAGTCTGAGTTCACTTGAATTCAGGAACCGGATCATCCTTTCTGCTTTCCTCCTCCTTAAAAATCAATATCTCCTTTCCAACGGTCTTAGCTGTGGGCTTTGTGTTGAGCTTTCTCTAAAGCAGAATATATATGAAACCCTTTTAGCAGCCTCTTGGGAGATCTCAGTGATAAGTAAGCAGTGTCAGTGTTAAGACAGCTGCGACACAAGCTTTATAGATAGATATTTATGTACTTCAAAACAGATTTTGGATAGAACCTGCAATAGGTCAGACAGCTGCATAGCTTGTGGAATATAAATGTCATCATCCCTGCAGAAATCGTTGCTTATTAAGCAGGCTTCTAGTCT
>NW_009657548.1:0-662 GCF_000708025.1 Charadrius vociferus
AGTCACTCTGGATTCAAGGCAGATGAAAAGTATGTGAAGTGTTGCGGTATTTACTCTTCCTTTAAAGAACATTGAACATATCAAGGGAATAACGTGCTGTTATGGCAGACCCAAGTGTCTTGGGTACAAGTTAGTTTCTGCAGCTGAAGGAAAACATTTTGGTTATTTTAGCAATAATAAACTCTGTGCTGCACATAGAGACTTTCTGCAAATGCACACCATAAGGCTGTGAGGATTGCCTAGTTACTGAGATAAATCGGAGGCAGTTGATTATAGCTGGAGCGTGAAGACATCATATAACAGAATGCAGAATTTGAAGGTGAATGGCATTGGTGAAACCTCATTCCCGCTTTCCCCTGAAATGCAGCTGCCTTTATAGTTTGACTTCCCATGAAATTCCAAAATTCAGCTGATGGCCAAGAAACTTGTAATCCTATGTACAGCAGAAGCACAACAGCAGAAGCGTACAGTTTGCTTTAGTTCTTGCAGCTACACTGCCAACACTGCATACTTTTCAAGAAGAAAATCTTTGCTTAAGTCCCAGCCAGAATTGTCATGAAGGTTGCTAAAAACAGGAACTGAAACTCCGGGGTTGATTGGTGAATGTGTGGGAGGCAACGAGGAAGCTTTCTGGTTTTGTTGGTTTTTTGGTTTGCTTTTTT
>NW_009657549.1:0-662 GCF_000708025.1 Charadrius vociferus
AATGTGGCATGTTCAGGGCTCAGGTTCCACCTAACCCCTGGGGGAAGATGTTCTGCAGGAGCTCATATGGGACGGGAGCCCACCTTGCTCAGCAGGGGCATCCCAAGAGGGGCTGGTGTGGCCCTGTGTTGCTAGTGAGGGCGCATGGGGCCATGGTCTGGGAGCATCTCAGGGATGAGACAGCCCCACAAGCCTGGAGCTGCTCTCCTGGCATCTCCTGGGACGTGCAGTCTTGCACATCTTGCCAGAGGATGGCAGCTGGTGTGGCCACAGGCTGCTCCAAGGCTCCTGTCCCTTCCTCCCTCCCTCTGGTTCTGCCACCTTCTCTTCTTGCCCACACCCAGAGAGAGTGCCGTCCCTGTGCCCGAACAGGCCCACAGGTGTCATCCAGCACTGCTGATCACATCCATTATGAAACCTGCGAGGCAGGGAAAGGCTGCAGTGCCCTGAATGAGGATGCTCAGGAGCAGAAAACAGGACGGGGCTGAGAGGCAGCTGCCAGCTCTGAGGTCTGCCCCGGTGTGCCAGGCTGGCCGGGAGGACACCCAGAGCCTGGAGACACCCTGGATGGCTGGTTGAGCAGGGTGGTAGGAGATGGCATCCACGAGGGAGGTGGCAGCCCTTCAGGATGCACAGGGATGATGGCCCCTGACAGGCAGGAG
>NW_009657550.1:0-660 GCF_000708025.1 Charadrius vociferus
TAGAAGTAGAGCCTACAAGTGAGATGCTTCCGTCAGTCACAGGGGCACAACATTCCTTATGCCAGATGTTGACTTATGCCACTTCTTGCCTCCCAGTTGCCCTCCCCATCAACGCTGATGATGATGATGACAAGATCGTGGGAGGCTACACCTGTGCACCCAACTCTGTCCCCTATCAGGTCTCCCTGAATGCTGGGTATCACTTCTGTGGAGGTTCCCTCATCAGCAGCCAGTGGGTCGTGTCAGCTGCTCACTGCTACAAATCGTGAGTGCAAAAAAATATATCCTTCCGTAACCTACTTCTTTCTTCCAGTTCACTGCTAGCAGGAATTCCGAGTTGTGAGAGCCAAATACCTCAGTGACTCCGTTCTGTCAGGAGACAATCAAGGAGTGGCTGGCTCATTCTGGAAGCTGGGCTGAGGCATCATAAGGGCTTTTCCACTTCTGCAAGTGTTTCTGTGAACGCAGAGCACTTTCTGAAATGACAATGTGATAAGCTAGCAATGAGTTGCTTATAAATTGCATTAAACTGGTTAAAACATTCCCAGAATGTTTGTATGAAGCACTGTTATATATTCAACTTGTCCCAGCTCAACAAAATAATCCTGCAGAAATTCACCATCTGTACTGGCAGTGGGTAAGATCTCAGTGGGGATGCCC
>NW_009657551.1:0-662 GCF_000708025.1 Charadrius vociferus
AAAGGCCTCCTCGTGGGGACCACAAACACCTCCAGTTCTCCTCCAGAGTTTTGCCTCCCTGCATGGCCAGAGGGGCTGGCAGCACTCCCTTCCAATGGCAGTGTCACCGATGGGATTTGAGCAAGGGTCTGGCATCAGCCATTCGGTGTTTTTGAAACCTGCATGGGGTTTCACCCATGGGTTAAACTTGCCTTACGGTTCTCACGAACTCCTGGGCTCCCTGTGCTGTCACAGCCCCATACCCTCTTCATAAAGCTCCTGTGGCAGTGGTGGGACATCATGTTGCCTGTGTGAGGTTGGAGTGATTCCAGTGCTCCTGGAGTCTGATTTTTCATGCAGCAGAAAAACATGTTGCTTTTTTTTCCTTTTTTCAGAACCAAATTGAGAAGATCGAGAATCTAGGCTGCTTTCCCAACCTGCGGTACGGGCAGCTCCTGCCCCCAGGGAGATCACTTTCCTGGTCAGAGGAGCATAGTGCTCCCTTCTTCCCTTGGCAGAGCCAGGGGTATTTGAGTTGCAGCCCCCGACAGCCTTGTGCCATGCTGGCTCTGACCCTGGGGGCCATGGTGTCTCCCTCTGCCTCATGCCACTGCCTTCCCTGTGCTCTGCAGGTTCCTCTCCCTGGCTGGCAACCGCATCTGCAGAGTGGAGAACCTGCAGCC
>NW_009657552.1:0-662 GCF_000708025.1 Charadrius vociferus
AAACCCACAAACAGTGGATTGAAAGAGGGGGGGGAAAAAAACCCTTGTCTCTTGCCGCAACATCCTTTGACCAATCTCAAAGGTCCTTGCTATGCTGTCCTCCTTTTTCCAGTCTATCTCTTTCCTCCATTTTTTTGTCTTAATTTGAAACATACAAAGAGCCTTAACTCTTGTCCTACAGTAAAACATGAAATCTTCCAACAGGGAAAGACCACACGTACAGAAGGAAATAGGAAAGATGGTACACAGAAATGTTCCTGCCAATTATGGATCTGCTAGCCTAAGAAGGGCTTTTTCTTTGCAAAGGGGAATTCAAGTCAATACGTCTGAGCAGATGCCTTACCTTTGCCTTCTCGCTGGGCTCCTTGACAATGCCATTGGTAGAATTGTTGAGCTCCCTGGACACAACGCAGAGGAATTCTGCCTGATCTTCGTTTCCATAGTTATAGGAAGATCCAATGCTGATTAGCTGTGCAACAGGAGACAGCCCAGGTAACTATCAATAAGTTTTGACTCTTGCTTTACTCCTACAATTGCGCTGTGAGGTACGACTGTCCAGTAAGACCTGTTCTGCACCTGAAGTATCTCCCCGGGGCCTCCAGTGTCACAGGCTTTCCTGTGTGCCTAAGGCAGGGGCACAGCCGAGCTTCAGAGCCCTCTAG
>NW_009657553.1:0-662 GCF_000708025.1 Charadrius vociferus
AGGGAACCATGCATTGGTTAGAAACCTTTCCTTCAAGCTGCCCTTCTCTGCTGTGTTGTCCAGCATTTCTGTCCGTGCTTGATGGCAGGAGTAAGCAAGGGTTTAAAATGGAAGATGGTCCTGTCTTACTGCCATGGAGGAAGCAGACTGAGCTGCAGTAACCCCATCCCAGTGCAGACACAGAGATGTGTGAGGTGAGGTCTACACAATGCATTTGGTGCAGAGGTCCAGGGGAAAGGCTGAGCCAGCAGCCCTGTGTCGCAGGAGAGATTGTAGTGTCCCAAACTGTGGTCCTCTTCAAACAGGGGAAATGCCGTGCTCCCCTCTGTCCTTTTTCCCTGGGCTTACTGGGGGAGGGTAGAAAATGAGGAGAGCTCAAGGGTTTCCCTGGTCGAGCCAACGTCACTACACAAGGATCAGCAGCTCAGGGGCTGCCCTGAGCCACCATCTTTCTCTCCAGCCAGCTGAACCCAGTAGGTGGGCACAGAGATATGGGGACAGCTGAGGGCTGCAGGCAGGGCTGCGCAAACACAGCCACAGTGGGACAAGAGAGGACGCCTCACCGAGAAAGACTCGACCTTCACACCAACTGCCTGGTGCTTCTTGCCAAGGTTGCAGAGATACTCTTCCAGGCAGGACAAGTTCTCCAGGTGGCTCACAGC
>NW_009657554.1:0-662 GCF_000708025.1 Charadrius vociferus
AAAAAAAAAGTTCAAACAACTTGTTTCCGTTAATAAAGTTATATATCCACACACGTTATATATACACACAAACACAGAGTTATACACACACACAAAAATCTTGCATATTAAAGCAAATAGCTCACTAGTTATGGCTGATAGTTTCTGACACTCACCATGGTTTGACAGCAAATTTATGAATTAGCAATAGGCATGTTATAAATAGAAATGGGAATTCTGATTAACAGTGTAATCTTAATACTTGACCTAAAAAGAGTTAAGCAAAAAGCTAATACTTTCAAAGGTGTTTTAAACTCATCTGTCATTTTCCCTTAATACGTCACACCAATTTTTGAGAGGAAAAGCTGTTGGTAGCTTTATGTGAGGTTTTGACTTGCAACTTTCATAGTCCTGTTTTATTCATAGCCTTACTGTTGTACAAAGTACTTTGAGTACAGCAGTACAAAGTACACTTGAACCATGGTGATGGTGAAGGTCAGATCAAGTTTTGGTGGCATGGTGCTCTATGAAAGCTGCAAACCAGTGTAAATTATACAGCATGAGCCTATATGCTAATGCACATAAGTTGCTTCCCATATTGGAATTAGCTCATTAGTTACAGATCAGATGTCTTTTGTGCATTGTAGCGTGTAAAGTTCAGTGTCCTAAAGTAAAAGTTTTTT
>NW_009657555.1:0-659 GCF_000708025.1 Charadrius vociferus
GTATGAGACAGATCTCGGTAGTGGGAGGAATCTGTTTTTCAGTGCATTTTCAGTACGCTTAGGATTATGAAACATCAGAGGAACTCGCATGAACCAAGACAATATTTTAACAACAGCCTGTGCCTGTTGTGCAGAGGCTGGAGCAGCTTTGCGGAGTATTTCTGTCGCTCTGGGAAGCAGGTGGGTTTGGATGGTGTAACTTACCTGCTTCCATATTCAAGGCTAGTTTTCCATCCTTCCATCAGCTGCTTGGGGCTGAACGAAGAGCATGAATAGACAGGTATATCCTTAATAATGAGAAAAGCCTTTAACGTGCAAGTACTGCCGGGCGTTCTGCAAAGGAGGAGTGCGCTGAGACGCCTCAGGGGCTGCTGGTTCAACGCCAGCCCCCGGGGGGGCCCTGGGTTATTGCCGTGGCCCCGCTGCCCTGGCTGCGATGCCCATGGGCACCAAAGGCAGGATCCAGCCCGCGGGTGGCCCCGCAACATGCCTCTGGCCGGCAGCAGGTCCCGGCCTGCCTCTGCTGACCCACCGAGTGGCCCCTCTGCTTGAACCTCTCTCCCCTTCGCCCGCCTGGCCACTTTCTGTCCCGGCATCTGCTGAGCGTTGCTGCCTCCTCACACCCGTTTCCTCCATGGGTTTGTAAGTCATAGAATCAC
>NW_009657556.1:0-662 GCF_000708025.1 Charadrius vociferus
TGTCTCTAAAAAATCACTGGGAGCAGTGGGAGAAGTGCAGTGTCTCATTGGTATGTGCACATCGTCACTTACTTGTGCATACTCCTGAGACCAGCCCAAAATATCTGACTACAGCGGTACATGACACCAATGTCCAAGATGGCTTCCAGCTCTGTCCTTCCTTCCTCTCTCTATAATTGACTATTATACCAGCATTATCTCTGCCTTGATACCTTGGATTTATGGAGCCTCTAACAAATATAAATTCCCCTTTGCACACACCCCATTTAATCAAAACCTTGCTGGTTTAAGCAGTATGTTTTATTAAATTACCAACCTATGAAGCCATTAACTCAATTAGAAGCAGCAGTTCTGTAGTCTTGAACAACCAAGGGGTAATATTGCAATGGTATACATTACGCAGAGTATGGCACATTATAATAACACTGAGAGCTTATATAGCACTTTAAAACTTTACAATTTTGTAGGAATAATATCTAATTAATTCTCACAATGGGCCTTGAAGGTAAAGATTACTGTCTAACCCCTTTTTCCATGGAGAAAACTAAGTGGAGAAGAGGAAGATAGGTAATAGACCTCAAAAAATAGTTCAAGGCCATATCTTTTCACACTCTGCATTCACAGTAAGTAGACTTCAGACTTTCCAAATTGCTCCTTTCCTT
>NW_009657557.1:0-662 GCF_000708025.1 Charadrius vociferus
TTTTTGTTGCCTTCCATTAGCATCTTGCAATGGAAGGTTTGATTTCTTACTTGTAAATCGTTTATGTGATCCAGCATATCAGCTGGTATACCATTTCAGTGTAGGAATAAAGGATTAGAAGAAATTATATGGATGAAAGATTTTTTTTGTTCTCTGACAGAGGCTACTGCATCCAATAATCGCTTTTGTGATAGGAAAAGGAATTCTTGGGAAATAATGGGAATTTTGTCTCTATTGCTGGTTAGAAAGCTGTTCTAGGAACTTTATCTCTGGAAGCTTCTAATTTTCATTCCAGTTTGTATAAATTTGTTGTCAACAGAATCCTCTGATTTAAACAGCTCTAGGCCCTTAAGCCCTAAACATTTGTGGGCTGTGCCAGTTTTCACTTGTTCAGATGAGCATATGAGGTGGTTGAGAGACCAACCATTTACTTAAATACATCATGAATTTGTGACAAGACAGGGTATTTCAGTTTAAAACCCCAGCAATTTAAAAATGCATTTAGTACAATAAGAATCCTTTTGCTGCCAGAAGTAACAAAAATAGCAGCAAGATGGAGTTGTGGTAACACATCATTTAGATCAGTGAGTTCCAGGACAAAGAGTTTCCGCTGCATTTGTAAGAACTCATAACCATTCTCAGACTTTTTTTTTTTTTTTTTT
>NW_009657558.1:0-662 GCF_000708025.1 Charadrius vociferus
AAAGTGGCCTGTACTGGGTAACATGATGAAGAATGCTAAAGCTCCTTTCGTCATTCCTCTGCTCCTAGTGTATCTGCACTCCTTTCAAGAGCAGTTTGTTCACACAGTCCTCATTAGCAAGCTGATGCACACAGAGGAAAGAAACATGCTAGTTTATCAAAATTACTAGCTACAGAAAACACTGAATTGACCTCGTGGCAAGAAAAGGCAATCATACAAAGTGGGGTTTTTTCCCTTCCTTTTATTAATTTAAGGACATAGTTAAGTTTCTACCAAATTCAAGTGTTGAAAAAAGGTTTACAATATTTTGATCATTTAATCCCGTTTCTGTTAAAAAACACACTTTTACTGCTGTTTCACATTTGAAATACCTTTCTTCCTTTTATTAAGGGACTACTAAGCATTCACTTCCTACAACCACAGTATTTTTTTTTAATAAATTTTACAGTTTATAGCTTTAGTAATGTTAAGAGATGGGTATTGAAATTGTGTGGAAATGGTATGACCAAACTTACTTGCAAGCACACACACAAAATATAAAAGCTACATAACATGCAAGTTTAAAGCTTACAGTATTGTCTTCCATAAGAACTTACAATTTTGTGCTTTTAAAATACCATAAACAGTAGGCATATTGGAAAGAACTGAACTGTAGTTTTGTT
>NW_009657559.1:0-662 GCF_000708025.1 Charadrius vociferus
TTTTTTTTTCATTTTTGTACAACTTCTATATAATGAAATACTGGAGTATTCTAGTTTGAAGACTGCCCAAGGACAATGCCTCCCAAGTTCAGGATTTATTCTTCAGCAAATCCTTAAGAGGTGATGACAAATATACTAATTAGCATTAACAGCAGTGTAAAACTTTTGGTTAGGTTTATCCCGAACAATTAAATTCTGTATTCCCATACAGTAAGTGAAATAAGGATAACATTAGACAACTATGAAATTACACTTAAAAATCAACAACTTCAGAAGTATGCTTATTTAAAATTCAAGATTTTTTCCCTTCTTTCGGCATGCATTTTAAATTCAGTAGTCACCCTCAATTTTCCTAATAAGTTGCCACAGACAACTGCAAGGTAGCTGCCTTCTTGATGTTATCCTGCGTTACGACAAGGCAATAGAGACCATACTGGGCACCTGCAACAGAGCAGCTAACGTGCAGTGTGCTGCTTATCATAGTGCCCCACATGTCTCAGCAAACGCAAGGTATTCAAGTTAATTTCCTCTACACTGATTAAGAATAGCCTAACCCAACTCAATAAGAACAGAACAAAAGGACTTTCCTAAAACAACACTCAGAATTTATTAGGGTTATATTAGACTCATCTAATTACAAATTGTAAACAACAGTTCTCAAC
>NW_009657560.1:0-662 GCF_000708025.1 Charadrius vociferus
TTTTTTTTTTTTTTTTTGAATTACGACTACTGAATATTGGTTTTGCACTCCTGCAAAAACATGGCTTTGTGAGCGAAGTATAATCAACAGAAGCATACACATATTTTCCCTGAAAGATCTGGTGCTCTGTTAAAATATCGTATATTCATGATCAGTGAAGGGATTCACTAGAAATAGTTTCTTAAGTAGAAATGTAATGTCTTCTCCTATAAGTTATAATAATTCACAGTACCCAGGGACAGATTTTAGAGGGATAAATCAGAAGTATGACTTCATGCCAACTTTTGGCCCCCTGGGGTTTTCTATTTTCACTTCCAAATGGTGATAAATTATGCATTCTACATACAATTAATGTGTTTTTAATGAACAATTAGAAAATTGCTGTGGGATGAAATTACTGTTAGGTAAACTTTGACTTTTAAAGGCAAAATTGCCCTCTGTGTTTATGCACATAACAAACTTTTTCCTTAGAAGTTTTATTGTCTTTGCAATCTCTTTCCATGTTTTTCAGTGCACCTCTAAGTCTGGACCTCTGTAAAAGCTGCCTCTTAGGTGATTTGAAAAAAGCTGGGGATGTTTTGAGTTTTCCCATGTTGGGGTGGACTTTGGGCACAGGCTGGAAAAAGCACCTTGGAAAAGCAGAATTCCTGCAAATCAGTGCT
>NW_009657561.1:0-663 GCF_000708025.1 Charadrius vociferus
TACTGAGGAGCCCAGAACTGGACAGAGCCATCAAGTTGTCTGGTTCGAGGCTTCCTTCTCACATTGCTTTTCCCCAGATACTGAAAACCACTAATTAACTAGTGCCAAGCTGAAACAAAGTCACTATCTTTTTATTTTTTTCTTCCCAGTCTATTTAGTGTGGTCATCCTAAGCCTGTCTTTTGTTACTTATGTTTCTTGTCTCTTCCCGTTGATAAAATAACTTGGCTCAAGAATAATTTTAATATCCTATTATATTGATGGAAGATGGCAAAGAGGGAGAAATTTTTGTTTGCAGAGTTTGTGCCTACATTAAATTTCTCCACCATTCCATTTTGTAAGGATTTGTCTGAGCTTGTTGATCCTGAATTTATATTGTTTGTTTCTCTAGCATCCCATGAAATAATAATTTTGTGCTATTTTATAGTGATCAACGTAGGTGTGTGATTATAAGCAAGTAAAATCCTTGCCCAAAGGAAATGTCAGTCAAAAAAGCCAAAATGGATTGATATTAATCTCCCTCATAGCTATTAAAAGGGGGGCAAGGTCAAAATACAAACGATACTAGAATGATGTCAACTACCTAGAGCAGATGCCATCAAAAGAGTTTATTTCATACATATCTCTTTCTTCCTTTGGAAAAAAAAGCAAAAAAAAAAAAAAA
>NW_009657562.1:0-663 GCF_000708025.1 Charadrius vociferus
CATTAATTACAAGCAGTACTTTGGCAGGTGAAGGAGCTGGGATTTCCTGCAGGTTCTGTGGAACACAAACAACTGAGCTGTCTCTTGGCCAAAGTCCACAAAGGTCCTTTCCCTTCTTTGATTCCACAAAGCCTCGCTGTAGGGACAATCATCTAAATCTGGTAGAAGTCTGATTATGTGTGACGCTTTTGGCTGCGGTCCCCTGGGAGATGCCATCCTGCACTACTCCTCCGTCAACGCTAGGACAAGGCTGTGCTTCTGAGTCCCACCATATGTTGCACAACTAGCCTTGCTTCACTGAAACCCATAACCTGGTATTGGCTCTATCAGGCTTGATCAAGAGGGGTGCAATGGGAAGCTGTCTTGTCTGCACACCCATTCCTAAACGCTTGTACAGCACCGCTGGCCCTAGAACTGACTGTGCATGTTGGTCCTGGACATGTCCCATGCATTCAAAGAGCTCCCCTTCTTGGCTTGGAAAGTGGAGGGAATATTTTGACATTCTGCTGTTCAACCCTGTGCAAGGGACGGACCGGGCTCCCACAACCCCAGGGTCTGGCAGCCCACCAGCCCTGCTTTTTCTCCCATTTATTGTTATTGTTTGTTATTGTTATTGTTATCATCATCGTCATTATCATGATCATCATTATTATTATTATCATC
>NW_009657563.1:0-664 GCF_000708025.1 Charadrius vociferus
GCCCGTGCCCCCGGGCTGGAGGGGGATGTGGGCAGGGGCACATCAGCTGCTCTGCCTCCTCTCAGAGCCCTGTGCCACGATGCCCTTCTACACCTCAGGGCACAGCCACGCTGCCTACCCACGGGTTATGCCACCTCACGCCCCAGCCCTGGTGCTCCCTCGCCTTTCAGCCACCAGCACAGCAGGGCTGGGATGACCCTGGCCGCTGGCCCCAGAGCAGGTAGGATGGACGCCAAGTGACACAGGGTCTTGGTCCTCTCAGCCCCACAGGTCTGCATCACCTCGTTGCCCGAAGCACAGCAGCTCCAGGAGGTGATGGCAGGGCTACCCGTGCTGCTGGAGTGCCAGGTGTCTCCCCCAGATGCCCCTGTCCACTGGCTGAAGGACGGTGAGGCTGTGGTCCCGACCAAGGTCCTGGCCATTTGCTCAGAGGGATGCTTGCGGAGGCTGCACATCCCCGCAGCTGCGCTGTCTGACTCAGGGATGTACACCTGCGATGCGGGGGACGATGCCACCAGCTTCAGGGTGACCGTGAGCGGTGAGCTGCACAGGGGATGCCCATCCTCCTGCGGGGCTAACCCACCACCACAGCTGAGCCCCACCATATATCCCCCGGCAGAGGCACCAGTGAGGATCGTCAGCTCCAACGAGGAGGCCCCCCACA
>NW_009657564.1:0-664 GCF_000708025.1 Charadrius vociferus
AAGAGATGTCTTTATCTCAGGTAGCTGAAAAGTTGCCACATGGATCTCTCCTCTGCCCAGCCTGCCTATCTCTGTCTCTTACATGTCTGCCATCTGTCTGGGAACCTCTGAGAGAAATCTGTGTGTTCTTTGTGGAAGGAAAGTGAGGAAAAGCACATTTTCCTTTGCCTTCCTCTACTCCCTCCTGCCCCCTCCGCCAGGTGCATGCTTCAAGGAGATTTGTGTGTGGCAGGCAGAGCCCAGCACAGGGCAAGGAGAGGAGAGGTGGCTCTCATTTGCAAAATCCACGGTGTTTTCATCCTTGGCGTGGTGGTGATGGGGTGGGGGAGAGGAAGGGGGTATGGCATGTCACTTCACTTTATCACTGCCTGGGCTCTCGCCTTGTCATTCAGCACTTGCCATGAATCTAAAGAGAGTTTGGCCTTAATAACTTCACACAAGTACTGCATCGCCAGTGACTTTAGAGACGGGTGACAGCAAGCAAGGAATTATAATGAATTGCTGCAAATGCCTTCTTCACACAAATTACAGTTATTTTCCTCTGAGCCTGCATGTCTTCCAACATCAGGATTTTGGTTTAGAAGATAGGGTTTTGTGTTTGTGCGTCTATGGAGAGAGACATACATTTTACTATCACACTTGGACCCTTTCACCCCTTTCTTTC
>NW_009657565.1:0-663 GCF_000708025.1 Charadrius vociferus
AAAAGTGCAATTGCTAACTGAGCTTATTACTGCATCAGCTATTCCCCTCTTGGTCTCTACGGAATAGGAACATACTCAGTCTTTCAAAGCAAGAGCCGCTAATTTAGATTTAATTAGATAGTTTTCATTCATAATTATCAAGAACTTATTTATTCCGGTGTTGCAAAAACTAAAAATGTGTTTCTGTAAGCTCAAATGCTGTCTTCTCAGCCTGACAAGCCAGGCAGTCACCTTTGTTCTGCCACATTCACAATGCTTGAACAAGCATCTCCAGATCCTGACACCATGGTTTAGCCAGGCCACACACCTCCAGGACCAAGGGATCACCCTGGGGAGCAGAGGAGTGTTTTCTTCCCTCCACTGGGCTCTGCTCACATCAGAGTCTGGAGAAGACAACTTGGATACATTTCGCCTCCCCACTGATCTTATGCCGAGCTTAGTTCAGCTGAGCTCAGACTTAGGTTCCTAATTTTAGTTTAGCTATTGTCTTTCTTTAAGACTCTACCATTATCCAATGTCAACACATTGCTCTTCTAAGACAAGACATCCAGGTAAGAATAGTTCTGTGCTACAGTGCCTCCAGTGGCTAAATTCCTGCTTTACCTTTCACTGGAGACTACAAACAGGAACAAGCACTGCCACCTGGCAAACTAAAAGCTGCCA
>NW_009657566.1:0-664 GCF_000708025.1 Charadrius vociferus
CTACATGTTTTCCAGTCACCCTGCTGACTTCTAGCCTGGCTAGTGCCCAGGGTCATAACATGTAGATTTTGCTCAGAAAGAATCAAGGTAGGCCATCAGCTTGTTACCTGGGTTATAAGAAACTTACTTCTGTTTGTGTGAAACCATTCCAAAAGAGGTTTAAAGCTCCTCCAAACCACCTGAGGGTAAATGATGCGGATCAGAGATGGCTCAGTGTGACAATAGGCTGAAGACCCAGGTTTACTTGAGTGTATTTATTTCAGTGCACCTTTGTGACCCTATTTTTATCTTCTTTTCTTCTCACCAAGCATGCACGCTGCTGTCTTTCCAAGCAATTTACTTAGTCCTTGTGCTTTGCACACTTATTAATCTCTGTAGGATGCCTGTCTTTTGACATTCTTCTAGTTTCACTTCAAAACCTCAGCTTATTAAACTGCATATGTTCTCCCCTCTGTAAGATTTGGCAGCACGATGCATTTGTTTCTTTCTCTCTTCCATCAACTCTGTTATTTTTTCTCAGTTGAAAAATGCTAATAATGCTTAATCATCCAGGCAATACTGAGCTTTCCCATCTCGATGCCATTTTCGAGCATAGCAACTACTGAAATAACCCATAATTGTACTGGAACTAGTTTATAAGATCTGTTGGGTTTGGGGTTTTTTT
>NW_009657567.1:0-663 GCF_000708025.1 Charadrius vociferus
GTGCAGCAATGGCAAACACAGCAGTCCAAGAGGGCACGGGAATAGTCGCATTGTAAGGGGGAGGCAGGGGACAGAAACCTGGACAAAATTCCAGATAGGAAAGTCTCTCTTTCCAAACGTATTTTAACCCACATAAGGCAATGCTGGTGATATCAGAGTCTGGAAGTGAACTTGCTTGCTGGTGATTTCTGCCAAGACTTGCACATTGTCTGATGGTGTTAATAAATACTTCATCCACAGAGCAGAGAGGGAGCGACCAGGATGTTAAGCTCACTGAAATCCATGTATGTATCGTTCAGCTCAAAGACTGCAGCAGAGACACAGGCAAAAACCTTTGAAACCTAGATGCTCCATTTGGCTCTGGCTCAGCTACAAGAGGCAGCTTCTCTCTTCAGTCTCTCTCTTGCTCTTCCTGTACCTCTCCAAGAGTTTGCCCTTCCCTACTCACCACAACAATGATGATTCCTGTATTTTCTTGCAAATATACAGCAATGGAGTTAATGAGACACAAGAAAACAGTCTCATAAATCCAGGAGGCATATTTAAGAAAAGAACTCATGTTGATGCTTCTCCATCCCGGGTTGCAGGAAACATGCTTCCTGTGGGAGAAACATTAGTAGCGGGACAGAGAATAAATAGAAGGAGGCAGAAATTGTAGTAAGA
>NW_009657568.1:0-664 GCF_000708025.1 Charadrius vociferus
CACTTCAAATGATGGGGCACCCACAACGTCTCAGGCAACCTGTCCCCCTTGACTATATAGGCAACCTAAAAAGCACATTTCGGGACCTAAAACAAGATAAAACCCACTTCACCTCTAATTCTTCTTGAGCTAGCAGGAAAAAGCATTTTACAAGTTTTGTAGTCACCTTAACTCAAGGCTTTGCTTACATTCTCCTTGCACAAAGAATTCATAATACAGTTCATGCAGTGATGCAGCCCAAGAGCACCTTATCCCAAGTCAACACTTATCTGAGAATTCCACAACCGCATGGCAGCATCCCATGAATAGGCACAAAATTTAGCTCTTTTCAAAGAAGACATGCTGTTTTCATTACAGTCATACAATACCTGAAAAATTATGTTTAAGAAAATACAGTATTATGTGTGCTGTGTATGGCAGCATGTCCAAAGAGCCACTTTTGAAGGCGATAATACGTGGTATAAATGATTAGTCTGAGAAGTTATATGAGCACATAATCACATATGGTCTTTAAAGTTTCATAAGAATGAGCAAGAATTGCTCCTAAATTGCTGTTTAAAGCTAATTTCAGGTCATAAGAAAGAAGGCATCCATCCAACACGCTTCCGTTTCATCTAAAACCAAGCTCCAGGGAGCATGAACAAACACAAAACGAAAAAAAAAA
>NW_009657569.1:0-665 GCF_000708025.1 Charadrius vociferus
GGTTTTTTGTTTTTTTGTTTTTTTTCTGAAGGGTGATATTCAGTCACCTCCAGTTTTTGCTAACAGATTTCTAACCCTTTAGTGGGTCAGTTGGTATGTAAACATTAGTGTTCAGTTTGCATCCTAAGCATACTTTCAGAATGAGATTCTTATTTGTCCTCACCTACTGTGCTTCGATTCATAATACAGAGCAGTTGTGAAGGACACAAGTTAGATTCCTTTCCAGTTAAGCTAAACTGGAAGATGTGGTCGCCAAATGCACTCCATCAGCTAAAGGAACATCAAACCACAGAACCAGGCTAGGACAGCAGCAGTTACAGCCACTGGATCTTCTATAGCGTAGACATGGTGGTCCTCAGCGTTGCTTCACTCTAAACGGTCTCCTATTGCACTCCAGACAGCTCTCCCAGACTCCCTTACAAACTCTGGTACTCAAGGCAGTGCATGGGAGGGAGAGGAGTGAACGATATGCTCAGTTTAAACTGATGACACGTGCTCTCTGAGATCTGACCAGAGGTGTACCTGGAGTGTGTTGCAGCTCCTCTCTGGTCTCCAGACCCATGTTTGGAGGAGACAGTGTGTGGCCCAGGCTTGCTTCAGTGCACGGTCAGGAGAAGACTGCTGCATGTAGCTGAAACTGAGAATCTTTTTTGAGCATTGATTTT
>NW_009657570.1:0-664 GCF_000708025.1 Charadrius vociferus
TTTTTTTATTAGTTAGTGTTCTTTTTCATTGAGGTTTCCAAGAGAAAATAATAAGTTTAGTTGTCAGAATTACAAAATCAAAGGATGTTGGAACCAGTTAGTAACTTCAGTGGAATAAATATACATATATCTTGCCCCAAAAGATGCTTCTGTGAGTCATGCTGGTACTCTAGTAGTACTTTAAATGTAAAGAGTGTTTTAAGGCGACACTCACACAAGACAGCAGAGATATGGGTGTCTGTCTTCATCACTTGGGAAATATTTTTATGGCACAGTTAGTTTGAGCTCATTTTGGCATTGCAGCTTCTGTTTTCACACGAAAACCACTGACTTGAGCTCACTGTTATGTTCAGCTCTTGTAAATAGGCTCACCTGGTATTACAGGCTAAAAGCTACTTTCTCTGGGATGGTTCTCTAGACCTTTTGCATGAGGCTGTAGATTAAAATAGGCCTTCAGTACCTCCTTTCAATTTATTCCTCTGTCTCCTTCTTTTGGCCTCTTTCATCCTCTTAACTTTTTACTTGGAAAAACTCAAATTGCTTTTACCAACGTGGAATAAAACCCCAGAATATTCAGTATATCACATGAGTAGGACTAATATAGAGGTGGTAATGTTTGATCTTTGCAGAGGAGTAACTTTCTCCCAGAGCAATTTTTTTTTTT
>NW_009657571.1:0-664 GCF_000708025.1 Charadrius vociferus
TATATAAACGACTTCCAAAGACTCAGCCTATTAGTACACCCTACTGGGATGATAGAAGGTAAGAGTTGCATAGCTGACTGGATAACTCTATAGATGCCAAAGACATATGTTTTGTTAAAATCAGAAGGTCCTTATATTTCTATGATATGCTATTTAAGTGCTAACTTAGGAACAATGCTTAAAAGTACCTTTGTGATAAGAGTAGCTATGTTGGGCTTTGCTGCTTTAGGTTAGCATTGAAATTAAAATAGGAAATAGAAAACAAAACCATAGAAATCATAGACAATTTTGAAGGAACTACAAGAAAACAATTGTTATAGCATTTTTTAATTTGTATTAGTGGTAACATAGACTTGACTGCTAGAAAGCCAGATTCTGGTCTCCTTATTTTTGCGAGGTGGCCTTTTAACTTTCTCTGTCTTAGCTAATGGACCTGAGAAGTAAGTTTTTCAAAGTGTGAATCTGAGCAGTCGTTTTTAATTTCTTGTTTCAAAGCAAACCTCCAAGAAATGGTAGCTATGAATGACGTGTGGGGCTGCAAGACAGCCTCATCTCTGCTTAACTGTCATCAGTCAATAACTGAGAAGGGACCTACTGTGGTATCATTGAGACAAGAATCTATGACCAAAGAATCCCACAAAATCCCTTTCAACAGGAATCTTCT
>NW_009657572.1:0-664 GCF_000708025.1 Charadrius vociferus
GACTTCAAACTGAATGAGTTGTGGCTGCTGTAGTTCTTATTTCATTTCTATGGAAAGTTCTTATTGTACCCACAAGCATATAATAAATGCTGAAGAAATGCCTCATTCCCAGCTCATATTTTGCTGACAGATAAGATAATTTGCACATGTATCAGTACTTTCTGTGGGTAAAGTTAGAATTCCTCAGCTTTGGCTTTTTCCCAGTTGATGTCATGAAACTGGCCTTAAAACCAAGCAGCAAAGTTATAACCAGGACGTATTTGCTGACAGTTTTAAGACATCTAATTGAGGACAAGAAGGTAATTGGGAGTAGTCAACGGGAATTTATGATGGGGAAGTCATGTTTGACCAGCATGATGGCCTTTGACAATGAAATGCCTGGCTCGGTGGATGAAGGGAGAGCGGTGGATGCTGTTTGTCTTGACTTTGGCAAGGTCTTTGCCACTGTCTCTCATAACATAATAGACCAACTGTTGAAAACACAGACTAGAGAAATAGACAGTGAGTGGATTGAAAATTGGCTGAACTGCCGGGCTTAAACAGGTTGTGATCAGTGACGCGAAGTCCAGCTGGAGGCTAATCATGAGTTATGTACCCCAGGTGTCAATATTGTGCCCAGCACTGTTCAACATTTTTCTTAATGACCTGGATGATGGGACTGAGT
>NW_009657573.1:0-665 GCF_000708025.1 Charadrius vociferus
AAAAAAAAAAAAGCCCTAAAAAACCACCAAAACAGAAGCCTAACTAAAAGTGTTTTAAGCACGCCGGTTGATTCTATCATAGGGGAAAAACACACACATGATTTTACTCAACTCCGCCATTTCGGTAGCACAACTAGGATTATATCTCAGTTACTTCTGCACATTTTTTAGACAGATCAAAGTATCAAAAAGACTAATCCTTGTTCTGCTGTGAACCAAGCACTGAATAAATGGCACAGCATTGCTGTCATTGTTCCCTGCAACGTGTGCGTTTTAGAAACCTGAATGTTCTTTCATGGTAATAGTTGGTACAAAAGCACACAGCAATTACTCAAGTGCACAATCATTTAACACATTCCATTTATGCTTTCATTAGCACTGTTTATGGTTATCTGTTCCATGTCTTTAATAATGCTTTAACTGCAAACAGGATGCCTGTGGAAATGAGATAGTATGTCTCAGCAGGTAGTCTACATTTAAGTGAAGGTTTCTATGCAGCTACAATAATAAAAATCTATTAAGTGTACTCAATTGTCTCATCATTCAGTTTGCTCTTACTGCAGAACAATGTGCCTTCTTATTCAAACCATAAATGTATTCAAAAACTTGTTTTGGAAGGTGGCTAAAAGTGAATCAGCACCCAATATCTGCATCAACCAAATAAT
>NW_009657574.1:0-665 GCF_000708025.1 Charadrius vociferus
TAATCATTGATGTTCATCTGGAAATGGAACATTTTTATATAAAACTCCCAAGTTTGACGCACTAGTGTACAAGGGCCTATGACCTTGAGATGAACAGGACCAGGACCTGCAAAAACCTCACTGCTTATGTAGGCAGGGCCATTGCAGGCAATTCATTAGGATACCTGGATGAGAAGGACAGACTGTCTGGGTAAGAAGGATGGAGCCCAAGTCCTCTCTTAAGTCCTTTATTTCTGCATAATGTCCTGTGTTAAAACGTCCACTTCTTCTTTGATTACCGGAGCAGTCAGGGCTACCCAAATATTCCGTGTTTCGTACTGACCCCCCTTCACTTCAAACTGCTGCCCACCTACTGCTGCTGCTGCTGCTGACACCCTCCTTCAGCTTCATAGCACATGGTTTGGGTCCTGTACCAAAAAAGCTGCCTCAAACTGAATGGCTGTTATGCATCAAGAAATTTAAATGCTTCTGTTATTGACGTCCCCAAGGATTGCTCTCCAGGTACTTCACATGAGTTTGTGGCCCAGAAAACATAAGGTGTATATGCTCTCCCCACTCCAGGGTAGTTGAGACTGATACACACATACAGATCACCAAAAGGTAAATGCATAAGTTTCCCCCTCTACTCCACACTTCCTCCTCTACTACACTCTGGTGAGACCCCA
>NW_009657575.1:0-665 GCF_000708025.1 Charadrius vociferus
AAAAAAAAATAAATATCCTCACACCTTATACTTGTTGGCTAGGTAGTATAATTGAAAAGAAAAGAATACTGTGTCCTCCTGCTAATAAAGCCAGTGTGAAAATTCTCAGTTTAGTTAATAGCACTTCTCAAATTCCATTTTTTGTACACTTACTGTATGTATTTACACTGAAATTCCTCTGGTAAAGTGCATGGTAAATATGCAGTAGAAGACAACGGTGCTTTAATGAAGAAGGAAAATGTAATGTCTGCTGGAAGGAAAGCTGTACAGGAGGAGGGAAGTCTATGTGGTTCTTGCGTCCAGCTCAGCGCTTCAGTGAATGCCTTCTCCATCTTCTGTGTGGATGCGATTATCCCGGAATTCATGGGCTGTATGGATTTCTTATCTTGTGACAGATGAGTGAAGACAGCAAATTCTGTTCCTGAGACTTGTTCCCTGTGCATACAGGGTACAGCGAAGTTGTAAAAGAATGGGAAGGAGTGGGAGGCTATCTGACTAGATCATGCCTGCCTAGAAAAATGGAATTTGAAACAAAGTTTTAGTAGGTTCTGACACAAGTTTTGCGTAAAAGATAAGTTACTGAGAAAACAAGACAGTAAGCATTACCTTTAATAGCCTTAGTCATGGAGAAAAGTTTTAAAAACGGTTAGTATACTTGTCATGTT
>NW_009657576.1:0-665 GCF_000708025.1 Charadrius vociferus
TTTTTTTTTCATAGTGCCTGAGAGTCTGGAAGTAAAAATAGTTAATATTCTATTGCAGATGGTACAGATATATGAGAGTTGAGTTCATCTTTTAATCATCATCAGACTCAAAATCCTCGGTTACATGTTATCTTCACACACTGTCCAGGATGTAGAGTCTGTCTCTTTTATTCAGTGAAAATTGATAATCTAAGAACTGAGTAGCTTTATTCAAGATACACAGAGAGTAAAGTTACTTTCCTAAGATCCCATAAAGTAGAATCAATAGCTGAATTCATTTGATCAGGCACAATCTAATTTTATGCAACAAGAGCACTCTTACTCTCCAAGCATCAGAGCTAAAGTGGGCTATCCACACTGCATATTTGCAGGTACGCTGTACTCAGCCAGGCTTTAAATTATCCTTTCACATCCTTAAGTAAAATTGTAGAGGTCCTTGCTATAAAAATATGCAAGCAGGCACAAATGTGATGGGCATTTTGAGCAGAGATAACCTCCTGTGCCTAGTTCCTGAAAATGAACAGCTAGACTGCTGGCAATTATCTCTAATTACACTTGGTATAAAAGGTTTTTCATAATGCACTTTCGTACAATGTGCAACCTTGAAATGAGGTCCCAAGGCTGAAACATTTGTTCCCCTTTTCCATTAAATGCATTTTAAAAAA
>NW_009657577.1:0-665 GCF_000708025.1 Charadrius vociferus
AAAAAAAATGCATACAAAAAGAATAAATTAGTAGTGAAATGTGCCATTATATTAAGTTAAATCAAAGAATTTGTTCATGTTAACTTTTGATGCCTATTAGATACCCAACAGCAAATTTATTCCACCAGGCAGTTCAGAGGATATTGTTTCTAGCCTGAGACGATCATCATATTGAAACACATATAAAAATGCTTAATAATTAAGATTTTTTGCATCCAGTTTTTCTGATGCTCTAGTAAATAGAATAAGAGAAGTACTTTATTGCTGGGCATTCCTAATCTGTGCAGAACAGTAACAGACTGCCAAACCTATCAGATATATGCAAGTGAACAAACAGAATCTTACGAATGAACAGATAACTGTTCTGAGCAAGAAATAATATAAGAGAATACGTATATTACACGCATTGATTCAATATGAACTGTTGTTACACAGCTTGTAACTGTAATTTTGAACATTTTTACAAAGCGGAAGACCAAAATTTCAAGAAACTTACTGGAAAGGCATAAACTGATGTCCAGCATCATTAGCCAGGACTGTAGAATTAAAACACAACCAGGGGTGAGAAATACCAAAACAAACCAGGTAGCTAGTCATGAGTGTAGAAACTGTATTGCTAGATTAGAACTCTGAACTTAAAAACAACAAATGTTTTGTTTTTTTTT
>NW_009657578.1:0-665 GCF_000708025.1 Charadrius vociferus
AAGACTTCATTACTAGGTCATGGTTGATATTTCTCTTTCTTGTCAATACAAATTTGACGTTTTATTTTTCATTATTACCCTGTTTTCCTTAAATACATGGGAGAAAAATAAAGCTTTCCCAGGCTGCTCTTCAGGCAATGAAGAACAAAGACACAGAGCTCCAACACTGTAAACAATGTGACTACACAGAAATATTATAGATATATCACATCTAAGAGGAAAACTGAATGCACATCAGAAACCACATGTAAATTCTCACACTTACTAACACATGTAAGTGTATGACTTAAAGACTGAAAAAAAATGGTGCTTGAAAATCCTCTGCTATCATATTTCAATGAAGTTTATTTTGAAGCTTAAACCACAGCAGTTCCAATCCATTTTCAGGCTGGGACTTAGGAGCAGTAAAGCAATCATATTTGGAGGCAAGACAGATACAAAGTGGTCACAGGCCCAGATGAAAATTTAGGCATCAAAAAGGACTAAAAGTTCTGTGCTGAAACAACGATTAGGAAGACTTAGGATGAAAGTGAATAAAAAACAAAACCAGCAGTTAACGAGTTAAACGTGTAAAAAAAACCCCAGATAATACAAGAAAATCTATAAAACAAATTCTTAAATTATCACAAACTCAGAAGTGAAAGATAATGTAAAAAAAAAAAAAA
>NW_009657579.1:0-665 GCF_000708025.1 Charadrius vociferus
AGTGCAGACACAAGTGCAAATGCTGCTGAGAAAGCCAACGTGGAGCAGTCTCCTAGGGAGATTATTTGGATTTTCACTTCTCCGCCGGGTCTGAACTGGCCTTCAAACCCTTCTGTGCACCATGGAAGGTCTCAAGATGCATGGGAAGCATGGACAGACCCCTTGGGTTGTTCCAGCTGTACTACTTTTGGGGGACATGCAACTGTTAGGTCAAACCAGGGTCCCACTTCGTGGAAGGTTTGAGAGGGCTGGTGGACTTTTCTGGCTGCTCAGACCATGACTGAATGTCCTGCTCTGTTCTCACAGGTTTTACAGTAAGTGTACTCAGACAGGATGTTATATGGCTGTGAAACCATGTGAGTTTGTATTATTGGAAAAGGTGTATTTCCTTCTTCTTTGTGGTTTGCATGGCTAATTTTCCCATTCGTGTATCTTCTCCAAACTGTGAGATCAGATTAGGCTCCCTCACGGGGAAGGACTTCACTTCATGGAGGTGCCAAACAGCTCTGATCGTAGCCCAGCTGGAATAATTGGTGTGTTTCAAGCAAAAAGTCATTCTGCTGCAACTAGCAATGACCAGAGTCTTTCCTTTGTCCCAGTACACAGCTGATATGGGGAACACTGTGGGAGAGGAAAACAACCAAAAAACACCCCGACAATCTGGG
>NW_009657580.1:0-665 GCF_000708025.1 Charadrius vociferus
CCCCTTATAAAGTCAAAAAATCATATTCAGGTTTTCTATCATGCTTGTGCAAAGCCATATATTCTTATTGTTCATCCTCTAACACAGATTGGTAGCAAGCACAAAACTATCAAACCAACCTCTAGCTAACAGCACTTCAAATTCAGAAGATGACATTTATGTTACTGAAATTGTGCCCATCTAAAAATAGAGCAAAACAGTTCTCTATTCCCAAAATTTAACATTGTGGAGGATGAATATCAAAACATGAAGATCAAAGCTTTGTTCTCAGTGTAAGTGGCTGTTCATAGCTTTGCAATACCAGGAAGCTTTATTTGCCACAACAATGCAGCATCACCATTGAGTATAAAATATATAAAAGGAAAGCAGGCTCTAATCAAAGAATTGAAAATCAGTACCCCTGATAGAGTCACTCTTCTCTCAACCACCTTCATTTTTAGCAAGTGGGCTATTCTTACTCCTGTCATATACTTCTCCTAATGCAGAATGACTGTATAAGCCTGAGTAAACACAAAATCTTTTTCATAGCTAGGTGTAGTATGGAAATAGGTGGAAATGGAATAGAACCCAAATCTTGGCTTGCCACCAGCATGACTTGAGCTGCACATTACAGCTGTGACATTTGCTAGGCAGTACATTGTCGTGGTTTGAGGTAAAACAGAACC
>NW_009657581.1:0-666 GCF_000708025.1 Charadrius vociferus
AAAATCGAGGATAAAGGAAGAAATAGCTACAGGTACAAACAATCCATGAAAAACAAAATTACGCTGTACCTTCTTCCCTTCCCTGGAGTTAAAAAGTGCACACCAGGTGCAAGTCTCCTTATCAATATTAAAGAGCAAAACAAATTCTTCTTTGATAACAGTGCTTTGCTGAATTCCAAGCAGCAAACCCTGTCAAAGTTGAATGAAAATCTCTACCGGTGGATGTTTTGCTTGGCACAGAACAATAGTGTGCCAGAGCCTGCAACTGTGCAATATTCACAGTTCTTACATGAAAAGTAAACAAACGCCATATGAAGTGGCACAAGGTTTTTGGGAAAGGACTTAACACCCATTCCCTAACGTGTCAAGACACTGTCATTGATGAGAAGCTTGGCTTGACTTTAATGTGTTCGTGGTTGTTTACAGATGGTATTGTATTACCCGGAAGGATGAAGGATTTATTTCTTTAATTTAAAAAAGAAAGGATTTCTTCTAATCTAAGTGTGAGATCAAGAACCGAACGGGTTTTATCTGGCCAAAGAGAAAACGGCTTCCTTTCATAATATTCTGATGCTGGGATAAGGCTAGATTAAATTCTCTCTCATGCAGCATGAAGCCTGATACAACCTAGCCATCTTTGACTACCATGAATTGTATTTCGGTCAG
>NW_009657582.1:0-666 GCF_000708025.1 Charadrius vociferus
TTTCAGGTTTATGTGAGCTAGCATGGATGCCTCTAAATCACTAGCTGCCCACCACACTACAAGTACACTAGAAAAGTCTATTTCTCTGACACTTCAGAAAACGCACATCACTGCTGCCGAATAAATTGCATTTACTTTTATGATCTATAAGATGGCAAATTGGTACTTGTGTATTTGCACATTTTGTAACTATAAACACCAGTATGAGCCTCTTCCTTATACACAGAAACTCAGTGAAAGTCGGGAATTAAGTACAGGGATGCCATTAGAAATTGGGCGCCTTCATACTAAAACCAGAGAAGTAGTTTTGGTACAGAAGCAGTCAATCTGGCATTCCTTCTTTTCTACACGGAGCTTCCATCAGTCATCAGAACCATCTACCTGGCTGATTCAGCTAAATATACAAAACATGAAAAGTGTACGTACAAACAGTTCAATGCAATACTCCTTAAGATAAACTACTCCCAAATCAGCTACAAAGGCGTGTTACAAGCTAGATGCCAAGTCTGAGGGAGAAATGATACATTGGTTACGTAGCGATTTAGTAATTCACGCAATTATACTAGTAGTTGTACAACTAGTCAAATTGATCTTTGCACCTCCTTCTACTGAAAACAACCACTATGAAAAAATGTACATTACTAAATCCCTTCTTTCCTGAAAAAA
>NW_009657583.1:0-666 GCF_000708025.1 Charadrius vociferus
ACACAAAAATGTGAAACTATTAGTTCTGGTGCTTAATATGTTTTATATTGACCCTAGTATTGACCCTATCAGGCTCACCCATAGCATGTCACTGTTTTATTGTAGTGCACCATTTTTCTGTCTATACGTCCTTGTTTCTTGTTTAAAAAAGACTATATATTCTTCATGATAGACATATAGTTTATGCAACATCTAATAAAGAAAGGTCCTGAGCAACACAAGTGCAACAAGAACTCCAGGTATATAATAAGATGACTGTAATAATGTATTAATGATAATTTTCTAAATACATGCCTGTCTCTATGCTCTCGATTACTTACCTAAAGGAACAAAGGACTTCGAAGGCATACTTGGTTTGGAAATGCCTATTGCATTAACAGCAAATACACGGACCTCATAAGCAACACCTTCAATCATCTTCTTTGGCTCAAAAGTTGTTTCTTTACACAGTTCAAAATTCAGCCTCATCCACCTGGAGCTTTGTTTCTTTTTCCTTTCAATGAAATATCCTATTGACCAAACAAAATTTTATTATACTAAGTGGTGGCATAAAACTCAATAGTGGGGGTCTATTTTTTGACTGCCCAATGGCCTGTTTTCTGGATACAGCTCAATATGCCCTTCTACCCTCAGAGCAGTTTAGGGGTTATTGTGAATTTTTTTCCC
>NW_009657584.1:0-666 GCF_000708025.1 Charadrius vociferus
TTGAGCAGGAGGTTGGACCAGATGAACCTGCAAACCTCAAACATTCTGTGATTCTATGAAATAACCCTAATACATCTCCTATAAAGAGCACATGAAGTTTAAGTCCCACTTTTAAACAGGCACTGTATGAACCTTTGCACTATGGTTCCAAGCATCTTCAATTCTGATCTCCTATCATGGGGTCTTGCAGAGTTTGTTTATTTCATTACACCAACTCAAGCTCCATCTCAACTGACGCCCAATCGTCCTATTCAAAAACACCTTTTGCAACTAAGATGATAAATGACCACCCTCATCATTAAATGTTAAAGCTCAAGCAGGCAAATATTGTCAGATGGTAACACGACCATTAGTAAGAACTGCCTTAAGGCATACTTGTTCTGCAGTCTTTGTCCCCAGTTCAGAGAATTCCCTGAAGCTCAGCACTGGTTCTTGGTACCTGTAGAAAGGATGGGCACTTTTTGCCAGAATTCACTGAAAAACTAGTCTACCTTAAAACTTCCAGCAGTACCCTCATCGCATGTGGCAGATAATATCAAGTTTACCTGAACATAGAGCTAGTGACCTATGGGTAAAAAAGTCCTCTTAAGCTATTGCATAGGCATTGTCTCCCATAACTTCCTTATCAACAAACTGGTGAAGTACAGACTAGATAAACAGACAGTG
>NW_009657585.1:0-666 GCF_000708025.1 Charadrius vociferus
CGGCCCCAGTACTGAACCCTGGGGAACGCCTCTTGTGACGAGCCACCAATTCCGTTCAATGCAGACTCCATTTAACTCCATTTACCACGTGATTCTTTTAATCCCTTAGTGCCAGTCTGCATACCTGGACTGCCTTCTTGTACCTTCTGTTTTCTTTGCCTTCCCATAAGGAACAGTGAGGGTGACCGATGCTCATTGTGTAGAATGGCGATTTGCAAAATTGCTTGCTTGTTACAGCAGGCTATCCTTTCCCAGCTTTCACCAAAAGCTTTTCAGAGTTTCATAAACAGGGACATAGAGAAAAATGAGCATTGTAGAGTGTAAACCATTTATTTTGTTCAACCATTTATTTTGTTCATGTCTGGCCAGCCTTGGTTCTGTCAAGCACAAACTAGGAACTCTGCATGTTTTTCAAATCCACAATGACCTGTGCTGTGAGTGATAGATACTAATTCATGTCATGATCTCAGGTTGATTCTACCAGTTTCCCATTTGCATGCAGCTAATGTCACAACTGTTCCAAAGGACAATTTAAACTTGTGTTTTTTGAGAGATGAAATGAATAATAGTAAGCAAAAGCATAATCTGTGCTTTTTAATTGCTATTTAATTTTACTTGTGCTAATTCTTTTGGTTTTGTATATAGAATAGAATATTTCAGTTGGAA
>NW_009657586.1:0-666 GCF_000708025.1 Charadrius vociferus
AACTTACACAGCACTTTTGAAGGGACAGGAATAAATCAGCAAAAACTGAGAACTGGCTTTGTTCTCAAAGATAGATACAGGCTGATACACCTTGAGCATTATACCCATGGGCAGATCAAAAGGGTGGGATAGAAGGCCTTCAACGGGCAGTAAACTCTTGTGGAAGAGCAGGGCAGAGAAGGGAGGAGAGAGGTACCTTTCATGGCGCAGAAACACATTATTGAGGTTGTCGTTGATGAGGAGCAGTTCCTCGGTGAGTTGCTCATGGAGGACACGGGGAATCAGCTCCAGAACACGCTGCTGCATGGCTCTGCATGTCCGATTCAGCTCCTGCTCACAGCAAGGTGAAGTTACCACAAAGGTCAGGCTACAGCTGAGCACTTACAGATTTGGAAGTGCGACTGGGACAGACAGACCCCAGAGGCTACTGGGGTCTATCAGCAAGGGTTGATGGGCAACAGATATGGGTGTGAGAGGTAAATCGAGTCTGAGCTTTACAGACAATAATTGTATGCCTCTTGTGTAATGCATCACCCAGAAAGAAAAGCCCCCATGTGAGATGATTCCAGCCTCGACAGTGCAACCTCCCTTGGCTGTTGAAACTTCACCTTCCCTGTGTCTCCCTTATCCCATCACTCCTTTATAAGCCCCACACTAAACAGTCCA
>NW_009657587.1:0-666 GCF_000708025.1 Charadrius vociferus
TTTTTTTTTTTTAAAATGCGGGATATAGGCCATTCTCAATTATGCCAGTGCCAAAGTGCTAGCACTTTTTTTGGAAGTTATTTCATTTACATCTTGAAGTCTTAGAATGAGTGTCAAATAATGAATGTCAGTGACTGTTCTTATAAAGATGCATAAACAAGACTAGTCGTATTTTAAGGAAAGATGGATTGACTGTATAGCAGGAACAGTATTCCAATAAAAGATGTTTGGAACTGTGTAATGCCATATGACTCAGAATTGTGATCTCGTCAGCTTTGAACATATTCATATCCTTAGCTAAGATTTGATGGTACATCCCTGAGATAATACAAAAGGTACTGCTGTTGTGGTTTTTTTTTTAATGTCCTGTAACGGTAATCATTTGCTGCATAAAACTTAAAATGGAAGTATTGCATGAGGAGTTTTCTGAAATGTTACAGGTTTATTAGTTGATATTTTAGCTGAATTTACTAATTCCATGTTTGTTAAATTTCCCTTGCAACTTCAGCTGGATTCTGCATTATATGTTCCCTATTCTGATGTGCTTTGATGCATAGTTCTGCTGTTCAACAGTGAATGTTGTATTGCTGTGTGGGTAAAACCCTTTGTACAGAAGCCAGGATTCCAACAGGGTCTCAGAGACTACCACTTAAAAAAAAAAAAAAA
>NW_009657588.1:0-666 GCF_000708025.1 Charadrius vociferus
TCCTATCAATTTCGTAATTCAGAACATTAAGTGGTGTGACATAAGGTGTTTAACACAATAATTTATGAATTTACCTTATTCATTTCTACTACTTAAAGGATTGACTCCTAAACTGGAATTTCTTAACTCTGCACTTTAAAGAAGTGTTGACAATTGGAGAGTTGCATACCGCATCCTTCCTAAGTAACAAACCGATTTAATCTGTTTTCACTGCAAAACTCAGTGGCACCTCTGCCTCGGGACGCCGGTCACCAGCCGCCTGCCCTGCTCCTGCAGCCAGCCACGGCTCGTGGTACTTTCCAATTTGATTTTTGACCCCACCGATACCAATGGGACACTCTCCACAATCTGACAGTCCTAATTTTTTTTTCTCCCAACTTCCACCTTTAATAAGCTGCAGATGGGTTTGTCGATCCTCCCGTGGCAATGCTGGCCTCGGTCAGCTAAAGCAGTTCTCTCCCCTCCCTTGTGCTCGCTGCAGCAGGTGAGGAGGGGGAAAACGGGAGGAGGAAGGGGAAGATGAACTTCAGCACGCACATACACACGTATTTTTACACACACACACACGTGTATGTAAATATGAATTTACACGTATACATATACCTGAACTCAGGTTTACAAATATGGGATGTATATATAATGAGAAATTAAAGGTGGAGTCCTGAA
>NW_009657589.1:0-666 GCF_000708025.1 Charadrius vociferus
AAAAAAAAATCCAGCTAATGTGGTTTATATTTTTTTATAGTAATGAGCATAGTATTAAAATATGCATGTCTCAAAAGAGCGTAGTGATCATCAGGGTTATTATTCAGAGACAGACAATAGAATATTAATGAGGCTCAGACATCTGTCAAATTAATCTGTAGTTTAAAGTTCAGGAAACAAAGGCAGGATTTAGTTTTTCTAACTGCGATTTCCCCTTTCTGTCAAAATCTGAGTGGCTGTGAGTTGCTGAAACGAGATTAATTTCTATTTTTCAGGAGTTTATATAACCATAATACTGAGGAACTCACGTGCATTCAAATTCAGGGGATATCTTCTGTTACTTTTCGAGAAACAGAGATTCACTCTTGCCATCATATCAGGGCTGTCCCTCTGTCCTCTTGCCAGAGCTCAGATGGTCGTGAGGGAAGAAGAACAGCCTGGGCCTCATTTCATAGTCTAGAGTTGAAGGCAAACTCTGACTGTTGAGGATGAAGCAGGGCATTAGCACACCGAGGTATTTTCCTTTCCACCTCTCTCATCCTCCAAGGATTTCTGCTCTCCATCAGTTTTATGTACCTCTGCATCCCACATGAGAGAGGATAAAGTAAGCACGGCTGTAGAGTTTAGGATGAGCATCTCCATCTGCAGGGCCAGGAGAGGCTGCTG
>NW_009657590.1:0-666 GCF_000708025.1 Charadrius vociferus
GTCGGGGACTTGCACGTTGACAATCTGCTTCTATCTCAGCTTGTGTCTCTGACCTGTTAGGGAGTATATCCGCACACATACCGAATCAATACCTAATTGCTGCATTATACAGATCAACTTCATGCTTCAGAAGATCATGTTCACCAACTTTTTTCCTTTTGCACTTGCACTGTGAATTTTAAAGCACTGAAGACCATCTTTGTCTGACTGGAAACAAAACCTGAGCTAATAAAGAACAGAGAAAGCTAAGAAAGGGATTCACAACCTGCAGGAAACCAAAATGCATCAAGTACAGCAACTAAAAACATTAGTGCACACAAATTCAGAGCTACTCTAGTGGTACCTGCTGTGTGATAGCTGAACCCAAGCCACAACAAAAACTAGGTGATTAGTTAATGTCAAATCAGTGCCTGGAGCAAAGTCTCTCAGTGTTTCTGAGAGTTTGGTTGAGCGTGGCAGAAACATTGCCACTGCTGCAATCTCAAGCAGATCAGCAATCAGTAACTGACATCTGACAGGTAAATATCGTTTCACTTCTTTGTTACAGCTGAGCACAGGTATGAGCCAGCATGGTTTGTGTTGACTAGTGCACTGTGGCTTTGAAGCCTTGCTACTGCAGGAACACTTTTAACTTAAAGCACTCAGACCAGGACACCACACAGCAGG
>NW_009657591.1:0-666 GCF_000708025.1 Charadrius vociferus
AAAAAAAAGAAAGCATATGCTATAGGGAAGGGATTCGGCCCAGCAAGCAGTTAAATGGCTGTTCAGAAGTACAGCAAACATTCTTCTGGTCATCAGATGTGCTCGTGCTGTTCTTGTTCAGAGTCTAGATTGTGTGCTACCTTTGGGACACTGTCAGTCACTTGGTCCTCAGTTTAATTTGGAGGAGGCACAACATACCCTGCAGGATCCAGTTTTCCGTATTTAGGGGAAGGAAAAGAGGCAGGAAGTAGTTCTCTCAGCTTGAATGCTGTATTTCTAGTTAAAGAAAACAACTAAGGAAGAACAAATTTGAAAGCTCCCTATCAGTGTTACAATACAACATTATCTCCCATCTTCAATCTACTTGCCTTAAATAAAAGTGACACAGATATGAAGGCAAAGAAAAGGAAATAATCGTAGCTCCCCATCAGTTAATGTCTTTTCTCCTTTAGACAGGAGAAACACTGGGTTAGAGGAGGGGTAGGATTCATATGAGAGCTTTCATATATCATGTCCTCTGTTTAGCTAGTGGCCTTTCAAAGTGGTTTCTTGCAACGCGTGGAGGTGCAGAAAGAAACAACTTGAAGACAAGGGCTCTTGACTATTGTTTTTCTGTTTTCACTGTGTGGGGACAAAAGCACTGGTTGCAGAGGGCTGCTAGTATCC
>NW_009657592.1:0-667 GCF_000708025.1 Charadrius vociferus
CAAACCAAACCACCCTACCCATCCCCCTTCACTGAAAGGGAATTCTTAATGTGCAGAAAAAGAATTCACTTTCTTTATTGTGCACGGTTTCAGGATGTTACCTAGAATAGATGGTCCTGAGGATGTCATAAGCTTACAGAAATGAATTGTCAAGTATGGGAGTTTTTACCTTCTGCGTTAAGTTGTCTTCCCCACCCCCCCCAAGGAAATAGTTATGTAGATGAGATGGGCTTTCTTCTGGTAAATCCAGCCGCCTTTGAAGTAGATTGTATGCCCTTGAATGATGGTAGATATGTTCTCTCTTGTGTGATTTCACATGCAAGACTGATTATATGTTTGTTTGGGTCAGGTGTTGACTTCAACGGAGTAGATCAGATGTTAAAATATTCCTCGCTTTTGAGTTGGAGAAATAAGGTCAGGGTGTGGAAACTAAGGAAAGTAATTTTACTTGGACTACTCAAGGACAGACATGTAGAAGTAAGATGGTTTGTAATATGCTCTATGATGCTTGCATTAAGAGTCAGTGTCAACAGTGTTGCTTTCCATGCCAACCACAACTGCAGGGTGACTGATGTAATGAGCCATCTGAAAAATGGTGTCGTCTTCTAGCGTATTCCAGAAGTCTGTCAAATCCCAGTGGAAACTCAGAAAAGCGTCCTTTTTTTTT
>NW_009657593.1:0-666 GCF_000708025.1 Charadrius vociferus
TTTTTTTTCATGAAATATCATACAATACATACTCTTTCTTTAACAGCCCTGATCATATGTGTGTTGTTAGTAACATTAGCATACAATAAAAACAGATGAAATTAGTTCCCGGTCTTCTCCAGGTGGCATTCACAGGAGGAGTTTTAGATACCGACTGACTTCAAGGTCACTCTTTTCTGTATTATGCCAGCCTAGAAGTAGAAATGGACACACGTTGGAGAGCTCTGCACCCAGAGGCCATGGGAAACTAGGTGTTGCAGCTCTTCTACACCTTTCTGAAGGTGATGGAATACAGGAACTAGACCCTGCAAGTATATCAGATACTGTTGCACGCTATGAAATACTTCAGCCTGGTCTCCTTGGTTGGCTTGATCTACCGATGGGTATTTCCTGCTTAGTGTCTGGTTAAAAGAAATTAAACAGGATATAGATCACAATCAGTAGGAAATGGCTAGGCTAAGCACATAAGGCATCTTTTAAAAGAATTAATATGTTTTGTTAATGTCTCTTTTGTGAACCAAACTAATTTTTTGTGTTCAGCAATACATGACAAACAGCTCTAACTTTAGAGCTTCTGTGTTTCTGAAACACTTTGATTTGTATATTCAGTATTCACGATGCTCAGTATATTGTTGGTCGCTTCATCCACATTATGCTATTTTTTTT
>NW_009657594.1:0-667 GCF_000708025.1 Charadrius vociferus
AAAAAAAAAAAAGCTCTACGATACCTCTAATGTCCTCTGACATTATTTTCATATGCATATACATCTCATACCAATGCTGAACCCTAGTAATACTAAGGTTACGCAGGCAGAAATGCAGCACTCAAAGCACATCCAAGCATGTCAAAGTCCCCCTGCTTCTAAGTGTTTTTTCAGAGCACAGCACACACCACTGCTACAGCCACCCTCAGGACTCTGCAGGAAAAAGATTCAGGTAATACACTCCACCATCTTCTTAGGGCTGCATTTTCTCCTTATAAAAATATTTCTATCCTGTGCTATTAAACAAACCACACTCAGTCTCTCCAGCTGGCATAGCAATAACCAAGATCAAAACAGGTGTTCTCAAGTTAACATTTGTCCTTTTCCTTCCACCTGCCCAGCTGCAGAAGAAAGTTTGAATCAGTCTTCAAGTTTACTACATTTGGAAAATACTTTCTAGAGACCTGTATTTTTTTGTTGCCTTACTGTAAGTTCTGAACAGCTTAAACTCTCAAGATGTAACTGAGAATGTAACCATTCCCATATGAATTTATCATATTCTTCCACATCACTGGACATATGGCAAGCTACTTCAAAAAAATATACTAAGCTAACACTTGCAGAATTACCAACCTCTTCATACAGAGTAAGATCCTTATGAGTATCA
>NW_009657595.1:0-667 GCF_000708025.1 Charadrius vociferus
TCTTTATTCCCATGTTTGTCATAACTTCTATATGTGAAGAAACTAATCAAGAAACTTTTACGTTTGAGGGTTTTTTCCTCACTGTAAGCACTACACTGAACTACAAGTAGCACTAAATAAAATCTGTTTTTAAAGGGTTCACAAAATTTATGACTGAGCATGTCACACATATTACTGTGTGTACTTGTAGCCTAGAATTTTATAGGTCTTGAGTAAATGTGCAGTTCTACCTGAAAATCCAGTATCAGTATGTTCCTGTGTGTTCCCACTACTTTGAAAATAATAGGTTCCACGTTGAAAGCAAATTTACAAGTGCAAGTACTTTTTATTAATTTATCTTTTGACTGAGTTGTTTTGAATTTCAGGTACGCCTTCAGCACAAACAGTGTCTGTCTCAACAAAAGTTGGCACTCCAGTGTCGCTGACTGGTCAGAGGTTCACTGTACAGATCCCATCTTCTCAGGCAGCAGTCAAGTCAGGTAAAACACAAGCTGTAAAGATCAGCAGCACTTTTTGGTGTTCTTTTTAGCAGAGTGGAAATGAATTTATAGTAATAGTGTGGGAAATTAGTTCACTACTTCTGTTTTTTTCATTATTGCTGATCTTTTGTGTCTCCTTATGTAAGGCAGGCAGTCCTCTCTGCTCATTTCATAGAATCATAGAATGG
>NW_009657596.1:0-667 GCF_000708025.1 Charadrius vociferus
AACTGGACACAGTGTTCCAGATGTGGTCTAACGAGTACCAATTAAAAGGGAATTGTCACTTCCCTCAGTCTTTTTGCTATGTTACTGTTGATACAGCCCAGGGTCCCATTGACCTTCATCACTGTCCAGGCATGCTGCTGGCTCATGTTTAATGTTTTGTCCACCAGGACAGGACTAGTCCATAGCCTGTGCCATTATAAGAGAGTTAGTCTTTCCAAGGTACAGGACTTTGCTTTGTTCATTCCTCCAGGCTGTCTAGGTCCCCCTGGGTGACACCCTTGCCTGTGAGTTTATTGTCTGCAACCCCCAGGCTTAGTGTCATTTGCAGTCTTGATACAGGCGAATTTTGATTTCTCCTTCGAGTCATTGATAAAAATATTGAAAAGGGCTGGTCAGTGAGGAACTCCACATGTACCTGACTTCCAGGCAGAGTATGAATGAGTAACCATCACCCTTTGAACCCAACATTCCAGCTAGTTCTTCATCCATCTCGTAGTCCACCCATATAGACTGTAAAATCCCAACTTGGATACAGGGATGCTGTGGGAGACCATATTGAAAGCTGTGTGAAATTCAAGGGAGATTGCATGTACTTATCATCTCTTATTCACAGATCTAGTAGTTCCATCACAGAAGGTAGTCAGGTTGGTCAAGCATGATTTATCCT
>NW_009657597.1:0-668 GCF_000708025.1 Charadrius vociferus
GTGTGTGTGTACACACACATATATGAAGGTTGACTCCTCAATGAAAATAATATGTAAATTTCTGACAGCAAAAAAATTATTACGGAAAGAGATGAAAAAGCAACAAAATCCTTACAAATGTATCTGTTCAAAGCACTATTTCCCTTACACTGTTCTGTACAGATGTGTCCATCTATAAGGATCTTTCTGTGTTGTTAATCCAATATATGGCCTAAAGCCACAATTGTTAAGATTTTTTTGTGATCCTGATAACACTTTGACTATGTTAAAACAAATTGTATTAAAGTAAAAAATGTTCTGCTTCTTTCCTTTTTTTGAAGGGGGAAAAGGGATTAAAGGACTATTCTTTTTTATAAGTATGTTCAGTACAAATAATCACACATAACCTTGCAGTTATTGTGGAAGCCATAAATTTTTCTCTTTTCACTCATTTAAGGCTGACGCAATACCCATGAAAGTCAATGGAAGGTTATCAAGACTTACAGGAATAATTTACCAAAGCTAAACATCTGCTTTGTCTTCAGAGACATGTAAGTAATCAATCAAGTTTGAATTTCATAGTATGTTTTATACTAATAAGTGTACATTAATAAGAATTACATAATTATAGATTATTTTTTCTTTTAAAGATAGTATCAAAATATAATAATGTATATAAAAACTAAGAA
>NW_009657598.1:0-668 GCF_000708025.1 Charadrius vociferus
TTTCCCTCTTCCTCGGCGAACTCTGATACTTCGGTGTACAAGGTGGCAAGAACCCAGGAATCCCATCTCCCTTGCACTTTGGAGGCTGCAGAGGGAAAGGGTATGCATAGGAAAGAGGTTTAACTGATACACTGGGTTTTGGTTGGTTTAATGGCCTCGGTTAAGCTTGGTCTCTGAATTTGGCATTATTGGTCACCGGGCTCTGAGCCAGATAACACATAGAATTCAGTTGTCACCAAGAGCTAGTCGGCAGGAGGTTATATCTGACTTACTTCAGAGAAGTGGTAATGGTGCCCAGCCTGCCATATCTTCAGGCATGCGCTGGTCAGGGCAGGGCTCTCACCCCTGCTGTTAATCTCTGAATGATTCCTTAGACTCACTGCGAACAGCGGTTTGACATGCAGGGCTTTGTGGCCGCCTTGCCTTTATTATGTCTTACTTCCAGGGATTACAGCAGTGCCAGATCAGTTAAAGCCGCTATGTGCCGATTAGCTCTGTCTGCTCTGGAGCAGATTTCGTGAGCTTTCCTTTGTGGGATAGCTGTCATGAAAGGCAGTCCCGCCAACGAGACAATTACCGGGCTTAAAAGAAAATTAAGTCACTTAACGGTGCTGGAAGATTGACAGACTTCATGAGTACCCTTCTCCAACCCATTGGCTCTGTGGCTT
>NW_009657599.1:0-667 GCF_000708025.1 Charadrius vociferus
TCCGCCAGGACCTGCAGGTCCTTTTCTGTAAAGGACCTTGTGTTTCCCTTTGCGGGACTTCATGAGGATCTACTCCGACCCATTTCTCCAGCCTGTTGAGTTCCCTCTGAATCACAGTGCCACCCAGTGGTTTATCAGCCACTCCTCCCAATAGCCCATCATCTGTTACCTCTTTGAGGGTGCACGCAGTCTAATCCTCCAGGCCAGTAATTAGGAGGTTAAACAGCACCTGGGGATTACCATTAGTGACTTGCCCCCAGCTGGAGTTGATGCTGCTGGTCGCAAAAGCCGTGAGCCCAGATGTCCAGCCAGTTTGCAATCTACCTCACTTTTCACTTCTCTAATCCATTCTTGGTCAGCTTCTCTAGGAGGGTGTTATGGGAGACTGGCCTGACAGCTCCACAGCTCCTCCTGCTTGTCCTTCATGAAGATAGGAGTGACATCGATTTTTTTCCCATCCTCAGAAATCTCACCCAATAGCCATGATCTTTCATAGGTAGTCCAGAGGAGCTTCATACCGACATTGGCCAGGTCCCTCAGCACGAAGGGTACATCCTGCCAGCTCCCATGAACTTCTTTATATCCAGGTTCTTTAACCTGATCCTCTCCCACCAGATTTGGGGCTCAGGGGCTTGGGGTTCCTCAAGGCCAGTCTCCCCAGAAGAGA
>NW_009657600.1:0-668 GCF_000708025.1 Charadrius vociferus
AAAAAATCTAACGACATTTTAAAGAGTAATACTCATGCAATATGGTTTGCAGATAACTCTAGAAATAGTGTTTCTTATTACATGTTGAATATAGGCATCGGCAAGGAAGACATCTCTTTACATTTTCTTAAGAATTGCTTGCGTTTGTAATGGAGATACTTCTGCAGCAAGATGACAGTTCAATAAAATCCATTTGATCTTTGCACCCTTTGCTGAGAACGGCAGGAAATTGTGTCAGACACATTTCATTATGAATTTTGTTATGTGTGAACAGGAGTAAACAGACTTATTTCACATAGCTCACACACTGAGGAAAAGACTAAGGAAAATACAAATTCAAAATTTCCATCGTTACAAACAATAGTTACTTCTGCCAGACCTTTCAATGGGTTTTGCCTCTCTGCTTAGCAAAACATTTAGCAAAAGTACTAAAAAAAATTAAATGCTACCTTCTTGGAATACACTATAATGTTAAGCTGCTAACAAGGCAGCAAGTGGCAGATTTCTGATCGTTGCTCTTTCTCAGTAATTAATAATTGGTTTCCTTGTGTTAAACCCCAACATTGCACAATTGATTCTTTCCATTTTACTTAATCCCTATTGCACAATTTATCTATATCTCATTTTCAGAGTGGCATGATTTCCAAGTAAAGTTACTTTTTTTTTTT
>NW_009657601.1:0-667 GCF_000708025.1 Charadrius vociferus
ATACGTGCCGAATAACAGCGGGTTTTTTTCCAACACTGAACTTGTGCCTATACTGTTTAAAAAACAGACCCAAAAATTCATCATATTTGGCCCTTCTTATTCTACACTGCTGGTAAGAAAATAGACAGCAAAGGTGAAATTGTCACTTCCCACCTTAGTATGAAAAATCATGGGTTTGACCATCTGGAAGTTCTCACTGGAAAAAACGTTGGACGCTCTTTTGGTATCGTGTTATAGCACACATGTTTTTCTGGAAGATAAAAGTAATCTTTGCAAAAAATTAGTGTGACAAACTACAAAAAGAAAGATTAAATATCAAGGTCACACCATTTGTACCTCTTCTATCACACAGGAAACATGGAAATTTTGGTTGTAAATTTCAAGTAACTATTTACTACCGCTTATTATTTTTTAAGAGACTATATTAGGAACTGTAAGGAACACTGCCTTTACAGCGAGCACCATAAACTACATTCGCCTCTGTGTAAATTACATAAAATCTTGAACTTCACAAATTTTTTCTATTGTAGATTTAAAAACGGTAAAGGTGCTCGCTGGAATTGTTGGCAAGAACAGTCTGCAGAGAGTTGTGCCAAAGAGACTGACTTACAGTTCCTTTCTTCTAGTTTTAAAACTTGACTTATTTTATACTGGTCATATATATATA
>NW_009657602.1:0-668 GCF_000708025.1 Charadrius vociferus
GTACTTAAACTCAAGTCCTAACTTGGCCTTGAATCTTAGCATAAGCTGATGTATATCCCAACCTCATAATTATCACCTACCATGTTCTATACTACTCTTTTTCTTTTTTCTGAGTAGGGGAGGGAAACAAAAAATCAGGAGAAGTGTTGCCTATAAAGAAACAGGAAAAAAATATTTTTTATAACCTAGGATGTGTACGTAACCCAGCAACTTTAATAAATTGTACTCCTTACATGCCAGGCTTAATAAGCAAATGAGAAGTCAGAACAGTATTTTGTGTTTATCTATTTCCTCTTACTTTTGGATTGTATGATAAAGCCCCGTGTCAGACCAAAGCTATTGCACCCATCACAACATGTCAGCAACTGTGACTCAGTCAGAACACATTACATGCAGGAAGAGAAAGATGCAAAGATAAGATATTAGGACTGAAATCAATACAGGATTCTCTTTTACATATCCCAACAGTCTCATTAACTTCAAAGTAGCTGATATGAATGTAATTAAAGAGCAGAACAAACAGCAAAAGGGGAAAAAAAACCACAGGGCCCTGTTTCAAGATCCTCAGTAAAATGGCATAGCACAGGGCTGTACCATAAATCACAGGATACACTCTGTCAAACCTAGGAGAAATTTTTTAAAAACAAATAATAGTGGCATTTTAAAAA
>NW_009657603.1:0-667 GCF_000708025.1 Charadrius vociferus
TAGATAGCAACATTTATTGTGTCAAGTCTTTGGGATGTCATTTATATGTAACTACTTCTAATTAGTGCCATTCAAACCAACTAAAATGACTCCAAAGCAGATGCCAGTTGTTGCAAGGGATGTGCCTGGATACTTGTCATTTTGTACAGTCAACTGGCACTTACAGCGCTCACAACACTTTAATATTAGAGATGGAGGAAAGGTTTCAGTACCAGTGCTCATAGTAATTTTTAATGGGGAACATTTTTCTTAATAAGCTGTAATTAGGAAACTGCTGCTTCTCAGATGAGAGTTACCATTCCCTTGGGTCTTGGTTACTCCTGATGAACAGTAAGAGCTTACAGATCCTCCTTCCAGGTCAGCTCTAGAAAAAGGGCACCGTGCTTCATCCTCATTGCGAGCCGTGTTAGAGAATGAGATAACAGCAGATGTATCTGTCTAAGAAGGAAGGACTGTTATACTTGGAATGTTGGGATATGCTGAAAAATAACATAAATTAATGAGTACCTGAGCCTAAATTCTGGTGATATCTAAGTTAAACAGAATCATTCAGCAATAATTTTGCTTTTGATGTGAATACAATTTATAAACATAATCAAAGAGCAATATAGCTTTATGTAAATTGACATCCAAATAGCAAGGCTTCACTTTGTAATGATACTTCCCC
>NW_009657604.1:0-669 GCF_000708025.1 Charadrius vociferus
ACAAAGAGTATCACTCAACTGGAAATATATATTAAAATCATCTTGTTTTGGCCCAAAGTTTTGTACTGCATTTTAAACCTGTCATACTGTTTCTGGAAATATCCTCTGCATCACAAATGCATATATTTACTCATAAAAAAAAAATTAATGAAAAAACAGAATAAAACGCCACCTCCCAGAATTAAGAGAAGCACCTCACAGGTGTTTATAGGCTGAATAGATGTGAGTATTTATATCTGAATTGCTACTTGTTCCACAACTGTATCTTTGCAAAGCTATATTGCCAGTAAAGTTGCTATCCTATGCTAACACGTAGTAACTAACAGGAAGCAAAATGGGAAGAAAAATACCGTCGTTTGCTGTTTCTCACGTTTATTGCACCACCGTAAACCTTTTCAGTCTTGTTCAAAGGTCTAAGGATTTCAAATAAATGCATTGGCTACTTTTAAGTTCAGGGAAGAGACAAGGTAAGGTCTAGCCCTGGGTCTTCCATTGTGTTACACTCACGGTAAACCTCTTTCCTGCTGTATTTCAAACTCTTCTCCCACTCAGCGATGCTCGTAGGGCAGCAGGTAAAGAGGGTCTCCGCACTGTCTTAGCACAATAACAAAACTGATAGACACAGTTCAGCTAAATTTTAATGCGATCCAGACTGTAGCTCAATCTCTC
>NW_009657605.1:0-667 GCF_000708025.1 Charadrius vociferus
CTTGACTCAGCTGCTCACCTGCCAACCTCCAGTGGCAGTAGAGATGTCCTGGGCTGTCACTCCATGCACCCCCAGATCTCCACATGAGATCTGCCCCACCCATGTGTTTGCGGACAGTGGAGTTGAAGGTGATTTTCAGGAGGATTAGCTGGGACTTTTCTACTTTCAGCTGCTTAATTGCCCTGCAGGCATTTTGGATCAGAAACTGTAGGCCAGGAGAGTTGCCCAAGGCCCCTTGAGAGCAATTAGGCCCATCGAGCCTTTGGAAACTTGCCTTTGGGGAAGCACGTCCCAATGAAAGTACATTTCTCTTCCAAAATGTGCTCTGGCCCCACTAAGGCCACACTCCAGGCCATGCTGGGAAGATTTCCAGGAAGATGAGAGATTCAGCAGCAAATTGAGGCGTAGGGTTTTTACACTTACAGGAGTTTCTTGCCATGATGACTTTGCTAATGTGTGAGCCAAAGCTTCTCAGGTCAAAGTAGACCAGTGTCCAGTTGGCTTATGATACCGCCCTCACCTTTCGGAGATGAGAACAGACCTAGCTCCTAGGGATGACGGGGATTTGCTGATGTCTTCCAGCATCACGGATTGACAGATGCATGCCCATAACTTTCTTTTTCATGCAAGTAGCTGTATTGGGTTTACATGATCAACTGTCTGCAAT
>NW_009657606.1:0-669 GCF_000708025.1 Charadrius vociferus
AAAAAAAAAAAAGTCAAACACGCTGACAAAATTAAGGTAACAAACCAAGTAGCATAGGTCTTTATCATTATGAAATATGTAATCTAAATGATAGCTAAACCATTCTGGTATTTTTCCTCCCTAGTCTAAATCCAGAACAGATTTCACTAACGTGGTGGAGAATACGATGGGTTAAAGCAAGTACGCCTACGTTAAAGCACTTGTGTTAGGTTTTCAACTAAGGGCGCTCCAGAGAATCCTGGCAAGTTCCAAATTCCAATGTAGGCAAATATTCTTAAAAAAAAAATAAACCAAGGAGACACCGAGGGACCTTCGTGACAAATGAGCACCAGGTGTTGGAAACAGGGACTCTTCCATCTCTTTAGTAAACTCCTATCACTCAATGCTGAAAATCTCGTTTCCAAGTGAATTACAGCCTTGTCTCTAATATGCCTTTTTGAGTAAAGATTGAGAGGGTTTTGCAAAGTTTTATTGACCCATCAGACTACTTTTATTGATGCACAATCTTTTCTGGACATTAGTCAGAGATCTACCAAGTCATAAAAATATTTTTCAATCATCAGGTCAATACTTTGATATGCTTACAAATAAGACCTAGGATATGATTACTGGAGAAAGGAACACAGGGTTGAGACAACAAAAATACATTAAGAATTGAGGGGAAAAAAA
>NW_009657607.1:0-669 GCF_000708025.1 Charadrius vociferus
TCTCTGGGCAACAAGAAAATGGCATACATCCATGGCCTTCACCCATAAGAAGTAATTTAGTGATCAGATTTCAATCGGATGTCAGACACTTGTGGATCTGGGACTAATAGCTCAAACAGAATCATCCCCTGGCCTCAAGAAGTTTAGCATTTCCAAAGCATCTAAACAGAAAGATAATTTTCTTCTCAAAAGCATATAACTATTCCTAAGCATACAACTATTCTGTCTGGAATGTATCTGTTGAATGTTCAACTGTAACCTGTTAAATATCCAGATGTGATTCTGCTTATAAATGCACAAACACACAGAAAGATGCAACACTTACCAACTCTTCACAGTGAGTATGTTTTAAGCGTTTAGCTATATCAAGTGGCGTCTCTCCTGATTCATTAGCTATATCACAGTAAGAAAAGAAAGTTATGATGATAGGCGTCACTATTAACATGTCCATTATTAAAGACAAACCTTCAGGTACAAAGTGAAGTACTAGACCAACACACTCTAAAATTCATCTCTTGCCTTCATACGGAATGATAGCCATGAAATGGCAGGGTATAACTCAGCAACAAGATACCAGTTGAAAATCTTGGTACTTACTTATCTAAACTTGTTTAAAACGCAAGTGTAATGTATAAGTCAATTTTAAACTGGAAATAAACAGTGAATATT
>NW_009657608.1:0-669 GCF_000708025.1 Charadrius vociferus
CAGAGTATGATAATCACAAGAAAAATGCAAAAGTACCATTTTAGTAATAGGAATAGTCCCACAAAAGCTGTAACCACAACCTTGCAGTTAATCTTGTAGCTAAGTGCTTTTCCTAGCTCATACCCTAAGCAAATAGCTTTGGTAGGTAGTGCAGAATTATACTTTCGCTAGGACATGTCAACTCACTCTCAGTGTTGAGACATTCCAGATGCACCTGTTTTCATCTCACAGGGGTACACACTTGTATCTGTCACGTATTTGTGTTTAAAGATGTTGTGCATGTATCAGCCATTCTGATTTTAAAAACCTAGATGTACCAGTACATACTACAACTTAATAAAATATTAAAAATCCATATCTATATGGATTTGTAACTCTTCATTAAAACATGAATTGACCATGAATCAACTAATAATCACCACCTTTATATTTTTATGAGGTGTAATATACATAAATATGTGTTCACACATATCAAAACATAGGCAGAGGGAGAGGGAGCAAGATAAAATATGGGAATGATCATCTTATTGCAAATACACACATGTAATACGGGAAAAACCCCTAACCCTTGTTGTATTAGCAGTTGCAAAGCTTGAAGGTATGATGGTTTTTGTGGGTGTGTGTGGGGCAGGGGGTTTGTTTCTGTAGTTTGGTTTTGGGGTGGGTTTG
>NW_009657609.1:0-669 GCF_000708025.1 Charadrius vociferus
TTGTTGTTCTAACCATTTTCTTCATGGTTGAATTCTGCCTCATGTCTAATAGGCAATTAAATAGTTCTGATTAGTATTCTGCTTTCCTGGCATTATTGTCAAAGTGCTGCTAAGCTATAAGGAATCGCTAAGATTTACATTCCTCTTGTATAAGGATTTACTATGCAATTGATGTATTGGATGAATTGTATGCATTTGTAATAAATGTGGTATGGAGGGCTGTTTCATGCTCTTAAACACAAAATTATTTTGAAAGACTTGGGGCTGTTCAAAGCTGTACAGGGAAATAACGTGTCCTTCGTCTGATATAATAGGTGCTGTTTGTAGCACTGAAGGGTTTTTAAAACGTGTTATATACTCAGAAGTGTTGTCTTGTTTTTCTTTTAATTATAGGGTGGTCCTTACCATGACACGTTGCACAGTATTTTAGGAGCCTATACTTGTTACAGACCTGATGTAGGCTACGTAAGTGAAGAAATATTTTTTAGGAGGGTGAGGAGGGAGAGCTAGAGGGAGGGAGGATTGCATTAATCAGTCCTTTGTAGACCAGTATTAAATGATTTTGTGAATACTTGTGGGGTTTCTGTGTGCTTTCTTCTATTCCAATACATGCTTGAGAAGTATATACAATGGCTCTGTTGCGAGATTTAAGCTTTTTAACAGGTTAGG
>NW_009657610.1:0-669 GCF_000708025.1 Charadrius vociferus
CCAACCTCAACCGTTCTGTGATTCTGCGAAAATTGTGCAGAGAGCTTCTTTAATGTCTAACTGAAAGACACAACTCTGCCCAAGCGACCTGGTGCAAAATAAACTTAGTTTGCATGGTATGTAGGTTTCCATGTCTCTAGAAGTGCTTCTGGCCTTTGTCATCTGAACTGTATGTCAACACACACCACCACTTCTGAGCCTTTATCAAACAGGGTGCAGTGGACATTCGGTCAATAAGAGTTGAAGGACTTGTTCATCAGTCAGCTAATTGCGCTGTGTTAGTGGACCTTAAGTGCATGAGACTATCTGCGCGAGGTGAAAGGAGAGGTCTGTCTAGTACAGAATTGTCTTCAACAGTGATCAGTAGCGTCGGAGAGAGACATCATCCTCCAACACTTGGTATTGTGAGACCCTCTGGCAGTTCGGCTAAAAGCCAATATCCTCCCACTATTCCCTTTCTCTTCAAATCTTTTGTGCGCATTGACTAGCAGAGGCCCCAGCACAGATGTCTGGAACTTTGCTGGTGGCCACTTGTCCTCGTGAAAACCTATGATTTCTTTCTGCTCTTTGTTCCCTATTCTAATCAGTTATCAGTCCATGCAAAAGCTGTTCTTTGTAGCCAACAGCATCTTAGTTTGCATTAGAACTTTGAAATGGTCCCTCACCAGA
>NW_009657611.1:0-670 GCF_000708025.1 Charadrius vociferus
TTTTTTTTTTTTTAATTCTTCTGTTTTATACCCAGAACATCTGTGAATCTTTTCACAGCTTCTTAGCTCTTACCATGAAATCTTCTTCTGTGTGAGAAGTTTGGTTTGCCAGATGTCCCCTTAAATTAGGTTATGCAATGCTGATTTTACCCTGCCTCAATAGTTTTTTTAGGAAATAATCCAAGGAAACAGATATCATGTCAGATTAACACAGCCTGAAGTACTATATGTCAGAAGAACAACTAACCTGTTCATCTATGCTCCTCTAGTGCTCAGTAAATGCAATGCTGTTAAACAGAGCTAGGTTGGAGAGTAAAGAAGGGGAAGCAGTGTTCTGCACCTGATTTTGGCCAAAAGATACTCTTGGGGACTGTTACCATGGCTCAGTTGATACACAGTAACTAAACTGTGAGAACTTCATTGTATGCAAATCCTTAAAATGCTTCCTAGATCTCTCAGAAAGATTCTGCAAGAATTATATGTGTCAATACCTCTGTACTACTTTCCTGTCTCCTGAATACTTCCACAATTCTAACCAGATTTCTTCCTCAGTTCAGTACTGGACTTACCACTCTTATTCTCCTCCACAGCTACAAGACATGATCCAGATTTCCCTCCTATTGTGAAATATGTCGGAGTATGTGCCTGTCTGATAAACAATATCAGACTC
>NW_009657612.1:0-669 GCF_000708025.1 Charadrius vociferus
TTCTGTTCCTCGGTCTCAAGGATCAACAACGTCTACAATCCAGAAGAGTGTCATTGATGATGATCTGCTGTCCGTGGACAGCACAAGACAACTAACTCCATGGATCCTTATCCTACGCAGTAGATTAGGTAGGAAACACTGCATGTAATCATATTTTTATACAGCAGGTTGCAAACACTTGAAACATTGAACCTTTGTAGAGAGAACATGTCTAGGTAACAATCATTCACTGCTCTTCCTAATACAAAATTAGAGGGACCCAATGAAATTGTTAAGCAATGGCTTTGATACAAACTGAAGGCAGTAATTTTTTTACATATAGTTAACTCATGAAACCTTTTGCTTAAATAGTTATGGAGTCCAAAACATAAGTGAAGCACAAAATAGGAACAGAAACATATTAAGTTTAAAAAGGAAACATTTCATAGATCCCTTGATGGCTATTAAAGGAATTAAATTGTTTGAATGAAAACTCTGGTTCATGTAATTCCTAGGAGACTTCCCCAGCCCTCTCCAGTAGTAAGGATCACTGTACGCTGGGAGTTATTCTATTTCTTATATTCTTTCTCTAAGAATTTTGTACTAGTAACCATCATAGACAGGACATATAGGTTGTTAGTGTCATCCTGTGTTCTTACGTTCATAATTTAATATGCTATGGAACACAAA
>NW_009657613.1:0-666 GCF_000708025.1 Charadrius vociferus
CGACCCAGATGTAGGAGAATAAACCTTCTTGCAGAATAAACAGATTTTTTGAGCTACGTGTAATACGTGGATCAGAGCATGCAGCAACATAAGTTGCAGGGTGGACAAGTTTGTATTTAAAACGGTGAAGCCTTCATTCCCATCTCAACTGTTAGAAATCAAGATAAATGCAACAACATTCAACGCTTTTGCAGCACTGTAAACCAAGTATGGGAAGACAACCAGCCACTGAAATATCAGCTTATGCTTGAATGATTAGAACCATAATCCTCAGTGTTAAGAAGACAGAGGAAGATAGGTGACACCCAACCTTCCCTTCACATCTGCAACAAATAAAAAGGTGAATAAATTATATTCCCATAGCCACGTGGTTGGTTCCAGGATGTAAAGACAAATCTGCAGCAGATTAAGTTTCAGAAGACACATTAACTTATAAGCAAACTCACAAATATAAGGACAGGAGACACAGTTCCTCGCCTTAACCTTTTTAAGAAAGACTCAGCTTTATGCATCTTTCTGCCATCCCACCACTGTATACTCACTTCAATTTATGGGAGTCTTTGTTAGCTGAAGACTGCAATGATTTTGTTTCTTTTTCTGATTTCATTTTCTTCCTATCAATCTCCTTCTCCATTTCCCTCTAACAGGACGAAAGGAAAAAAAAAA
>NW_009657614.1:0-667 GCF_000708025.1 Charadrius vociferus
TTACAGTTGCTTCATTTTCTTGTGGATGACTTGTACAAATGGGATTCCTGAAATGAGCTAACTCCACGGATTTTCCAATATTTAAGAAGCAACAGAGGTCTTTTTCAATGGAGGGAGGAAAGGTAGTTTCAGTACTAGTAAGCGGTCAACTCTTTCCTGTAGCCCAAAAGATCTCTTTCAGTCTCATGGGGTTTCCTGACCAGACCTGTGCCCTTTGATTTTCCAACGGTAAAACGCAGCTCTCATTTTCTACATTTCTGTCCTGAAAACACGCTCCCTAACCAGAGGACTGAATAGCACAAGAGGGAGAAAATCCACACAGACTTCCCAGATTGCAAAATCCACCGACCATCGGATTTTCCCTTACCAGCCTCTTAATATGACAGAAGGCTCAAATTATTGTTGCTGCTTCCCAGGGCAAGTAGGCAAACACAAGTGGAGAGTAAACGACAAATCCTCGTGCAGAATTTCACTTCACTAAATGGCACAACAAATTCGAAGGAAGAGGAACTAGCAGGCTGGAACATAAGGCAGCCAACATCACCAAGGAATAAACGTATTCTCCCATGAAGGAAAAGTTACTCTGATCATGTTGGCAGGCTGACAGGAGCAGCTTCCAGCAACGAGTGGCTCCAAGTTATCAGCAGAATGGCCATTCTCAGTACTT
>NW_009657615.1:0-671 GCF_000708025.1 Charadrius vociferus
GGGGGAATGAATGAGTGGCTGTGTGGGGCTCAGCTGTCTAGTGGGGTTAAACCACAACATACATTCACAAACATGTGATGTAAAGTCTAACAGAGAGGGGAAACATTCGGGTAATTCCAATTATAAAATTTTGTTGATTATATGTACATAATCAACAACAGATCATCAGTAGGGTAAAACTAACTTGTCTCACGACAGTCTAATCCCAGTTCATGTTCCCTATTAGTGGGTGAACAACTCTTGGGGAATTCTGCTTCACAGCTCATACTAGGATCCAATGTAGTTACGCACATATAAAAATGTGTATGTAATCAAAAACGTGTATGGAATCTAAGCACATTTGTCAGCAATAAAACACTTGTTATTACAGTCTTGAAATTAATTTGGCTCTTCCAGCTATGCAGCACAACGCCTTCATTTAGAAGGCCCTAAGCATCCTAATAATTCTTTTCTGAATCCTTCATGCCTACTCCCAAGTGACTTCCTTCTAGTTTCTTCTGCAATTCCCTTGTTCAGCAAGAAAATCGTCCTGGAAAAGTCACACACATCCAAAACACGTATCTACAGTGTGGGAATTTCTTGGTTTCTCATGCGCTGTAATTAAACGCTGCATATATTTACTTCCTACATCTCTCAAACCTGACCCAAAAAGGATTCTTTCTCATCCTCCA
>NW_009657616.1:0-671 GCF_000708025.1 Charadrius vociferus
CCTCAACCATCCTGTGATTCTATGATTATCCAGCCAGATGTCTGTACTTATACCCCACTGTCTAATCTCAACACAGCTTTATGGCTTTCAATTATTCTCAGCATTATCTATGTATCTAGATTGTTTTGGAGGAGTAGAGACACACGAGAAGAAAACCAAGATCTAGAGTCACAATGTTTAAGAAAACCCACTAATTCTGATGCATAATAGAAACACAATCCATGTCATTTTGGAGCCCTTTTTCCCCATCTTTACAGCAAGGATTTGTAAATGATCCGATGCAGTTTTAATCTACCTCTGGCAGGAGAAGTGGAAAGGTTCCACTCATGGCCTGAACTACAGAAGAGGGAGTAAAGATACACCAGGCATAGTATCTGTGGCACAGTATAGGGCAGGGTGTCAGGAAAAGATTTCTTTCCTGAGAACTTTCTTGAAGAGATGATGCTGCATAGACAAACTCACACTTCTCTCTGGCGAAATTATTTTTCATCACTATTAAAGCTTTACATCTTCTGCACTAGAAATAAACCCATCATATTTGTGGTATTTTCAAGTGGGTGTCTGCACAAGTTATATTATCTAATACAGTTTGTTGTTATTTTTGTCATTTTAAAATATCATCACTGTAAAACGCAATCGCTGGGTTATAACGTTTCTTCCTTTAGAAGTCT
>NW_009657617.1:0-671 GCF_000708025.1 Charadrius vociferus
AAACAAACAAACAAAACCCCAAACCTGAAAAAAACCAGCCACTTCCACTGCCTTTGACAGTCTTGATTGTAGGCACTGCTCTTTATTGCCACCAGCATGAGTACATGCCATTAACATGGTGTCAAAGCACCATGGTTACCACGAGTGCTGCCCACCTGTGACTGAGGACGTATGTTTATCAGGTAGGGAAGGATCACAGCAGCATTGGGGAAGCAAACCTGATTGAACCTGTTAAGTCTGCTCAAACAGGTATGAGGAAGGTCTGCAGGACATGGGACACCTCCAAAAGGCTTATTTTCAGCAGTTCGGTCCTAAATGCCAACTCAAGATCAGCTCACAGCTGCCCATCAGGATTAAGACGTGTAATCACTTCAACAGTCTGCTGGGCTTTCCCTCCATCATGGTGATGAGAATATGGTTTCAAAGTGTTTTGGAACAGACATGCTCTGAATTTGTTGGTGAAATGAGTTGCAATGTGCTCAGCCCTGCCTTTGTGGTTCAAACTATGTAAATAAGTTCTTGTAAGGAACTGCATGTTTTCAAGTGCTTCCTGAGCAGAGAGATCCAGAGCTTTGGCTGAAAAAGACCTTTAGCAGAGGCTCAAGGGCTTATGCATGTGAATGCTGTGTGCGAAGTTCAGCTGATCCTTGCTGTGATGATGAGATTTGGGG
>NW_009657618.1:0-672 GCF_000708025.1 Charadrius vociferus
CTGGAGCAGGGACCTGGTACCGCCCAGCTGGGAACCACTGGTACCTCCCAAGGGCTCAGATGCGCCGGAGCGGCTGCTCCCCTCCCCCGCTGCAGCAACTGGCTGGTGCCCCGCTGCCCCCACAGCACCGGGAGGATGCTCAGGGCAAAGGAGGAGAGAGAACATCCCGTCCCTGCACCCAGGGCAGCGGTAGGGCTGAAGGGAGCCAAAGGCTCCACGCAAACGCTGCTCCTGTCCCTTGCCACTCCGTGCTCCTGTCTGCACTGCTGCAGGCCGGGACTGCCAGACCCACTCCCATCCTTTACAAGGGCCATGTTTGCCCTCACAAACAAGAGAAGGATTTGCCTTATGAATTAAGAAAAAATAAGCAAAACCCCTTCATGTTTGTTTTGCTAACACGGACAAGGCCCAGACAGGTCCCTCTGTGGTACACACCCCGGGTGGGTTACCTCACCACCTTCCTCCTTTCCCTTCTGCCGTGAAGTTGAAATATCACCTTGCCTCCCCTCTCCTTCATCCTGCCCCATCCCATGGGCACACGTAGCCACCCACCCCGTTACAGTCATGCAAAGCACGACACAGTGCCACACCACTGAGCACCTAGAAGTGTGAGCTTCTTTTTCTTCTTCCTCTTCTTCTGCTGCTGCTTTGAAGGCAGTGCCTGTGCCGGAG
>NW_009657619.1:0-671 GCF_000708025.1 Charadrius vociferus
GTTCACAAATAAATGTTTCAAGACAAAGTAATATGGCTTTTGCAAGATAGAAGTAGCATTCATCATATTGCTGCACCTAAGACATTATTCCAATTTAAGATGAAACAGAGCCTTGGATTTGCCTCTGTCTTTCTTCAGATGTGATCAAGGGATTCCAAGAAATGTAGCAAAATGTTTTTTAGGAAGACCTTGGAGAATGACTACTGTGATTCCAAATCTTTTATTCCTGTGTGGAAGTCCGCTATTTGTTCCCATAGTTTTGATAACCTAAGTAGGAGAATATGAACAGTCAGAAGTGGTTCAGTATTCTGCCTTCTAAGACTTTTCCAGGCTGTAGCTACTCACTGGGATCACCATCCTCTAAGCAGCAGAACAAGGAGAGTCATTAGGAGACAATTTTTGAGTCATTCTTCAGGTGCATGCAGACTCCATTAATGAAACTGTGCATAGCAAATGTTTGGAGCTAAGGGAATGAGTGATTTGCATCAGCAAATTACATTGACAAGGGTGAAACAGTCTTTGAAAATCAGACAGACCCTTTATCTCGCCCTTTTACTTCGGTGGATGTTTTTGGAGAAAACATCAGTGGTTTGAGGAAAGGCAACATTTTCCTTACTGGAAAATAATCAGACAGTGGTTATAAAACTCACATTCTTGTTTTTTGTCACTAG
>NW_009657620.1:0-671 GCF_000708025.1 Charadrius vociferus
AAAAAAAAAATTAAGAACTGACATTTTTACATTCATAAAACTGAATTTAGATAATGCAGGCAGGCATTCGTACTTGAAAATTAGCCAGGTGATCAGTTTCTCAGCTCTTTTATATGCAGCTCATTTATGCCCATTCATTTGGGACTTAGGTAAAACTATGCATTTGCAATAGACTGTGCTTATTTTTTATGGTAATCTATTGGTCAGCAAGTCCCAACTCCTGCCATGTTCCACTAAATTAGAAGCAATATTGTCTCTGAAAGTGATTGCATCTTTCTTTAGCTATAACACACAAAGAAATAACCTGGAGGAACTTCTACAAATCAGCAGAGATAAAGTAGCATCTGGCTTTACCGATGAAATAAAAGGCACTTCATGCCTTCAGAATAAGCTGCTTGAAATACAGGTAAATATTCATCTTTTAAAATCATACTTGGTGCCTAAATTGTTACTTTCTCGTGTAGTAGACCCCTTACCTCTCTGTGTTATGTGTATTGCCAAGGAGCATCCTTACAACCAGGTTTATTAGAAGTAGAAGGGAAATCAAGGGTTTAGCATTCAGTGAAACTGCATTCCTACTTAACAGTGGAGATTTGCAAGTGTTGATGAAAGAATAAATTGGTGGCCCTCAGTTTGTGATCTGCATGCTGAAACACATCTAATGGAAAAAA
>NW_009657621.1:0-671 GCF_000708025.1 Charadrius vociferus
AAAAAGAAATAGAAACTTCATTAGATATTCACTTTGACATTCTGGCCCCAGAAGAAATAACATTAGTTTCATACTTATCCATCTGTTTTTCTGTTTTAGCTGGAGAATCTCTGCTTATAATTTTCTAGGGACATGTGGGCGACCTTCCAGTTGTGCCATTAAAATCCGTTACATCCTAACAACATGCTAATTAATGTTCTCTGATGGTTCTGCATGCGAAACTGCAGTGGAAAATGTGTCCCAGAATGAAAAAGTTTGGAATTCCAAAGTGAAGGTCAAGTGATGACTGTTACTTTCTTCAGTTGATATGAAACCTTAGTTTAACACATCTGCAACCATATTTAAATAATAATAGTTTGAATTTCAGAAAAGAATGCATAAAGTGTTTTTTAAAGTCAGCTCTCACAAGAAAAAGGCTGACCACTCATGTTGCCTAGCAACTCCATTTTGTTACAGGGAATCCAATATTGGATTGTAATGATTTGGGGAGCACTAGTTAGAAGTAATAATTTGCATGAGAAAGATATTAATGCCCATTCTCATTAGGAACTACACCTCGTTGCTAAAACTGATCAGCAGTAGTCTGGAGTCAGCCATCTGTCTGAGTATGCTTTTGTTTGTATGAAATGGCAGACGAACATCGTATTTTCAGCAGCGTATAGATGGAACAA
>NW_009657622.1:0-672 GCF_000708025.1 Charadrius vociferus
ATATACTGCTTGAGTCTCTTACCAGTGACCACGGCCCACTTTCCGTACCGCTTGACAAGATCAATCTCGCCGCCCAGCTTTGGAATTACATGCAACCTAAGCATGCTGTAGGTGTCAAATGCCAGAGAGACACATTTTCTGACTGTGTACCAAGCTCCAACTATAGCCAGGGCCTCGATGTAAAAACTGCAGGAACGACTGATCTCTCTGTACAAGAGGTAGAAACGATCCACTGCAGCCATGGTGATGATAAGCCTGGAAAAAAATGAGAGAGACACGGACAATTGCGATCACCTCTTCGGCCCCATGAACTTTTCAGACTGAATGGATAAACTTTTGAAATTTAGCCCGTTACAGTCTGAGCACCATTTTGATGCAGGAAAGCCACAAGTCAGCCTGCTAAAATTTGAGTATCACCCACTATCACCCTCACTGGTTTAGCTACTGTTTAGTCCTTTGTTTAGCTAAAGGTTTTGCTATCAATCACTTATACTGCAATGACACTGATCAACGATGCTACAAATAAAACAATTCAAGTCCAAGCAGACAAGGGAAGCTCAACGCGTAAAAACTAGTTTTTGGACGATTAAGACCCCCACACCGCCCTCCCCTCGCTCAGCGACACCAAGCGCACCCCGGGCCGCAGGCCTCACCCCTCCCGACAGAGACACC
>NW_009657623.1:0-672 GCF_000708025.1 Charadrius vociferus
TTTGGTCAGTAAGCTGTTCAGGCCATGTTTGATCTCCCCCACTTTGGAGGGTTTCCCAACAGTTTGAAGGCCTCATGATCCTGTCCTGTGACATGCCACCTACATTTCCCTGATCTGCTTACAGGAAGAGTGACCCAAGCGCAAAACCTGTTACGGGAAGCAGCCACTCTGCAGGTGGATACCGATTTCTCTTTTCTCTGTTTCAGTTCTGCCACCAGTCCTTCTCCCGGTGATGCTCCCAGCTCTCATCATCATCTTGCTAATAGTTGCTTATTGCAGCTATAAGTATTTCCTCAGGTAGGCCTGCATTGTGCCTGGGAGGTTTAGCAGCGTGTTGGCCTTGTGGGTGGCATAAAGGCTGAGGCACTTCTTGTCCCCCGTGAGAGAGAGGTCCATGTGGAGATGAGCCTTGGTGTGCAACGGGCAGCCTTGTGTGTGCCTGTGCAAGGGTGTGAGTTGGGTGGTGGCATGCCAGGGCCTTGGTGGTGCCTCGTCGTGCGTGGCAGTGCGGTGTATGGGACGCAGCCTTTTTGGGTTGCAGCCAGGCTGAGAAGCAAATCTTGACAACTCTGTGTTGTTGTTACAGGAAGAAGCAAATGTGGGAGGAAAAGATCCCGAACCCCAGCAAGAGTCTCCTGATCCAGAGCTACCAGGGGGTAAGAGGGAACTGTA
>NW_009657624.1:0-672 GCF_000708025.1 Charadrius vociferus
AAAAAAAAAACCAAAACAAACACACAACACAACAACAAAACATGACTTTTTTTGCTGGAAGAAAACTCTTAAGAATAAAAAAAAAGACAGACATGAAGAAAGCAAGGAACATAAAATTACACGCTCTTTTTAGAGGATATGCTTAAAGAAACAACACTGGTTTTCAGGAAACCTTAGGATGTTTCACTCTAGCGTTACACATGTACAATAGAAATTAGAGCCACCATTTACTGTGAAGAGTTAAAATTGATATATTATTTACAGTTACATACTTGGAACACCTACATGTTATTCTAGCTGTAAAGGCACCAGCATGTTCATAGCAGCAAAGAGGTCAGCAACAACTTAAACATGAGAAAAAACTGCAACTCTATCTTTGAGCACATTCAAAGAGGCCAGAATACCTACAGCTCCAGCTGAACTTCCCCATGTGCCTAAACACTTAACTCCAGACTTTCTGTACTTCTGATACAGGTATCTTGCCTTTAGCAGCAGAATTTAAAGGAAGTAACCGATAAATTATGAAACTCACTCCAAGATGAAGTCTGACTTCCTTTAAATCAGAGTTTGTGCAAACTCAAATAGAAAGACTTCAGTTTGTTATCTAAAAAAGCTACTTATCAACAAGCACATATTGCTTGAAGACACTGTTATGGTTTGAGAAACCCACAA
>NW_009657625.1:0-672 GCF_000708025.1 Charadrius vociferus
TCTGAAAGTTCCAGTTCTAAAGCACCACACAGGAAAAATGACCTCAGATCAGATCTCAAACTCTGTGTTTCTCCTTCAGAATATTTCTCTTTTCTGCTACCTTCCAATTTGGTGTCCAATCAGGGACAGGCTATATCTGTTAATTTAATGTGTTTGATAATTTACACTATAAAATTCTTCTGAAATTCTTCAGCTGGCATAAAAAAAATAAATATCTGAATGATAAGGAATAGAGCGCAAAATGGAAAACATCAGCATGATGGTGATACTCATCAGTTCTCCATCACAGCTCGATGCTGAGCAGGAACTCTTCCTCTGTCACCCTTCCCCCAAAAGACATGAAGAGAGGTAGAAAGTTTACAGAGGATTGTCATGGATGAACAAAGGTGTGGAATCACAAGGAAAAACACAATGACCATTAGCCTGGAATGACCCATCAGCCTTAGAAAAGTGAAAACTGAATGAGAATGTATGAAGTAGCATTGTATGTGATTACACCATTATATTAGTTCTGATTTAAAGAGACTGCTTTTGAAGTCAAACTCCTGATTATCACCATTTCCACATTTTACCTCATTTACCAAGCTGCTGCTATTCCTGTTTGCAGGTCCAGCTGGTAACAGGACTGAACATGCATTTCAGAGAGGCAGATACACATGCATGCACACACAC
>NW_009657626.1:0-672 GCF_000708025.1 Charadrius vociferus
AAGATCTATTCCAAAAATAGCTTGGAACATTCGGCAGCCAACTCCCATTGGTGCTAACAATCCTCTGCTTTATAAAATGTGTTCTTTTGTTACTAAAAATAACTAGCGGAAGGACTGGTTCTCTTTCCTATGATCACAGCTGATATGCAGATTGTTGATGTTGTTATGAAGACTGAACAGACAGTATGTGGGTTGTCGTTTATGTGGTGTCATGTAGTGGCATCATTCGAAATGCGTATGTGGGGAGGGACATTCAGTTTTCATCTTTAAAACTCAGAACAGCCTTGCTTGCTGTGTTGAAAATTCTGTTTTTCCTCCTCCCAGTAGCACGGTCCACTTGTGGCTTACGATGCTGTGACACTATTTAGCTGTCAGTCAAGGAGTATGTCACCTCCTGCTGGAAACTAAATATTTGCCTTATAAAAATCCATAATACATTATAGAGAGTAGAACAAATAAGAAGACCAATATCAGCAATGGCTATGAATGCTTTCATTTTCCTGTCTTAAGTAGTCCAGGACAAAGTGACACCTTAGGAATGAGGGCTGTGGCGCTGTGGAGAAGAGGCTGAGAGAGGTTGGCAAGTATTTAACCTCTTGGATGTTTCTGGACACTCCTGTGTGAAAGCTCCTCCACGTGCCCAGATTATATCAGTTTAAACTTGATGCACAA
>NW_009657627.1:0-672 GCF_000708025.1 Charadrius vociferus
AAAAAAACCCAGTCTTTTCCTCATCAGCTATGTATGTAATCAGAGGACACTGGAACCTCTGAAGTTGCTGAAACCTTTGTCCCTTTTCAAAGCTCTCTTTACTTCAGTTTCTCTTGGAAGGGACAGCTCTTACTTCAACAATTGTGGGGTTCATCCCACTAAAAGTTTGTAAACCTTACTGAAAACTTTTTTTGTGATTCTGTGTTGATGACAACACGCAGGCATCTAAGACTGTATGACATATGCAAATGCAAATCTCATATAAGCTCATCACACCATGTAACAATTTGTTACAACATCTAACATGCTTTTATTTTGACTAATAACTTCAGTGCTGTTAAGAGTTCAGGTGGTTTTGTGCACCCTTCACAGCAGCCTGCAGTGGGAATTTCACTGGTTAGCCCAAAGCTTTCAGAGATGGGCATACAGTGACTCAGGCTAAGGACAAAAGGATTAAGCTGGGGAAAGTTAAAAAATCCTTTGCAAGATAATGGCTATTTTGTCTGTAATCCAACTTATAACCACTAAAATACCATCACCTTCCGTTGTCTTAATAATGATCTATCTGTAACATTATTGTTTCTACTATACTGACCCTTTAACCTTCTGTTGAGTTAGCATGCAAACACAGGAAAATCACACACAAAATCTACCGAGATTTTTTTTTTTTTT
>NW_009657628.1:0-672 GCF_000708025.1 Charadrius vociferus
CTCTGAGCTCTGCCATTCAGCTTAGTTACGTCACATGTAGAGAATTTAATGGAACTATACCACATATTCAACATTTGGTTTATAATCAATAAAGAGTTATTGTAGAGAAATGAGGTAGGGCTTTTCACTGTTCTGGAACACTGGATTGTTCTCTCCCATGTTAACTTCAGGGGGGAAAAACAGGCTGTATAGTAAGTAGTTAAGGCTTTTGGTATCTAATTAAAAATGGGAGATTGTTGAAAATGGGCACGTTGAAACTGAATGTAGAGCTTCACAAACTGGTGGCGAGCATTGCCATTGGAAAGTTGCAAAATATTGATACCAGAAATGTTAATAGCTATATCAAGATTATTGATCTAAGGGAGCAGCACGTTGCTGAGAGTTAAGGACACTTGTTTGTTCTTCCCATTAAGCTCCTGCTTTTCAGCAACATGAAGTGGAGGGTAAGGCCGCTATTGTGCATCTCTCATTTCAGTATTTTTTGAGGTCATGTATCCCTGTCATTGTGGTTCTCCTGGGCTATCACTCTATCATTAATCATTAATGTGAACACGATACTCTTGACACCTATACGTATCAGCTGGAAAATGGCACTGTCATAACTAAGTTAATCGGAATTGTTCTGCTTTTAAATATTGCATACTCAAGGTCATGGAGAACAGGAGAGGTGCC
>NW_009657629.1:0-672 GCF_000708025.1 Charadrius vociferus
TTTTTTTTTTCAGAATTATTCTACAAGATTCTTCTTGCTTATTGCCTTGCAATTTGAGCTGCACTTCTTGGTTTTTAATGCTGTTATCATTGAGTGGCATTGTTTCTACCCCCTGAATAGAAACACTCTCCCTGAACATCACAAGGCACACTCATAGAAAATTTACTTGCTGCCTGAACTTGAGAAAACAGATACAAATCTTATTTTTGCAAAGAGATGGGTTACTGAGAACTCACTTGCATGAACATTCATGGAATGGGACCGTGAGAGAAGTCTGGGCAAGGCCAAAGCAGATGTGTTTACAGTTTCAAACAAATCTCTGTAGATAATGTTTTGCAGTAAGTGTATATCTCTGTTTGTGAAGAATAAAGTCCCTCAGTCTTCAAACATCACAGATCCTGGGCTTCCCTAAGGACACAGAGATATTCTCCCTCGCCCTGCTGTCAAGTGGGCAAGTTGTTTCCTGGAACTTTTTTTTGAACAGCTTCCATTGCACACTGGGCTCCCAGTTGGATTAAAGCTCTGCATGAATGAATCAATGACAGAGCTGGGAATGGCTGTCTTCCCCTTGGCATTGCGCTGGGTTAGCCGAGGGCTGAATTTGGCTGTCAGTCTTGCTACATCTGGAAACAGGTAGGGGCACTGAGACCTCTTATACAATAGAAAAAAAAA
>NW_009657630.1:0-672 GCF_000708025.1 Charadrius vociferus
CTGCTCACACCCCTTCTCTCCCACCCCCTCCAGACCATGGCTGTGGCAGTTCTCCTCTTCCTGGCTCTGCTGGCCCTCCACCGTGCACCAAACACCAAGCACCAGATAGAGGTGACAACGGATCAGCGGATGCAGCAGCGGGAGGAGTATCTTCGGCAGAAGATGACTCAGCTGCTGGAGGAGATCAACCTGAGAGAGAGGGAAGATGAAGCCATGCTCCTCTTGCTGTGACAGCAGTGGCCTTTTGAGGCCCTCGCAGGAGGCCTGGGCCTACTCGCTGCGGGCTGCTGGCTGGCCAGACAGGTGAAGCTCGCCTCCAACCGCTGCGGGGAGCAGGACAGCTCCAGTGATGAGAAGGAGGAGGAGGAGGAAGAAGATGACCTGAGCAGTGCACACCGTGATGTCAGGTCTCCGGCTGCACCCACCCCATCGCCAATGCCACGCATCTTTTCAACTTAGGACTTTACTGTTCTGATTGGAGTTTTCTAGTTGTAGAATTTTTAGGCCTTTACTGTTCTGATTGGAGTTTTTGTGGTTGTAGAATTTTAGTCTAAGAAATGTAAGAAAGAGCTTTTCTTCAGAAAAATATATTGAGACTAATGTTCATAATCCGTCTGTGATCCGATGCCAACTCTTTCTGGTTTGTTTTCACTTAGGCTAATGTAAGCAAGA
>NW_009657631.1:0-672 GCF_000708025.1 Charadrius vociferus
TGACTTAGAAAACTGAAATGGAAATAAGAATAAGTAATGGTGGTAACAATAAGCAAGTCAGGCCAGTTGGATGTTGTGATATTGTATGCTGTCACGATGCTGCCTGCCTTTCATCAATGTTCCTCCAGGGAGCTTTTGAATGCACTCCATGACTCTCAGAAATAATGAACTTAGGTGCTGTTTTAAATAATGATTCACAAGGTGTTTCTGTCTTTCATTATTGTTCGTCTTTAAAAGAATTTGATATCTTAAATATGCTTTAAAACAACATGTGTATAGCAGAACACTTCAAAGTACAAATTTGGATTTCTGTGCGCTGCTATGTGGATAATGCAGCCTTGTTTGCGAGCATTAACTCGGCCTCAGTGGGTCTTTAATCAGGGAGGTCTCATGAATTGCAGGTGTCTTTGTACTAAGCTATGTAAGAATTGTTCAAGTTTCTCTTTCCAAATCCTACTTTTAAGCTGTATTTGCATAACAAGTTAGCATTATATTTAAACATACATGTGAAATCATTCAAAATAGTAAGCTTTCTTAGTGTAAAGCTGTGTGGTTTACAAGTGCACTCTGCTAAGAAGCGAGATGCAACTGAAATTTTTCAATTCCCCACTAATTATAGCTTTACTTGCACTCTTATTTAACATTCATCCTACTTAAGTATTTTTTAAAAAA
>NW_009657632.1:0-672 GCF_000708025.1 Charadrius vociferus
TTTCAATGTATTTATTTTTCTGTATTCATTGGTTTAAAAGGAATAGAAAGAACAAATGTTGGTGAGTTACAAAAATTGGCACCAAATAACCAGATGCTAAATACACACCCACAGTTGCATAGGTACAGGTGCTGTGAAATCTTGACAAGATACAGATCAAGGATATAAGCAAGGAAATTGATGAAACAAAACACACATGCTTAATTTGTTTTGCCCTGCAGACAGCCTTCTTTACCTGCCTAATCTACATGAAAGATTAATGTATTAATGCATACAAAAATCATTCTTTATATCACTGCAATACACATCTCTCAGTTTACTCACAAGGGCACATACTAATACTCTCATACCATCTACACTGGCCTTCACAGTATGGTTCACTGAGGAGAACTATGATTTATGTTTCTGCATTGGATGGGTATTATATTGCAGTCAGAAAGCGTTCATAACCAGGCGAGCTACGTCACTCTGGCCATGGCTCTCCTTACACTAAAACCCTTTACATTCTTCAAGCTGCAAAAAGAAAAATCAAAGCAACGGTAAATTTAACTGGTCCCCATTTAACTGCTTTATATCCATATGCAAACAGCCATTTTCACACTGTCACAGTCACGAGGCTGGACTGAGACACTTTACCCCTCCACTGAGTCTTTATGTCCTTTAAAAAAAAAA
>NW_009657633.1:0-672 GCF_000708025.1 Charadrius vociferus
ACAGAGGAATGGCCAGACCATGGACCAAAGAAGAGATCCACTTTCACAGAGAAGAACCTCCCAGAAAAGCAAGGCTACTTTCCAGCACCACTTATCCCTGGAGACACTTTACACAAGTCTTGTGTTTACACTCCATTCTCTTCTACAGTCCCTTACAATGGTACGATAATGCAAGGGGGTCCCAGAGCCCCTGTGAAGGGGGGAAACAATAATACATCATCACCTGACAGTGCCTTCATGTTCTCCGAAGGTGCCTGCAGAGCATGAGTGTTCCGAGAAACCTCCAGGAGGGAAGGTCTGGTGTCAGTGAGTTCCTCCAGAGGTCGCGTTGCAGAGTGGGCCGTTTCCTTTTGGCTCTGTATGGAAGCCAGCTTCTCACTCAGAATCCCCTCCATTTTCTCCTGCATGGATTCCAGGGCCCTTGTGATATTTTTCTCCATTGTCCTTTCTGTGAAAAAAGACTGGTGTCACTGGGACAATCATCTTGCCACCCCTGAGGTGAGGCGTTGTCCCTATAATGGTGCAGGGACTTTCCGCTTAGAAAGGACCAAGAAGAAGATGCTCTTATTTCAGTGCCCAGGGGGACCTAACCCTAGAGCAGATTGGAACATCAACGGTGCAGTTCCTGAGCTGCTTTCCCACTGATGGGCTCCTGCCCTCCCTGAAGCGTGC
>NW_009657634.1:0-673 GCF_000708025.1 Charadrius vociferus
CTTACAAAGGGATACGATTTTGCCTCCAAGCAATACAATTAAATGTAAAAGCCACTGATGTGCTATATGCTACTAGAAGTTATTTGCCTTTGCTAGTAAACAGAAAACAATACTATATGCTACCTCCAATGACTGCGCATTTTTTTTAAGTCTACCAACTACCAATACATGCCCTAAAGTCATCATATGAATAATACACCTTGTATATTTACCACTTAGGTAAAACATTACATTTAAAAATTCTTTTCACTGACACCACTTTTAAGATTTAGAAAACACAAGCCAGACGATTCCAAGTGCCTTATATGATCTCCAGTGTTACATTTGAAGAAACATCATAATATTGATAAGTTTAGATCTATTTGTTCCAGGAAAGACCTAAAAGATTGTAACGCAATACTTGTTATACTGACTGAAATAATAAGATTTCTGGACCAAGTAGGAATCCATACTTCTGGATTAAGAAAAACACTGGTTTAAAACTCCATCTTTTTCAGACTGTCAGTCTGCTTAACTCTGATCTAGACTGCAAATACATTAAAGCATGGCTCTTTTCCATGTCTTGGCAGTGCAAAAAGTGCCAAGAGCACCCCAACATTTTCATTCAGTTGTTCAGCCCTACACGTCTCAATTCCAGCTATTCAAGTGAGTGTGGGACAAAAGGGAAATCTTC
>NW_009657635.1:0-673 GCF_000708025.1 Charadrius vociferus
AAAAAAAAAAAGGTGTCAGTGTCTAAAAGGTGATTATACTGAAGAAAAACGTTATGTTTGGAGGAGTTCTTAAATTCTCAGAAGATGGAAGGAAGGACAAACCGGTGCAAATCTATCACCTCCTCTGGTAATATGTTGTGCAAAATGTTTATGAGGAGTGACCTGAAGAAATAAACTAAAGAGTATAATCTTAAAAAGTTGGATGGTAAATGACTCTCATAATGTAAATTATGAGATTACTGTGACTAAACTGAAGAAATAAACAGCAAGGAAGCTATTTGTACTGGAAGGAATATCCTAGGTAAGGAACACAATAGAATTACCAACTATGAAAAGCTCCTGAAAGATAAGCAGACTGCTTAGGCACATATGCTCAGCAGTAAGATGTTGCACAAAAAGAAGCCTGAAGAAAGATTGACAGAAGGGAGTCTGTCTTGAGCAAAGGAGAGGATGTGATTTGAAAAGTGCTTCACGGAGCCAGCCTTGAGATGTTGTGCTAATATCCAAATTAGGTGAGGAACAGGCAGCTAAAGAGGAACTGAGTTTCAAGTATAATCTGGATGTGCTCTTTGTCTTCAGTAAACCATTTCCAAACAGAAACAGTCCGTCTCTTTACTAGAATAATGCATGCTTTCAACTTCCAACATATAGACAAGTTTACTTGGAAGAGTGT
>NW_009657636.1:0-673 GCF_000708025.1 Charadrius vociferus
TGTGCGTTAATCAAAATCTCTTTAAGAGTTCAGTGATTACATAAACAGTAACTAAACCCACCTTGCAATGATCACATAATACACTTATGACAATAAGAATTTAGAATTTACAGTTAGAAGTTAGAATTTAGTGAATTTACATTACTGCTTTCAAATTGAGAAAATTCAAATCTGTTTTGTTATGCTAAGTAGTATACATGCTGCAGAAATACTGGGAAGTTGATCAGTTTTGGTACATGGTAATGACACATATTCTGTGTCATTGCTTATATTGGCACTTACTCCTGTTTCATCAGCCCACTACTCTCCCAGAACTTAAGCCAGCAAATTCTAGAGGGAGATTGTTTTGATTTCTTTTTAAAGGTAACACAACATGTCTAAAAGCAATTTAGGAAATTTACAACCATGTGCAAGGGGAAGTGCCTACACTGACTGGGTAACTGTGTCAAGAACCTCATTTTTCTGCTCCTTCACAGCACTTGAGCTAAGGAGTAGGCCACAGAAGTAAACAAAACTTCTCCCTTCATGCATTTAAAAAAAGACTATTGGTTGGATATTTCCTGTGTGCATTGAAAAAGCATTAAATACATTCTGTCCCAGCAAGTGTAACATTACTAGAATGCCTTAAAGTATGCATTGGGTATCTTGCTCAATTTTTTTTGTTTGTTTGTTT
>NW_009657637.1:0-673 GCF_000708025.1 Charadrius vociferus
AGCCTGCCTCTATCACAGGATGCTGTTTGGCCCACATTTGGTAGATGAGATCTGGATTCCCCCTACAGCCTGATTACTTTTCATCCTGAGCTGCAGCCTTTTGATGGGCTATGTTCCAAGTCTTCCACAGAGACACCGATTGATCTGCTGAGAGATGAAATGTCCAAACCCAGGAAGTCTGGGCTCATTCCATCTCTCCCCAGATCCTGGCTGTGTTTTGTGAACATGCCCTTATCAGTTCAGGCAAGGGAGATTTTGTTGCAGAAAGCATTGGGAAGATTGTGTTGGATCCATCTCAAATTCTGGACCCCACATACTGGCTTCTAAAGACTTTTTTTTGCCACTTAACGCTCTGCTGCCCTATCCATTTTGAAATATAATTCTACAAGATCATTCATGCATGCATCTGTGAACAGGGTAGAATGACTCTAGTTATCTTCTTGTGGATCTAAGCTATATTTGCCATCATTGGTCACATGTAGTAGTGAAGTCAAGGTTATGAGTTCTGTCTCTTATTTCCTCAGAATGTTTTGATTTCTTTTGTGCTTATTTTATCTGCAACTTGTACAGCTCTGCTTTCAGTGTTAAACGTTTCACTTTAAACCTTTGCTAAATAGTCAAGTTCCATAGGTACCCTTCATGTAAAACTTCTGCTTAATTCCATGCTGGGAAT
>NW_009657638.1:0-673 GCF_000708025.1 Charadrius vociferus
CCTCCTTTCAGAGAAGTTGTGTGTTCAAAGAGAAACTTTCTGTTATGCTATGCTCTATAAGGGTTAATACATACTGACTTCTCAAGTCCTACATGACTCAAATAACCATCTGCAGTGACAAATCATTTGCTTGGAGGTTTATGTTTTAGGCTATCCAAATATCAGATAATCCTAGAACATCACAACAAGAGGTGCAAATCAGGGTTTATAGTTTAATTTTTTCTGTTTCTGTAGCTTATACAGTCCACTTAGGTTTATACTGTGGCCAAAATCCTAAACAGCTTTGTGGCCTAAGGGGTTTTGCTGTATTCCACATACTGTCTCACTAAGGAACATCAGAGTAAAACTTACTCAACCTTTGTGTGGTTAGGAAGTTCAGTTACGGAAAATGCATTTCTCTAGTCATTGCTTATTTCGGATCTGAGATTTATGTCAATGACTATCCTTAAATTTCTCTCAAGAGACAAGTTGCGTTCAAATGAGTACGGTGCACCTAATCTTAGGTGACATTCTTGTGTTGGAACATAGTGGAGTGACGGACTCTGTTATGATCAAATGAACACCTATGGTAATGGGGCACTGAGCCACTGAAGATAGCAGTTTATCACTTGTTTACAATAGGTCTCAGTTTGCTCCATAGGGCACACAAAAACTCTGTGCTGATGCTGTCACC
>NW_009657639.1:0-673 GCF_000708025.1 Charadrius vociferus
TTTTTTTTTTTCCTTTTCTTTCCTTTGCTTCTAGACTTTGACTTTAGATTCTTTTTATAGAGCAAGCAAAGCTGAGCAGGTTTGGCATTCTATTTCGAGTACCATTAAAATGTGTATAAATGTAGTACTCAGCAAAATGCGACAGTAATAGCAGTCCAAACTCACAAGTGTTGCTGGTTTACACTGTAGTCCCAGCTCCCTTGCAATTAAAAAGCACAATAGATAATGTTGGGTGACATACTGTAAATATTTCCATGTGTTTCTGTTTCTTGTAATTCTAACATGATTCTCCTCCCTTATAACAGTTAGGTTAGGGATCATTACAGTTATTAGTGTACCTTCAGGAATTATTATGCCAAAATGTATCTCAAATTCAATTCTGTTTAATGTAGGCCATAATCTCAAAAGATATTTAGATGCTGAACTTTGAGGATCTTGGCCCTAGGCACATTGCAGGGTGTACACACATGAATAGTAATAGCACTAGTCACATTTCTGAAGTTACTGCATGGTGGGATACATGCAGGATCAGGAGCTAGTGCTACTGAAATTAATGAAAGTATGCATTAGGACTGTGGTCACAAATCAAGAGAAGCAAATGCGGCAACTTACATTTGCTTTATTTGGAACACGGCTTGCAAATCTGAAGTTTTCAATAATAACGGTTAAACAA
>NW_009657640.1:0-673 GCF_000708025.1 Charadrius vociferus
GTCATCTGCAAACTTGCTGAAGGTACAGTCTGGATAACACTCCTATAATATCTCCTAAATAACACTTTTCATAGATGCCTAGTGTCAATGATAAAATCTCAACTGAACTTTTTCACGTAATATATCTCACCTTGACCTAGTAAGTATCACTCAGCATTGAGAAGTATTTTTTCATGCATTTTGGAAAGAAAAACACTGAAAAAGCCACTGACAAGATACGGAGCAAGGTTAAGACTATGGTTACTATTAACTGACAGGCACTCCATAATGGGATAAATACTATAGGAATTACAAATACATTCCCTAGGCTTCAAACTGCCAATGTGTGACGGCCATCTGAATGTATGGCAACTAGCAGCACTGTGGGACACTAGAGTTTCTCTATGTTTTAGCATAGATAACAGCTTTGGGTTTAAGCGTTGAAAATAGATTTATGGGTGTTCTTCCAGCATGACTAAAACAGACATGCAATCTGAAGTGAGCTAGGAACAAAAATGGAGAAGAGTTGCAAAATTATTTTTTTTGTTAACTTACAGAGTGGAACTCTCTAGATATGCTTCATATGTTAGCCTGCTTAAGCAGGGCTGTTTTATACATGCTGATGAAAGTTTCTGCCAGTACTTTCTTTACTTTCTGCATGAAAAGGAGGAAAGCACCTGTATAAGCTGCTTTT
>NW_009657641.1:0-673 GCF_000708025.1 Charadrius vociferus
AACCTAAATGGTTCTACAATTCTATGAAAGTCTCTTTTGATATTTCTGAGGTTCCTCGTTGCAGCATCATTTGACCCTACTTGAAACAGTAGAAACACGTGATAGTCCACAGGGTTTACCAGGCTTGGATGCCTCTCCATGACATCATGGATTCAAGCTCCTAGCAGGCAGCAAACTCCTCTAGGGAATTTCCTGAAGCACGTGGCTGAGAAACCAAACAGGGAAAATTCTCTGTTGGGCCTTTGATGCACAAGCGAGAAGGAAGGGACAGAAGATAAGAAGGTAGAGGGCAGCCTTGGCAGAAGTGACAATGAAGCGGTGGAGTTACGGGGCTGAGAGCAGTGAGCTAGACCAACAGGAGAATTGCGACTCTGCACTACCAAAGGGCAGAAACCACCCTGGGGGGCAAAGGGGCCCAGGAGAGCTGCTTGATCTTCAGGGACAACCTCCGCAGAGCACAAAATCCATCCATTTTAATAGAAGTTGAGCAAGTGTAAGGCCTGCAGGGATGTGTGTGGCACTCCTGACCGAGCTGGTACAGCAAAAAGAAGTACACAGAAGCAAGCAGGAGAAAGGTACGTGGGAGGACTGTGAAGGCAACTGCTCACCCATGAAGAAATGGATTAAGGCAAGCTAAAGGTCCCAACTCAACAAGCAGAGGGCTCATGTGAAA
>NW_009657642.1:0-674 GCF_000708025.1 Charadrius vociferus
GAACCAGTTTTAAAGGAAAGCATCCACTGACAAGTGACATGGCTATATCGAACTTGAAAGACGAGATTTAAGACTAGATTAAGTTTTGTTGGCAAGCTGGAAAAACTCCATCTGTATCAACTGTACTGCCCGCTTACGCAAAGCCAGGACTTGTTTTACGGCGCCACACAACGTAACCTCAGTTTTGAGCTTGTATTAGCTAGGAACAGTGTGTCCCACTGAAGCATTGAAGTTCATGGACTCAGCCAAATCTCCCATCTCAATATGACGCAAAGTCAAACCAGCAACAATTATCGTCCTAGTCTTGAAATATGCAATAGCACATGCACAAAATATGCTCTGCTTCATCTGGGAGACAGATCAGATGCCAGCACTTTTAATTCCTTCAGAAACAGTCACCTTTAATGCCTCAAAAAAAGAGGCCTTTCCAGCAGCATTTAGCTCTTAGCACTTGATGAGAGAGACGAAAAAAAAGTATCCATTTTCTTCAACACCTATCTAAAAATTAGAAGGGAAAGGAACATGCACCAAGAATCCCTGGAAAGAGAGCAATTAGCAGACAGGGTGCAGTGCAGAGGGAAGAGGGCACCTCCTGCAAAGACAAGACTGGAAATAGGATAGCAGTGAATTACAGCAAAAACATACACCCCTCAACAAAACCCATCCTGTATGTG
>NW_009657643.1:0-674 GCF_000708025.1 Charadrius vociferus
GACAGGCATCTACAGGTTGATGGGCTGGTTCCTCAGTGTGAGGAATCAGGCAGAGTGTTTCCTCCTGCAGTAGACTCATGCGGTGACATTTCCTTCAGTCCTAGTCATGACTAGGAAAGAAAAGCTCTGAATCCAAAAGGATGAGGAGAGAGGGGAGCAGACCCATATCTCACCCTACAGTTTCAGTTAAGTCTACACAGTAAACAAGACAAATACATCCTGACGCATGAAGGGGTGCCAAGCTAGGCCTTTTTTCTGCAGGAACCGGTGGCTCCAGTGGGGAGCAGCAGAGCCGAAGGCTCTGACTAAATTTCTAGATTACATGTGTTCAGGAAGGCCACTGGGATGAACATTGAGGCTGGAGGCACCAGATCTCTCTTCCAGGAAATAGCTTTGAAGGAGGCGGACAAGAAAGAGAAGCCAAGCAGGGCTCCCTCCTTTTCCTGAGACGTCAAGGCTCTGGCGGGGGGGGACAACATGACTGAAGTAGAGCTGAAGTCTTTTGAACAAAACAGCTATAACAGCGGTTTTGCCTTTTCAAACAGGAAGGAATCTGACCATAATAACACTCAAGAATCAAGCAGTACACTTCAAATTCTAGCTTCTAAAGCTTTAGTAATCCATCTGAGCTAAACATAAACTGCAAGTTATGGAATCATAGAATGGTTAGAGTT
>NW_009657644.1:0-674 GCF_000708025.1 Charadrius vociferus
AAAAAAAAAAATGACAGAAGGCAGTGGGACTCAGACTCATTTTAAAATTCTGAATTTAGCTAACGGAGTCACTTTAAATAGTAAATCTGAGTAGTCCATCTTCTATGCAACAATCTGAAAAAATTATACAAGAAATGAGCAACATTTAAATGAAAGGGGATCCATTTCTACATGCAAAACCCATGCTCAAACTTGATCCTGTTGCTGCACAGTAACATAAACGGAGTAGAGACAACATGAAAAGAAATTTGGCTTTTTTACTTGCATGAGTTGAGAAAAAATAGCCATTTTTCCACTGCTTGTAAAGTTCTGTAAGGTCTATATATTTCAGTACACATAATGCTGTCTGGATAATTACAGAAGGAACAATTATTTTGCTTAGAATTTATTCAATAAAATTATTAGAGCTGTTAGGAACATTTTCAATTACATGGAGTTAGCTAAATATATGTGATTAATTTGAACTTCCTATCTATGCATGTTCTGGAGTCTAGTAATGAACAAAGATTTAGTTTCCAACTCCTCTTCAGTCTGTATATTGTATGAGAACCTTTAATCTGAATAAGGTAAAGCAGGGACTCAAAGCAAAGACTGGAACCAAGGTTATAATCTATGCTAGGTCAGTGTCCATGTATAATCATTGTGGTCTTATCTTCAGGGAAAAAAAAAAAAAA
>NW_009657645.1:0-673 GCF_000708025.1 Charadrius vociferus
AGATCAGTTACCTTTGCATCAGCACTTATCAGGTCACAAGCAGTCTGACTCCAGAAATAGCGTGTCAATGCAAAATGACTCCTGTCCTCCAGCTAAGGCAGCAAATGACAAAGTGAGGAGCAATAAGTTTTCCTTACCCTTCCCATCAGTATTCCCCTCTGATTCCAAGAAGTCTACAATCACGCTTTCCAGGATGGCCGGTGGCAAGGCTAGGTCAGCCTAGTGCAATGTGTGGGACTTCCCTCCATTTCCCACACGTGCAGTTTGAAGCAGACAGTCGGACCAAGATGCTGTCATTGAAGGAACCTCCAACATTGCCTTTCATCAGCTGAGCATTTAGGATCAAAGTCTCAAGCTGTAATTTCTTACAGGTAAGAGATGAGCCCCAACATTTTCAAGTGCTTCACGTGCATCATGATTCTTCCACGGTCAGGCCAGGTTGTTCATTTTGGATGGTCATTGTAATATTGTCCAAGGGGGACAGGGATTTTAGGCATCAGAATACGGTCCCCAAAGCTGTTGTGTCATTTGCTCGTCAGTCAGCAGGTTTAAAAAGGAACCCATGGAGGTAGAAATACTTCCCCGTGCTTTTACTGAGCCACAGTTGCAGTACACTGACTTTGGAATTAAGCTTTTGGGGTCATTTTTTTACAGAAATATGTGCTTTAAGTAC
>NW_009657646.1:0-674 GCF_000708025.1 Charadrius vociferus
TTTTTTTTTTTCTTAGAAATCGTGGTTCTTAGCAGATTAGAAGTATAGGTCTTAAGTAAGAATTCTCAGGATGCCTTCAGATTGAAGCACGTTTGTTGCTGTGGTCTACTCTTTTGCCTATGGTAAAATAACACCAAGTTGCAGAGGAGAGAAAATTAAGAAATTAATTCTGGCTGAAAAGCCTGTCTTGTAGAAGCTTTTCTAGTATGTATTTCAATTAAGGGGATAGAAGACTACAAGCTATAGTTGCAAATGAAATGGGAAGCAAGTGTTAGGTTTTCCATAGATGAGACTGAGATTAATCTGTTTCTGCTGTTAATGGTTCAAATGAGGGCTAGCACCTGATTTCTTGCTAGTTTAATGGAAGCTTCCAATAAAATCCAGCTCTCATTTATCCTGCATGTTTTCTGTCTCTCTCTGCATGCACCTATAGAGTAAGGCACGCTAATAGGAATCAAGGTGAATGGGAATCATATGTCAATTGTCTGCATTCTGTTCCTGTCCTGCACAAAATCTGTTTAGATTTTAAACTCCTCAGAGCAAAAAGACAACTCTACATTTATACTTCCTACAACTTCTGACCATTGATATAAGTAATACCTGTCTCACACAGGTATGAAATGTCACTATTTGAAGAAGTGGGATAAGTTTGGCTGTAAGTCACAGGTGTGACA
>NW_009657647.1:0-675 GCF_000708025.1 Charadrius vociferus
TCTGCAAACACAGAGGGGAGAGCAAAGAGAGATTTCAATTAAAGGACAGAGAGAAAATGGGGGAAAAGATGGGTAAATTGGGCTGAAAAGTAGAACCCATGTAGCAGAGCTGGGTTGTTTGGGCTTAGTCACCACTGGGAGAGCGGTGAGTCCCCACAGCGCCGCGTTTAAAGGTGCTCACAGAAGCAACAGAAATGCAATTTTATGTAAAGAATATATATATATAGGAGAATGAGTCCATGCAATGATTGTAAAAACCACCAGGGAGGTGAGCACTTGCAGGCCCTGTGTGCAACACGATCCTTCTCCCAAATGCTTCACAGCCCCGAAAAAAATACGACCGCATTTATCTTTAGGAAATCAGCACAAACCCATGTTTTCTAACAAATACGCTGCATTTTTGTGCTGTCAAAGAAGAGCAGAGCAGACCTGCGCACGGGGAGGGGGGGTGATTTCTCACATGAGTTGTAAAATACAGCCCTAGGGATAGAAGTTACCTTAGCTGTAAAACAATCCGTGAACTGGATTTCACAACCTTTGTCGTCTTTCTCTCCCCAGAGCAATATTTTACAGCGTTTGCCCTCAAACCAGTTTTTCATCAGACGACATGTGTAATTACCACCAGACAGGTTTTTGGTAACCCATCTCCCTGACGCAGTTTTTCCTCCCACCCTC
>NW_009657648.1:0-675 GCF_000708025.1 Charadrius vociferus
AAAAAAAAAAAAAAAGGTGATGAAATTTTATTTAAAAAGTTCATTTTCTTGTTTTTCAAATGCTCGTGCAATTCTGTAAATACACAACACCCCCACCCACCCACACACCCTGAACTCTAAAATCTTGACTTAAATGTTTAAACATTGGTGTTCTGACCACACAGCATTCCTGGTCTGTGGTGTGCAACTACCACACAATATCCAAAAGCTCTGTTGTCTGAGAGGAAACAAAATGCAAGAGGGAATTCTCTTAGACCTTAATTGCTCAGTCAGCAGTGGTAGCTCATCCTGGTCTGGTAATGGCTAAGTTAGGTAAGAAATGTGGAAAAAGAAAATAAATCTGTCCTATCTCATGTCCATTACAGTTCATGCCTTCCCATCTCAAAAGACCTATCGCTCCAGGCCAGCGTTTTGGAAGTGCTAAATAGAGTTCTCCATTTTCACTTAGGTATGATTAACCAACTTTACTTGACGGTCAACCACAAAATTAATAAAATCATTACTGGTGGCCAGATATATTAATAAAGCCTTCTCTGAGGGACAGAACAGGGCTTCTGTTCCACTCAGTCTCAACTACACGTGGTAGGAAGAGGCGCGTCGGAGCTGGGAAGAGATGGCTGGGCCGCAGCTAGTAGAGTCCCAAGCACTGCAGTGAAAATACCCTGGGGACACCTG
>NW_009657649.1:0-675 GCF_000708025.1 Charadrius vociferus
AGTTCCTGTTCTTAATTAATGGTTTAATCATTCAAAAGTACAACTAAGTTACTATAATTTGCTTTGTTTCCCATTCAGGGAAGTTTGTTAGAAGTATAATGCTTCTTCATTGAAAATGTGGGGTTGTAGGCAGTATGACCAAAAATATGCTGATTAAAATTACATATTCTCTGATTGTCCAGCTTAATAAACAATGGTGGTTTTGCACAGCAAGGGATTTTGGCATGTGTTCAATTCTCCAAATCAACAAGGCATCAGTATATTATGTACTTAAAGTACTCCATGACACTAAGACCATAGTGGGTCAAATTAGTTTGGAAATATTTTACTTCCTTAACTGTGATTGTGGTTAGTATTTAACTTGTTTTGTAAAAATTTGGCTATTGCAGACCTCAGCTACGCTTAAAATTGTTGAGAGGCAAAAACCAGATGCTCTGACACGCAAGGGAGAAAACAAGATACTGAGGTAAATTTCCTGTGTATTCCCTCTATTTTCATATTTATTATTTTTGGGGTAAGTAAGTGCTGTGTTTTGAATATTGCAACTCTCTGTTTGTGGCAAATATCACTGAGAATAATCTTACTGACAAAATATTAGTCTTAACATCATTTTTGACACTTCTTTTCAATCAGTTTTATTTACTGCTAAGTGTGTTGCAATACTGAAAACACATA
>NW_009657650.1:0-675 GCF_000708025.1 Charadrius vociferus
TAAGAAGACAGAGCAAACAGAGATATTGCATGAAGATGCAGTGGGGGCCATTGGAAGACAATAAAGACTTTTTAGACAAACATTTGTCAGAAAGTACAAAGGTGCAGCTGATTCCTCCTTGGGGCAGCATGTGGATAATATGATCTCTTGAGGTTGTTCCCACCTCCATTTTTTTGTGATTCTGTTACTAGTGTAGGAACCTGCTATAAAATAAATGCATATTAGCCTGCATCAACTAATTTGCAAACAACTGTATCTCCCTCCTCCGTTTTGAAGACTGCTCTCCTGAACACTGCACTCTACTCTGCACGGTCCTTTTCCCTAGGAAGTGAAGGTGGGAAAAACCAGCGTGCGATAACAACCATTGTGCCAGCACTCCGTGCTCTACAGTATAAGAACCCAAAAATGACAGAATTGCATACTGTTATCACCAAAAATAGTCAAGATGACATCCTTATGGAATAGCTGATTCTTTGGAACAGTAAAAGAAACTACATAAGAAGACTAAATTGAAGCAGTGAATCCATATCTGAACCTGCATACAGGTGTTTTGGGCCCATCTGCCATGGAAAAAAAAAGAAAAATCTTGACATTTACTGAAATAAAATGTTGAAACATAAATGTAGATAGCTTCAAGGTTCTCATGTCTCTATGAGATGCTTTCATGAGATTTCT
>NW_009657651.1:0-673 GCF_000708025.1 Charadrius vociferus
CCACAAGAAAAGTCTACTGATCCCATCCTCCTTCCTTCTTTTTCCTGCAGATGACATGCTCAACCCAGCCTCTCACCTGCATGGCGAGGTATATCCCTTCCGCCTGTGGATGACTGTGGAGGAGGTGAAAACGTATGGCCTGCAAGAGAATGCAGGGTGAAGAATGTTTACTCCTTTGCTGGGCCAGAGGCAGAATTCACTTAGTGTATGACCCTACTTGTCAGATGGGGGTCCAACTGGAGGGTGAGAAATCTGCCCTTGCACTCAAAGGGTTAACAGAAACCCATGAAGGGCTGTGCTTATCCCTCAGCACCTTCACCTGAACCCATCCTCAGAAAGCCACTTTCTACCAAGAATGAGCAATGTATTCGATTAGAGTAGGACATGTCTCTCTTCAAAGAGGCTCCGAAGGACAGACCTCCAAAGGCTGCGCTTCTATCTGAGGTGACACATCACATCCCAGACCTTCCCAAGGATGACCACAGGCAAGACGAATGGGATCCAGCATACTTACTTGGCGGTTCAAACACTTTCCTTATGTCTTTGACAGCCTTCTGCTCGTTGTCAGGATCTGGAAATTCCATACATATGAATAAAACAAAATCCAAAAAAATAAGAGGAGGAAACTTAACTACGATCTTTTCCTATGGAACTATAAGAATGCGTTGAACAG
>NW_009657652.1:0-675 GCF_000708025.1 Charadrius vociferus
GGTGTCTCTTATAGAACGTCTATAGCGCTTTCTATAGATCTTTTATAATGGTTGCTATTGAACTCGTATAGTGATTTCTATAGATTTTCTGTAGCGTTTCTGGAAGAAGCTCTATACTGTGCACCCACAGAGGCTCTGCTCGTCTGTAAAGCCCCTACAGAGCTTCCTATAGACCCTCTATAGTGCCCCGCGGGAGCTCCTATAGTGCTGCCTATAGAGCCTGTATAGTTCTGGCTGTATAGATTCCCCATAGTGCCCAAATGAGCCCATTTCTATAGTGTTCAGTACTGTCCCCTCTAGAGCTCCGTATAGGTTTTCTACGGTGATATCTACAGAGCCTCTGTGACGTCCCCTTCAGGGCACCTATAGCGTTCCCTATAGCAGGGTCCTATACCTTCCCATAGGGTCTCTATAGGTGTGCTGTAACAGCAGCTGTAGAATGCCTATAGCGAACTTCATAAGTCTTCTGTAAATCTTTCTATAGGGTTCTTACAAAGCTCCCATAAGCTCTTGTATAGAGTTCGTACAGCGCAACGTATAAACCCCCCGTATTCTCCCTATAGAGCTCCTATAGTGCTGCCTATAGATCTCCTACAACATGTTCTACAGGTACAGCCCCCTATAGGGTTCCCTATACCACCGCCATAGCACTCTACAGGCTGCTATAGGTGTACT
>NW_009657653.1:0-675 GCF_000708025.1 Charadrius vociferus
AGGAACCCAGAAGCCATGGGCTCAATGTTTGGTTTTACACAGACTTCCTATAAGATGCTAGTCAAGAGAGTTAAATCTGAGTTTTTACAAACCACTGCTAGCTACAGCATTCCTTTTTCTAGTTCATCTTGCTTCAGAAAGCGTGCTGAATTTTCAGAAGCTTTAAGAACTCTAATCTGTAAATGAGGGCCATAAGCTTTCAGAGCGCTAATTCCTGAGAAAAGGTACAGTCATACATTTGTTCACTGAAGCACCCCAAATCCCATGAATATCTCCAGCACTTTATCCATAAGTCTATCCACTACTCAATTGCTGATGTCTGAAATTAGCATAGCATACAAGAATACTGTAAACTTTCATGAATGAACATTTATGGAGCACATGCCCAGTATCATTTTACAGAAAAGATTAAGAATAGAAGGTTCATCCTGGGTGTGTATAAAGATCAGTATTAGACACACCTGCCAAGGACCCTGCACTGAAGGTACGAGTGATGACTAGCTCTTCCCCTGAGATCTACCCTCTGGTTGGGCTTGCATTTCATGCATTTGCAGGACAGAACAATACTTCCCAAGCACTCTGTGACCTAACAACCATCTCAGACCTGGAACAGAGGAGTGACTGTAGCACTGTACTACAGTCAGTGCACACACTTCTACGGGGGAGACCCATACT
>NW_009657654.1:0-675 GCF_000708025.1 Charadrius vociferus
TTTTTTTTTTTAATTGTACTTGTTGTTTTTATGTTTTGCAACGTAGTTGAAAGGTCAATGGCTTTGCAAAAATACCAAATTACTGTCTTCTCTCCTCTCTCTTTCCCACCCTCTACTGTGTTTGTAATTTTTCATGTTGGAAAGTGTACTTTTCCTGGAGTCTGGTCAGAAAGAGTTCTTTATAAACATTATTTCTAAACATTTGAAAATGAAGGTCCTGTTTTGTAGGTGTTCTTAGAAAGGTTAAACAAATTTTAATTGGTGACATTGCAAATGCTTTTCTGGAGCTTGATCGTGACACTTATACTCATGTTGTGTAACACCTAACTGTAAATAATTTCAATTATGTTAAATTTTTTCTGGTTACAACTTCAGGGTGAGAAACTACTGTCACAGGTGGACAGGGGAGGCAGAATTTCATCCTAATAACTGGATGCATAATTAAGAGAAAATCACTAGGGAAATCAACACATAATATGAACCAGAATTTTGTTCAAGTTCCATGATGACAACAAAATCATAATTGAAGTTGCCATGTACCTCTCAAAATCCAATATTTTTTGCTATTGAAAACCACAACAAAAAGTGTATATCCTGTATGTTCTCTGCTGTTGAAGGTAAGAGATTTAAATAAATTTAAATTGTTATAAAATAGCCTAATTTGTCAAGTAAAGT
>NW_009657655.1:0-675 GCF_000708025.1 Charadrius vociferus
GGCGGCGGGAGGCGGGGCGGGGGCACAGGCCTTCCCTCAGCGCCCCACCCTGCAGGCCGACGGCAGGATTTAGGGATATTGGTGCTATTTTCCATGTCCGGGGGTAGCCTTTAATCCCTCGGGGACAGCTCGAAGCTTCCCAGAAGGCCGCGATGGCGCGTCCTTCCCTGCCTGCTCCTTCCAAGATGGTTCCCTGCCACCAGGGCTGTCCTGGGAAGCTCGGCAGGGCTTCAGCGGGTCTCCTCCTCGATTTCTGCAGACATGTTGCAGTGCAGAGGGTAAAGATGAAACCTCCGGTGCCTGATTTGACATTTCAATGGACACAGGCGAGTGCCAACTGAGGAAAAGGGCTTCACAGACAGCAAGGTCGTGAGGAAAGTCATGGTATGGGCCTTAACCAAAGGCAGGGACTTTCTTTTCAAGAACTTTGGTATCCTGGTGTGTCAAGGGAGGAGAGCAGTTATGAGGTTTTTCACGGAGCTGCTCCAAGGCGTGGATAAGGCAGGGATCCTGGCAACTCCTTTTCTCCATGGACGTTTGGCACATTTTGAGTGCCAAAAGGAAGGCTCAGGGGGACTGGGCACAGCAGAAAGCAAACCAAGGGTTAGAGGCAACCCAAAATGGACACCCAGGGATCCAGGAATGCAGAGGGGCACATCAAGGGCTCCAGGGTGC
>NW_009657656.1:0-676 GCF_000708025.1 Charadrius vociferus
GTGTCTCTAGCTCAGAAGAAATGCTGGGCAGCCGTGCACAGAATGGAGGCAAAGGAAGTCAGCCTCTTTACAATGACTTTATTCCACTGCCTTATTCCCTGACAATCCTGTACCCCCAATCTTCCTACCAGATTCCTGCTTCTGATATATTATTTAGAAAAAGGTTTATTAAGTATTCCTAGTCATCATCTATCTATATACATGTGGGTAGCGTTGGCCTGAAATGGTGAGTGGAGTGGGGCCTGAAGGTGTGTACTTAAAACTTAAGTGATTCTCTTAACTTTGCTGTGCTAGTGCTGGGACAAAGAGTGAGTGCAAATATGAGGTCTGTTAAACTGACCCTTAAAAGAAGGAAAATGCTGTATGGAAATGGGAAATTTTTATTTCTTACTACATTCGTATTTCTTACTTACTCTTCAAAGAAATACTTAACCCTTCTTGGTGCTAACTGACCTGGTAAGTTCTAGCTGTTGCCCGCTGGATGGCTGCTCGGAGAGTTTCCAGAAGTTTGTTGTACTTTGCTGTGGGGATACGGGCACCTCACATGCTACCAGCATTACATTGGGCATTTCTGAACTGGGATCGACAGCACAGATGCCGATGGTCACGCGGCTGGCTCGGTTATGGATGGCAATTGGATCTCCTCTTTGATTAACCTGAACAAAAAAAAAAAAAA
>NW_009657657.1:0-676 GCF_000708025.1 Charadrius vociferus
AAGTGGTAAATAGATGCCAACTTGGACTTTACGTAGAACAGAAATTTTCATGCACCATCCTAACATCTAAGCTTCCAGCTGACAGAAGCTATTCAACTTTTTAAGCTTCAGAAACATAATCATAAGGAACTCAAAGTTGCCATCAAGTGTCATACTATACCTGGAATTAGACTGAGCAGTGGTAATAAGAGTTTCCTGGAAAGCAAAACAAAGAGACATTTACCTCAGGCAGATATGCCTTTCCATCTTAACTAGCCTCAATTTCTCAAAACTCATTAAGTGGGACTAATTTAAAGACAACTCAGTGCATTGCATTTGGAAAGTATTTTCTCTGAATTCCTATAACAGACTTGTGTTAGAAGCTAGCAGCAGTTATTAAAAAAATATCACAAAGAATTTTACTACAAGTTTTCCATTAAGCTACTTCAACCTCAGGTTACATTAAGAGTTTTTAGTCACCTAAAAGACAAAGATTCCTTACTTGCCTAAAATCTAATTGAAAATACTCTGAATTAATACACAGGTATTTCTTATATGGAACCTACATTAAGAAAGCTACAAATTTATATCTACAAGGCTTATTAAGCTTAGGGTTTTAGTGTGGTGTTTCAGATTACAAAAGAATCAGTCAAGTTATAGTTGTTTCCAATATTGATTTGGACTTCTTGTTCAGTTT
>NW_009657658.1:0-676 GCF_000708025.1 Charadrius vociferus
CAGGAATCGCAGAGTGTCATCTCAGAAAGAGCCCTGCCACTCGAGGGCTCTCCCACCAGCATAGCTGTGTGGCAAAAGCAGACGAGGCACTTCGGTACCTATGCTCAACGTATCTGCTGTGGGCTTCGTAATACCTGAACTCAATAGCGAGTGCAGGCAGTGCCAGCGCTGCCGTCTCCCAGGGTCAGCCTGCCTGGGCACAGGCTGCATCACTGGCCTACAGGGCGCTGCAAAGACAGCCTGTGCTCCGGCCTTTAGCGCAGCACGCAACCTCGGTTGGCGACATCTCTCAAGCCGCCCTTCCCCAGGCCGAGCCTCGTACCTGGACAGGATCCCTTTTCAATGGACAGATCGTCCAATGCGACGTTGCTCCGGATGTCTTCACCCCATTCTCCCTCCAGGAAAATCTAAGGGAAGGAACAGTTCCCAGCGTTAGCTCCGGCCATGTGTGCAAAGTGCCATTAGAAAGCACAGCCCACTTTAGGTGGCAGTGAGTGTCTGTGCCCTTACCTGCAGGTTTCCTGTGCTGTGCACCGTGATCTCTCCCAAGATCCATTTGTCCCCGTGGTTCCCAACACTGGTCCAGAGCAGCACTAGGTCTTCGTCCTTAGCCATGTACACCCGCAGGGCCATTGTTTCAGCCGTTCCATACATGTGATACCAGAAGCGGAAGCAG
>NW_009657659.1:0-676 GCF_000708025.1 Charadrius vociferus
CACCAATCTTCTGTTATTTTCCCACATGGGCAAAAATTAACAAGAAAATGAACATAGTATTCCAAGTCAGTGTTCGTCAGGCATATTTTGACTTAGGTGTTGAACTTCAATGCAGCTACACATTTTGGAATTATTATTTTAGTAACAATGAAATAGTAGGCCAATGCAGATTTTTGCCTGCATTAAGAAGCATATTCTTGACTAGAGCTACTTTGCAGTGAAATCTATTATTTCACAGTTGTTTGTTCATCAACACAAGGAGAAAATCCATGTTATTGCAAACATTTTACGCTGTTGTCCAACATCTAGTCTTAACACTTCTGGAAATTAATTTCTTGTTTCTTGAGAGGTCATCCAATTCACTTCCCTGAATATGAGATTACAACAGGTGTGACACTACAGTCTTTTTTTTTGTAATTATGTAACAGACAAAACCTTTCAGAAAGGAAAATGTCGAAAACTTCAAATCATAAGGGTAGATTGAAGTGGATTGTGATATTAATAGAAGTTGATCTGAAAAAAAGATATTTTTTCCCATTTGTTGGCATCAAGATAACAAAAGGTCTCTCTCTGTCTTAAAATCAGGAAATTAGCTGCTTTGGCTCTTGATGTTTGGTATTATTTGACTAAGTATCTACAGTACGTTGAACTTGGCTGGCTGCCAGGTGCCCACTAA
>NW_009657660.1:0-676 GCF_000708025.1 Charadrius vociferus
TGTCATATACCACACCGTTGGAATAGGTCCAAAGATGACCACCATCACATGCACGAGCTCTATGGCACCTCTTTCAACGCAAGACTGCGAAGTTACACTCCAGTTCTGAAAATTAACCTAAGAGCCAATACAAAGAAGAAAGCAGAAAAAGACTAAGAAGGAAACACTGTCAATTTTCAGGGCAGAATGTTACTGGAGTGACAAAGAAGGGCAGAATAAGATTTTAGTACTTGGGGGAAAAAAAGTAACCACATGTTTCATAGATACATTATGTAACAGGAAAAAAACTTGAATGACAAAACTACATGATCCTAATGTTCATTATATACCCAAAGAACACTGAATTATAACAGTCAGAGTTGTTTTGCTCCTTAAAAAACAGTCATTTCTAAGCACATCACTAAGAAATAACAGGTTTCAGAAGGTCAGGGAATATACTTTGAGATAAATATAGATCTGTTTAATACAACAGACCTGAAGTGATGCTTCTGCCATTGCCATTAACTACTATCTTTTCAATGACCTTGGGCTAGCAATAACTTTTTCATCTTGTAAACAACTTAGAAAACAAAAACACTACTACTTTCTCTCTTGGTGCATTTGAAAAACTTTCGGTTATGCTTTTCAGGCCAGAATGACATACTTATTTGGCACACAGAAATGTGAATGTGTATAT
>NW_009657661.1:0-678 GCF_000708025.1 Charadrius vociferus
GGTAAGGGCCAGAGGAGGCTGGGGGCCCTCCGCACTGCATGTTGCCGTCATCCCAGCATGCTGTGAGCACCCTCAGTGGGCGACTGCCTGGGGAGACCTTGCTGTTTTCCACAGGCAGGCCAGGTCTTTGTACACCATAAACCAGTAGTAGTGGTATCCGACACGTGAGACTTGTCACTTGCTGTGAGGGGCTGGGTGTGCACAGAGGTTAGCGCTGCTCACCCTAAGGGGTGTCTGCAATGGAGTGATGCTTTCCGACAGAGGGTAGGGCTGGTTGTGTCAGAGTGAGAGTAGAGTGGGCGTAGGAGGATTGCTCCCTGTCACCCCAGCGTAGTTCTGCCAAACGTCTCAGTCCAGGCTTGCAGCCCCCCTGCTATTTCAGCCATAGGCTTCCCACACACAGCTCTGCCAATGCCCCTCAGTCCAAACTCTATAGTTCCTCTCTCTGGATCCTCCCCCGGTGCGGACAGACCACGGTCTCTTGAATCCAAGGGGAGCACGGTTTGAGACCGAGCGAGCTCATGCCGTGTTTGGAGTTCCTCCATGTAGCAGATAGCGTGGTGCTGTCCCACCCCCTTTGTGCCCTCATTCCATCAGCACTAGCCAGATGGCGGTCGTGTCCAACTGCTGCTGCTCCTCCTCCTCTTCGGCAGGATCCACTCCAAGCTCCACACGGCG
>NW_009657662.1:0-677 GCF_000708025.1 Charadrius vociferus
CAAAACCAAAAAAAACCCAAAAAACCCAACACAACAGGTCTGGAAGTGGTTAACGACCCGAGAGATGTTTGTGTAGGGAGGGTGTAGAGGGTTGCATGTGGCTTTCCAAAGCGTGTTTTCAGTAGGCTCAATTATCGACAGACAAAGAAGGTGGTATAACATCAGCCCCTGTGTGAGTTCACGGGGCCTCAGCTTCGCTCTGCTGTTGCCTCTGCTTTTGCTCTTACAGGGGTGTAAACGCAAACGACCTTACGTGTCAGTGAAATGGAACAACAGGTCGTGCATCTCTTCATTGGGTGGATGTAAAGTTACTCTGATAACCTCTGTGTGTGTCTGTACCATCAGTTCTGTTGCAATCAGACTGGATTTAAATTTGGGTTTCAATTGCAGGACCTGGGTATTGTTTAGGTCAGGGTTTAGCTTGTCATCAGAGATCACCAATGACTTCCAGGAATTAGTGACCATTCCCTAGCTGTTTCTCTCATCTTAAACTACAAAATTGCTTATTGATTCCTAGTGCTTGTGAATATTGTGCCTGCTTTGCAGTGCGCGTTCAGACTGGAGCTGTACTAGCTTCTTAAGAAAAAATGTTAACAATTCAGAAAGTACAGTCCAAGGTCTAGTCAGAAATAGTCTCTGAACTAAATGGTTACCCTTTCACAGTAATATAACATATA
>NW_009657663.1:0-677 GCF_000708025.1 Charadrius vociferus
TATCTGTGTATTTAGCAACATGCAGTCTAGTTTAATCTGGATTAATTTAATTGATAATACTTCAAAACTGGTTGGGAAACTAATCTTGGTAGTTATCAGGTTCATTTTTAAACTGGAAAGCTTCATTGAATCAAATTTCTTACAGACATATCCTGGCTTTCATTCTGCTCAATATTTTTACTGACAATATACAATAGTGACAAGAATTTCGGCATCACTCAATGGCTTAGTTAATAGAATAGAAAAATCCCTTTTCTTGAATTTGAAGGCAACACCATGCTAAGAGAGGCTTAAGACTTGCTGCAGAATGATTTTAAGACCTCAGAAATAGTCACAAAAATTTTGAAGCAGCTCTCTAAAAGAACACAATCGGCCTAAGAGAACTCCTAATGCATATATTTCAGCCCAGACACAGTATAAGGAACAACTGATAAGGTAATTATGCATATTTTCAACAGCTGTGCTATTGACTAGGTAAAACAGACAGTTTGAACTAGCAGTAAAGTAATTTACAGGACATCAATATGAAATGCTCTGGAAATAGACCTACAAGCTATAGCTTAAGGTAAATGTACTTAACCTTTGTTTACTTACTTCTAATTCTGAGCTACATAAAGTTTACCTTTTTTCAACCACTCAGCATTAAGAACCATGAAAGTGAATTTACTCACTTTTTT
>NW_009657664.1:0-677 GCF_000708025.1 Charadrius vociferus
TTTTTTTTTTTTCTTTGCCAGGGCATTACTGAAGGACTATAGCCATAAAGTCATGTAACATAGGAAGTATTAAACAGAATAACATGGCTCTCTGAAGCCTTAAAATATCCCAGTTGGGAGGATTGTTCAGCTGCTAAGATGCATTAGCTCTTCTTTGAGATTGACAATGTTCTGAAGTTGTGTAGATTGAGATTCACAGGGGACAGAAAATGTCATATGGATATTTCATTATACATTGCAGTATGAACAAAGAACATTTCTCCCATATTTGTCCCTCGATAAAACCATAAAATAGATCTAGGCAGATGTAGGCAAATTATAATATAATGAGTTCAGTTTTGCTAACTTCTAAGATGAACCAGTCTGCCAGTTATTTATTTGCAGGAGAAATTGCAAGCCACCCAACAGGAAGGAGTAATTTTCAGGCCAGATTTTTTTCATTAGTGAGAACAAACATACATTTACTGCATTTCAAGAATTCCCATATGTAAAGCATACATTAAATTGATAAGTGTAATTAGGTTCAAACCCAAACCAAAGTATAGTATTCTTGAGTACGGGTTATGCTGCCTGTTTATCTGATCTTGAATCAAAGCATCTACTCTACAGAAAACATCAACTCTGACATTAACACTGACCCGCTGGAGGGAGTCTAGAGAAGGGCCACCAAGATGATC
>NW_009657665.1:0-678 GCF_000708025.1 Charadrius vociferus
AAGGCCTGTGATAAGAACCATTTTGACTTTTCAAAGGGTAATTTTTATTTAACAAGCTTAAACTTATCCATTGTGGCCAAAGCTGAAGGTATACTCTGACAATTATGACTTATGATGATACATTAATGGACTTCTTGTTTCTGATGCTAAGGGTGAGTTTGTAGTTTCATCTGCAATTCAAAATATGAAGTCATGGGGACTAGGGTGGGTGGAACACAACTTCACTGGGCTGGGATGGTCCATGACCTTTTGTGAAAAGTGTCTTAATGTGGCAAAGCACCGGCTTATTATCAACTTTCCTGGTGAACCAGTAAATGAAAGCAAATCAAGCAAATCTGCAGATCAAGAAACTCCTTGTACAAGTAAGATAATCAATTTAGACAGCTAATTAACCACTTAAGTAACTGACTAGATCTGATTAATTCATAGTTAATGGTTCTGTCAGATTAAATTGATCTCTAGTAACCCAAAGGACAATTAGGAGCTTACAATCGCTGTGATTATTTTTCCCCTGCATTGTTGCAAGAACCCTGGTTAGAGTTAATGTGATAATTTAGGACTATTATGTAAGGCTGTCTCCTTGCCACAGGACAGTGCTTCAAGCACTACTACAATTTGGGGCAATGCTATTCCTAATGCCTGGTAAGTGAGATATGTGATTGATTTTTTTTTTTTTTT
>NW_009657666.1:0-677 GCF_000708025.1 Charadrius vociferus
AAAAAAAAGCCACAACACCTGAAAGCAGACAAAGTCTCTCATGAAAGTTCACTGCACCTTCTTTGAAAACAAGATTCTTTGGCTGTTTTTAAAATGTGTGAGGAAAACCCCTTTCCAGGATCTTCATAACACTTTGTAGCCCTCAGTCTGCATAATGGTAGATAGAAGAGGGAAATGCGTTAATGACCTGGAGGTCATCAAAGTTACTTATCCAAGTAAAGATCAGTTGGCTGAGTTCTGTTACATGGAATAAGTGATAAGAATAAGGTGTTCCACCCAGGTGCTGTGAACAAGTTAGATTATGCCTTCTTCCCCCTGCAGCATCAAATAGTTATGCTGTAACTGCCGCTTCCTCTTCCGAAGGGTTTTGTTCTGCTTTCGTGCACTGCTCAATTGATACGGCATTCTCTCTCAGTAGTGGGAAGGGAATTTTTTGCGTAACCCCTGTTTACTACATAGGAGTTCAGGTTGTCTACAAGGTTAGTTTCAGCCTGTTCTGTGAGACAGTGGCAGCAGCATAAAGTATCCGTAGTGTATTCGTACTGGATTGTCGTGATGCTGTGCAAATGTGTCCAGATAAGAAAAGGATTTTGCCAACCTGGGAGATAGATTTTCCCAAGATTCACTAGAACAGTGAATGCCACCAAAAACACAAGAAAGAGTGAAGTTTTAATAAC
>NW_009657667.1:0-678 GCF_000708025.1 Charadrius vociferus
ATACACCATACCATATATACACCATACACTGTACTATACCATACCTTACCTTACCATAACATACTACAATAACATACCATACATCATACACTATACCATACCCTGCACCATATATCCTACCATACATTAACATACCATAGATTACCATACACTGTACTGTACCTCAGCATACATTACAGCATACCATACCCAACACATTACCATACCATACAGTAACATACCACAAATCACCATACCATATACCACACTCCATACCACAAACATCATATACCATACTGTACCTTACCATACTGTACACCATATACCATATGTACACCATACTGGACATTACCATACACTGTACGATACATTACTGTACATTACTGTACCCTATGCTGTACCATACAATATACCACACCTTACTATACATTACCATACCCTATACCATACATAACTGTGCCTACCTTACACTACCATACTATATATCACCATAGCATATGTGATACAATACACCATGCCACACATTACCATATACCATACACCATACCATAAACCATACAATACACTATACCATACACATACCATACATTACCATACTATAGACCATATATACACATTACCATACATTAATATACACCATACACTGTACCATACCTTACTATACATTACCGTATTTTACCATACATTAGCATGCCATAC
>NW_009657668.1:0-675 GCF_000708025.1 Charadrius vociferus
CTATGTTGGGGGCTCCAGAGCTGTACAGGCCCAAAGAAGGGTTGTGGGTAGAAATTGTAGTTCATAGATTAAAAGGCTGATAGACCGTTCATACTTAGAGATTTTCTTCATTACTCTCAATTTTTAATATTAAAAGTTTCTGTAAAATGTTGTTCCAAAATCTGAGAAAGGAAGGTGAAATGAGGTTGATACGTACATGTACTTACTAGAAGAAATGGCGGTTTCTTCCATAGTATTAAAACTTTGAATTAGTCTTAAGATATGAAGATTAGATAGAGAGGCCAGTTAATATTTTTATACTGAAATGATTAGTAATGGACTAAAACCCCCTAAAATTGGGTGCCAAATTCAGTGTCCCTTCTGAATGGAGACTGAACTAAAGTCCAAAACTTTCTGGTAGTGTGGTAGTAGGACTGTCAGCTGTATTTCATCAGTCTCTAGCAAGCTGAAGATCCTATTTGTGTAAGGAGCTAGATAACCCATTTCTTCTAAGATGTTCTGGAGAATTTGCTGATTAAAATGAGATATAATCAGATAGCAGGCACATAGACTGGAAAAGCACAGACTTCTCCAAATCCCTTGAAATTGCATGCTTCAAGCTGATAGCGTCTCGATGATAAAGGTCACATGGTAATTCAAATTCTAGATCTAAGAAATCTGATGATATTTAAAATG
>NW_009657669.1:0-677 GCF_000708025.1 Charadrius vociferus
TCCACACCACAGCTGTTCTAGGTGAGGAAGGGATTAAAAACTCTGGACTTGTTCCTGCTTGTCCCTGCAGGGGTCATCAAAGCAGCGTGGAAGTCACAGGTAGCTGCCCAGAGAACAGGCACAGTGCACTATTTCCTGATCAGAGCCACTTTTTAGGAAAAAAGCCCCTGAGATTTGCATTTGCTATCCTCAGTTGCAATAGAAGAATCTGTCGATGTATCCGAAATGTTTCCAGGGCAAGGAAAATAATTTGCAGGCCCTGGAAGCCTGCAAAGGAACTGGAGAAGCTCACAGGAAGCCTCACTTCGCCCCTCTGCTTTCCCCCCAGCACATGCTGCTCTGCTCTGGCCTGGCTCCTTTGCCATCGACCTCGTCACCCCAAGGAAGGACTTTTGGAGTCAGATCCCCACAGGAGGGTATTCAGGTCTGAGTTGTGCTGGTCCCACCAGCTTCTCGGTCTGGTCTCTGGAGCTGTTGTGAGTGAGTGTGTGGCACCTTTGACTGCAGGTGAGAAGCTGATGCTCTGCTCCTACAACCTACTCCACCGCGCGCATCATGTACACAAGAGGTAGTGGTCTGCCGCTTCTCCCTTTGGCCAGAAGGACTCTGACCTTGAAGCTTTCCTACGAGGAGCATTGCCCCTTTTGGAGACCTGGTGTCTGCTGATGGATCTATTT
>NW_009657670.1:0-678 GCF_000708025.1 Charadrius vociferus
AAAGCAAAACAAAACAAAAAACCCAAAAGCCAACCTTGTGGAAATGTGGAAAGAGAACGGTTGGAGAAGATGTACAACTGCAATTAAGGTGCCATCTTTTCAAGTATTTCTGTTACAAAAGCATCCAAAGATGTTAATTTATTCCCATGAAAAACCCTTCGTATCTCTAACCTTCTACTGGTATTTCCACATCTGTTCCTTCACTGCAATCGCAACCCTGGTGGCTTCCTTTAGATATATAGAAAGTAAAAAACATACCACAACAAAAATAAAGGGAGCTTTTAACATCGTCTATTCAAAGTAAGGATTTTCATAAGTGAAAAATCCAGAACTATAATGTTCACATGAACAACACACAGAAGACTCAATTTCTGTATCTTAAAAATTTGTGACAGTGGGACCACTCTAACCATATAAAGAAATTCACAGGTTGAAATGCAGATTAGCATTTGCTAGTGTTTGCAAATCAGCGAACCAGTATTTTTAATACAAACTGTGAGAAGCTGAAGAATAAAAACCTCATACAATTTTGGAGTAAATTTATTTCAGCTCTCATTCATGCACCCCTCTAATGTTTTTCTCCACAGAAAACAGAAATTTCTGCAAATCTTCTGCATCACAGCCTGCAGCTTTCAGACCAACTTTCAGAAGACCTTTAAATGCAGCGCACCTGCATTT
>NW_009657671.1:0-679 GCF_000708025.1 Charadrius vociferus
ATTTCTCTGAAACTCTTCCCTAATGTTGAAAAAAACACACTCAAAATTAGAGCAAGTTTGGGTCTAAAATAGTATCCCACCTTGCTAAATTTTAAAGGTTGAGGTTTTTCTTTTCCTTCCAGAATTTAGTTTTAAAGTGTTATTAGCGACTATGACTAATTTATTTCAGAGTTATTAGTTAAGAAGAATTTTGTATTTGCTACCAAAGCAATGTAATTTGAAAGCAAGTTAATACATGCAATTTTGACCCAATTGAATAAATACTATGTACTAGCATTACTGAGTGTACTTCATACAGTACGTGTCCAAACTGTTCTTCAGTATAATCCATTAAAATTTGCAAAGCCCAAAAAAAGGAGGGAGGGGGGGCATGTAAAACATGCATGCTATCATGCATAAAAAAAACCCCACAACTCTTCTAACAGCATTTATAAGTTCACACTCACACAGCTCAAACTTCAGTGCAATGGCTAAATCATTCAACAGTCAAAGAACAGAACCATGCAAAGAAGAGCAAGTTCTTAAAAAAAATAACAAAAACAACAACCAAACAAAAAAACCCAAAAACTGTTATCCAGTATCCATTCTGCAATGCAAAGGTGAGAAACTAAATCTACAAAAAGGCTGTTATGGCTTAATTTTGTTTTGCAGATTAATTATGCAGCACTTGAAAAATGGA
>NW_009657672.1:0-679 GCF_000708025.1 Charadrius vociferus
AAAAAAAAAAAGAAAAAAAAAAGTCTCCTAACATTTTCCCAAAGGTTTCACTCTCCTGTCACACACACTCTCCAAATGACAGCTAGCAAATTCAACTCTGCAAAAGAAAACAGAGCCACGTCAATCGAGAGGAGAGAAAACAAGCCTCAAGGACACAAACCGCACCTTGGCCTGGGAGGAGCGATAGGTCCGGAGCTGCTGCGACCTCCGGCTCCTGCCTCCACTCACCTATGTTAGCTTCTTGGCTTTGTTGTAGAGCGAATCCACTACTTTACTCATGTTCTGAATAGTCTCGAGGGCGGCTTCATAGGTTTTGTCTACGGGGGGTTCGTCGAAGATGATGAGGACTCCCTCGCCTTGGTCAAGGATGCCTGCGGACACAACGCTGCCGTTACCGGTGTAACGCTCGACAGACCCCCATCTTCCAGACAGCGGGAATTTAGGGAGGTACCCAGCAAACGGCCGGTCGGCTGTGCCGGGTTTGGAAGGGGCTCACGTGTTGTACCGGACTGGCTGAGTGATTTTTGTCCAGACTGCGTTAGCAGTAGCTTACCCAGAAAAAAACCCCCATCCTCCAGCGGGGCCCGAGAAGACACCCAGGGGACGCTTACGCCCGCGCAGTCCCTACCAGCCACCTTCCCCCTCCAGGCCCTGTGCCCAGCAGGATGGCTCAGCACAC
>NW_009657673.1:0-678 GCF_000708025.1 Charadrius vociferus
TTTTTTACTGCACTGCTGATGGCAAGGTGCTGGATATTATTTTCCTCCTGTTGAAAAGACTAAACAAAAAAACAGAAGCAGTCTGTCCTTGCTTGCTGGGAGGACCTGTCCTTTCTCTCGGTGCCAGTCTCTTGCTGATATCTCTGCTTGTACAGCGAGTAAAATATGTCCAATTGTGCAGGCTGCAAAAAAGACTGCCAATGAGCACTGATATCTTGCTTAATTAGAAATAGGCACCTTAACACAGGCTTCTGATCTTAAGTTTATTCTGTACTACACTGATTATTGAACATATTCAAAGCCAATCTATGTAGCCTCATTCATTTTAAGAGACATCATGCGCCTAGATCTGAAGACACAATAGGACTGATTCTTTTTCCAAATGCAAAACAGCTGATTTCACTGATTACACTAAAGCCCAAACAAACAGTGAGAACCTTTAAGTTATTCACTGTTGATGCTTTCTACTCGTCCTAATATTAACATTTGGGACCAAATTATTTCCTTTGGTATAGAAACAGAACTCCCTTTGAGGCCAGTGAGAATGGTATGCACAGATCTGGAGAGGAGATGTGGAAATGAAAGCCTCGCTTATCTAAATTCTGTTTGTCATTTTTGGCTTTTCTAGGAGTACTCAGAAACAAGTGAATTGTGCTCAATAAAGTTGCCTTTTCAGTA
>NW_009657674.1:0-679 GCF_000708025.1 Charadrius vociferus
ATTTGAACGGAACTTTCTATGTTCCAACCTGTGCTCATTGCCCCTTGTCCTGTCAGGGACTTATATGAAAGCATCCCAACATGCTTTCTTATAAGTGGGTCAAGCGAGTGCTGTTGTGATGGTAGCTGCTGTCTTTTCTTGCAGGGTTGGCTGTATTTGGTGTTACCCTTTGAGATGCTACATATAAAAATTTCTCCAAGCTGCACTGAAAGGTGTAAAGGAAAATTCACGTATGCGTGTATAAGGGAGAAAAAGCACAAGCAAGTTTTAGCTGTGGTGTGTGAAGGCTGTTTGCATACATACTTAGTGTGATAATAAACTGTAGACTGTTGCTGAGCAGCCATGTGCCATTCACAGGCTTACTGGTTTGCCCATAGTAAGAAAAGCAACAATATGCTGTTCTTCCCAAACTACAAAAAAGGTAGCGGAAATACTGAATAACTGTCACCCATCAATAAAATTCAGGTGGTAACCGTTTGTTTTAATCAAACTTCTATCTTCCACGCTCTTCTTGGTATCGCTCTTGGTCCTCTGAATGTTCTGGTTTTGAAGAAATCTGTGTAAACAGGAGAGGGGAAGAAAAAGGTTATCTATCTTTTATGGTTTTGCCTTGAATTTGCAACAAGCCATTTGCAAGTAGTATGTGTCTAAAATGGGATGTGGGTGTATCTAGTGTCAG
>NW_009657675.1:0-679 GCF_000708025.1 Charadrius vociferus
TAAAGCACATTTAGACTGAGGAGGACTTGAAAATAAAAATATTAAGTTACTCTGAACCACTTCCATGACAAATTCATCTACATGCCATTTACACCAAAAGAACTAAACATTCCTCAAGTTAGGGCAGTCAAGCCAGATTTGAAAAATACTTGTAACAGATGTATCTTTTCTCCAGTTGAACACTCTTGGTAGAAGTGCTCAACTGTAGGTCTTGAATTTCTTCAGTGAACCATTGCAATCTACTCTTAACTTGTGTTTACTTCAGACTACACACTTAAAGTAACAAAAAAGTAGTACATATGACTAATTGGATAAAAAAACTGTACAGTCTCAAAAGCCCTAGCGCCCTAACAACAGGGCTGGGCAAAACAGACCCAGCAGCAAAGAACTTGATAGCTTTGAGCTTCCTTTTCTCAGGAAATAAACCTATTATCTAAGTCTTGCATGCTGTAAAATGATTCCCTACCTTGCATTTGGCAGACTTCTAACAGAACTACACATCAGTGAAACTTTTCAATTATCAGTTCCTGTTGCAATCCGTAACACTTCTATAAGAAGAAGAAACAAAGATATTACAACAATCAAGTCCTTGACAGGCTGCATGGCCCTTCTGAAATGATTAGCTGGCTAACTTACCCACTTTCAGCCTCTGATACCATTCATGAATAGTAAAAAAAAA
>NW_009657676.1:0-679 GCF_000708025.1 Charadrius vociferus
GTCTGAAACTAGCCATGTTTTGCGATACTTAATCCCAAATATAACAGAAATTTCTCCTACAAAACCAGACCATATATCTCTAAATGAAAGAAGCCCTAATTCTCCAAATATTTGCAAATATACAGTACAGATTTATTCTCTACAGACCACAAGCTTTGCACTCTGAAACCAAAGCAAGTAGCGAGGCATAAATGCTTCCAGCGTTTGACTGTACAGCAGTGATCCGGTACGGTAACTGTAGCATGTAACAGCAGCTCCAAGGGGTTGATTCCATCTTTACCGTCTAGGGTGTATTCCTGTAGCCTCCTTGTGCTTTCAGGTGCAAGTAAAACTCAAGTAGAAATGGTTCTAACAAAGGTATATTGCAAAATTAAATGGTCCTTTTAATAACTAAGGGGGTTATTTTCCCTGCAGTCTGTACCCGAGTTGGAAGATTTGAACTAAGCAATAAACTGCATCAATTTGTCTTTCCCGTCATACTTGATAACCCAACATTAAAGGAAACAAATAATTTGTGGAATGAAAAATATCTGCTGCATTGAAAGGACCAAAGAAACCACAACGAACATTTTTCATTTAACAGCAGCCCAATAATTCTCCATTTATTAAGGTCAAAGAACTAGCTACTCAAATGGACGATGGCGGCTTTTCATCATCCCCCGTGATATTTAAACTTCCA
>NW_009657677.1:0-678 GCF_000708025.1 Charadrius vociferus
ATGGCACAGAAGGTATCAGCAAATTCATCAACTAACATGTTCAAAGAACTGCTCTGTTTGCAGAGATGGTATGTTAGCAACCAAAGATAGGCCTTTGCTGGCCTGAGTCACCACAGAAAACACTGACGAAAAGCATCTTTGCTCATTGTCTAACTGCAGAGGTGCTTCCCTGATCATGGAAAATACCATTACTTTATCTAAAGGATGCTCCCAAAACACACACAGCCTGAAAGGGGGAACTTCAACTTCAACACAGCATATCTCTCTCTCTCTAAACCTTCAACCACCGTCACCATTATATGTTTTTGTGAAATAAATCCTGCTTTCTTTGCTTTCTTTGCGATGCAGAAATTCACTTCCCACAGAAAAGGAATCTGCTGCATGTATGCCTCATCTACTCCCAGAGGCCTTTGGGTTTCTTCTGGGAACTTCCAGATACAAGCTATTCCTATCCAAGCCATGTTTGTTCTTGCTGTTAAAGAAGGCCATCATTAGCTTCCAGAATTTACATTCCTCCCCAGACCTTCTGTACGAGACCAGACCAATGCTTTTCCGTTTCTAGAACATGAACAGCAGAGTTGTTCATACTGAGCAAATTCTAGCCATTGTCCAAAGATAAATGCTTCTCTCTCTCTCTGCCCCTCCATAGTGGCTGACAAGGCTGCCTACCTGATGGGC
>NW_009657678.1:0-680 GCF_000708025.1 Charadrius vociferus
CCAGTCCTCCCGCACCAACCTGAACCGCAGGAGGGTGTCATCCGAATGCGCTGCAAAGCGAAGGTGGCATCGAGCCGTGTCCCAGCCCCGTGGTTGCTTTGCCAATTCAGGTGCTTTAAAAGTGTGTTCTCTTTGTAAAATGTAGCGAAGCGATTAGCGCCATAAAATAACTCCACTTCGGGGGAAACCAGTAAAAATGTCTAAGTGCTGCTCTTAGGGGCGTAAGTGAAGAAAGTTTGGATGACAGAACTATTTCACTATGATTTCTTTGTCAACTACAGGTGATACTCTCAAGGACAGTGTAGGAAAACAATTTTAGACAGAATAATTTTTTCAAAGGTGGTAGAGTTCAACTGCTTTGCTACCAGTGGGAAATACCCAGTCTTTTCAGTGTACCAGTCCTACACAGATGTGACCCCCGAAGTGCTCAGGAAACGTGAGCGGTATTGGGACCCAGTGGGGGATGCCACAGTGCCACCTGTGTGGGTGAGTAGTGGTCCAGAGAGATGGAATCAGCTGGGATCCTCTCGCCGATGTAAGTAATATTTTAGGAATGTTTTTGTCTCCAGGTGCTTGTGTTGTACAGCCTCGGAGGGAACTCTGGCAACAGGCTTTGAGAGGATAAACAAAACTGAACCACCAGTAACAAGCACAGCTTTTCAACAGCCCTGGGTGACGGT
>NW_009657679.1:0-680 GCF_000708025.1 Charadrius vociferus
AGACCACTACATTTATTTCACTTATTACTTTGTAATGGGTCAATAGACTTCAAGAGGGTAGTTTTTCCAAGGTTGACAGCATCCCAGAAATCCATTCCTCTGATAATTGTGACAGCTGGAAAAAGAGGGAGAACTATGCCCTGGAAAAATGACTGTAACATAGATGACAAAAGAAAAAAAACATATGTGGTTGAAGACTGTGAGTTTGGACCTTTCTGTATGAACACAGAATATAGTGTGACAGAAAACAGTGCCATTTGTAAAATATTCAAGGCATAGTCACCAAAGTCTGAACCAGTGTTGAATAAAAGCTATTAAATAATTGATTTGGGAAGGAAATTATACCCATGTAACATGCTTTTCTGGGGTTACTTTGAGCTCTAAGATCTACAGTCTGCTAGGTCTTCTCAAGGAGTTCAATGTAAACTAATATCTGGTCACACTTCTCCTAGTAAAGATAGGTTACAAAGTCATATATGGCAAAAGTGGTTTTCCTCTAGCTTATTCCTTTTGTAGTATGATGGTTTTCTGCACCTTTTTCCGAGAACTCAGAGCTGAACAAGACTAACCAGTAAACATAACTGTAGCAGAGATCTGGACAGCAGAGCAATGCCCTCATAATAAAAAATCGATAGAAGCAGAAGTTTTGTTGGGAAGCTCCCTGTTACAACAAGATGAGA
>NW_009657680.1:0-680 GCF_000708025.1 Charadrius vociferus
GGTGACTGGAAAAAGGGAAACATTACTGTTTTCAAAAGAAAAGCAAGAAAGAGAATCCAGGGAAGTAAACACTGCTCAGTTTCACCTCTTTCCTTGGGAATATTATGGACCAAATTCTCATAGAAACTATTTCTAGGCTTATGAAGAACTGGGAGGTAACTGGAAACAGCCAGCATGGGTGTATCAAGGAAAAATCTTGGTTGGCTAACCTGACAACCTTCTATGATGACTTCAAGTGACAGGAAAAACAGTAGAAGCTAGTTAGCTTTAGCAAGGCTTTTGATGTAGTTCATGTAGTATCCTTGTATGCAAACAAAGGGGGTATGGATTGGAAGACTGGACAACAAGGTGGGTGAAAAACTGATTGCACCATTGGGCTTAAGGAGTAGCAATCAATCGTTTGAAATTTTAAACGAGTGGCTCCTTACAAGAAGTCTTTCTTGGAGTTGATACTGGGGCTGAAACGATTTTAATGCTCATCAGCAAGTTGGGCAGTGAGGCGGAATGCACCATCAGCAACACTATCAGCAAGTTCCTGGATAACATCACCCCTGGGAGGAGGGATTTGATGTGCCAGAGGGCAGGCCGGTCATTCACAGGGACCTCAGCAAACTGGAGGAGTGAGCAGACTGGAACATGCTGAAGTTCAGCAAAAGCAAATGTGCAGGTGGAAGAGCAGC
>NW_009657681.1:0-680 GCF_000708025.1 Charadrius vociferus
AAGGGACCTTTAAAGATCATCTAGTCACACACCCCTGCTGCATATTGAAATTGTCATTTTAATTGTGAAGTAAAAGAGTCAGAAATTGGAAAATGCCAGAATGAAGTTTGCTCATGCAGCCAGCTTTACCTGCATATGAAAAAGCTCTCAGTTACTAACTAACATTCAGTAGAAGCTGAGAATTCCCTAATTTAACAATACGAAAGATTGAATTATTTTTTCAAAGCAGCTGATTAGCACTGGTAGAGTGCTCTTAAAGGCAGGTAAGTGATGAAGAAGTACTTTCCTTCACATATCAGTACTTTCAGACATGGATTCATGACCCATTTCTTAGACTTTTGTTGTACACAGTGTGAACTTTGTAAGGATTTATCACATACACGTTAAATGCTTGAGCAATCTTTACCCTTGTAACCAGCACCTCTTGTTCTCACCCGATTCCTAATGGAGATTTCATATAAAGTACAGTAGCTTATCCTCTCTCATTCTTCCTCTTTCTCTGGTATTTAGGTAGCAGTATCTTTCCCACTCTCTGAATCCTTTTGCTTTTTGTACTTCTAGTTAACATCCTATATGTAAGTGAAGGTAATCTATTAAGAATGTTAAGGGAAGTGTTAGCTTTGGTCACTGAAAGTGGAACAGGAATATAGAATATAGAATCATAGGATCATAGAATTGTC
>NW_009657682.1:0-680 GCF_000708025.1 Charadrius vociferus
GAGTGCATCAGCTGGCTTGTACAGGTCGACCTTTCTCAGGCAGTGCTTGATTTGAAGCCCACCCACTGCTGGGAGGGCTCCTCCTCCTTCCTTCAACTCTTTCAGAGGGTACAGCTGCCTGGGAGACCTTGTAGGCAAAAGGTGAGAGAGACGAGGTATGGACTCCTCCCAGCCTGCTCTCTGACTACTCTTCAGGAAATCAGCTGTCCCAGCCGTCAGTGGGTCTACATTTTCCTCCATCAGTCCTCTGCTGCTTTTGTAGGGGTAGATGTTGTTCTTGATGCTTGTTCCTGTTGCTTTTTCTGCCCCTTTCAAGACTCAGCCCAAGCTGAGCTTTGGCTTCCTAACAGCATCCCAACATGCCTAGGAATTATTTCTAAATTCGTCCTTTGCAGCTCATCCCTCCTTCCATCTCCAGGATGACGCCTTTTGACATTGGTGCTCCTCCTTGAGTAATCCACTTGTTGGCATGAGTACTGGCCTGGACCCTAAGTGGTGCCTAAGGTGTTGCCAGCTTTTCTGAGCTGCTTTCTGGTTCACAGCTGCCTCCATGGCATGTTCCTACCTATCAGCTGCCTGACTAGGGTGAAGTCAGCGTACCTGCAGTCCAGGGGCTCTGCTACTCTGCTACTCACTTTCCTTCCTGTCTTCAGGTCTTGAACTCCAGTGCTTCTCAGGTG
>NW_009657683.1:0-681 GCF_000708025.1 Charadrius vociferus
TCTGGTCATTTTTTGCATCCATGTGAATTTTAGCAGCCACAATGTCTTCTGGCACACAGCATGGGTTGTATGAAGAAATCTCTGTTGTTATTGGTGATGTACTGAATATGCAATCTACTAATCTTAGTTCTTGCCCCTAGCTCCTGTATTTATGAAAAACGATGAACAACTGTTCTCAGTTCATTGTCTTCTGCCACATTTGATTTTACAGACCTCTGTTATATCCCTTTCAGTTATCGCTTTTTCAAGATAAATAGTCGTGTGTGTATTTGTTTTTCTTCACAATCTGCTTTTTACCACTCAATTGACATTTTCATAAAGTTCTTAATATATCCTCAATATTTTTTTATCCTGGGGTACCAGTAGGTCAAGAGAACATCCCCGTGTTTGTGAATAAGAAAAGTTATTACCCCCCTTTTTTTAATGTTAATCTGTCTTGAAGTTAATCTGACATTCTATTACTAAGCATAATAAGGTTAGTCTGTAGTTCTTAGCTGTCAGCCCTGATGAGCAACAATAAATTTTATCACCTCATCCCCTTTCAAGAATGTTTACATTGCATAACACTCTCCATGGCATAGCTCTTTGCCCGACCTCAGTTACAACCACTTGAGACAGTCAAAACTGCTCACTGTTTCCTGCCTTTTAATCAGTTCTTGGTTCTATGTGCAGATACATATT
>NW_009657684.1:0-681 GCF_000708025.1 Charadrius vociferus
TATATATATATATGCATACCTCTATTAATTTTACATTTGCACGTATTTAATATTCAGCAGATTCTGTAGACTACCTCTACACTGGTTCACTACAGGACAGTAATGACACTGACAACAAACTCATCGCCTGAGTGTACCCAGACAACCTCTCTTCGTCTCAGTAACAATGCCTTGAAATCCCATCCCTGCTCAAAGCAAAATGTAGCTCTTTATTTACTTAAATTTCTGAAAAACAACTGGAACAAAGTCCTCCACAGGTTACTATTAGCCTACTTTGCAGAAAGATCTGACTGTACAACTAACAGTTTTTGGAGAAAAGTAAAAGCAGAACCCGCCCCACACTGCAGTACCCTAAGACCACAATGCCAAATAACCATGACCATCAACACGCCTTCTCCTGGGGCAGTATGTTCTCCTCTGTTTCATCGCTAACATTACCAAACCTAAATGGAAGAAAATATCCAGAAACTCACTGGACCATTTCACAATATTGAAATGTAGGAAGAATAATTTTTGGCTTGTCACCTAAGGTGGTGAGAATACCTCATCAATGTTTTCCCCACGACACTCAAGGTCCTACAGAACATTGTATTTAGTGTTGAGAAGTAGTACCACGATGAGAAAAGAATATGCATCTGTACACTTTCAAACAGCTACTGATGGCTTAAATTACAGAAAGCG
>NW_009657685.1:0-680 GCF_000708025.1 Charadrius vociferus
AAAAAAAAAAAAGTCTCCTACATTTAAAATGTGAGCTTATAAACAATATTCCACCTATCTATTCCAACTCTTGCTTATGAAACAAGATACTGACATCCCTTGTAATATGCTCAGTGATCCACAGATTAAAAAAAAAAATATTAAAAAGCTAAAAGGTTTATTTACACAAGATTTGCATGGTAAAAATGTACTAAGAAGCCTTGCTTTGATGATTGGGGAAAGACAATCAGCATATAATTTATTCTCTGCAACAGGATTTAATTGTTGAGCTTTGAGGTAAGCTAAATCTGTAGGCATTGGTAAGGATATACTTTGTCTGCGAGCAGTTAAAATTGTTTATTAATACCTGATATTTTATCAGGGATGAAACAAAAAGTATTTGCCTCTCCCTTCTCTATGCATAAACATATTTTTACATATCAGAACAGAGTCAGATGTCAAATAATGCTGTCTAGAAAAATGACTACATGAAAGAGAGTTGGAAGCCTATAATAGACAAGATATGACTGAACATTAACCTTTTTAAGGTTAGAAAAGGACAATCTCAAAATGAAAGACATCACTTAAATCACCTTAGAGAATGAGAAATTGCTGTGTGTGGAAACAGACCTGGAAGAACAGAAAGTAAACCTAACTGCATTGAAAGTAGTCAAAATATATTAAAGGCAAAGCTGGGAATT
>NW_009657686.1:0-681 GCF_000708025.1 Charadrius vociferus
GTTCTTGTCAGTAGTGATCAGGACTCATGCATGGCATATATGCTTTTTGGCATCCTCCAAACCCCAATAGCAAATTCTTGCTGATAACCAAGACCTTTCATGTCTGAAATATGTTATTTTTCTTCAAAAATGCAGCCTTCTGTCAGACATACAGCCTTTAGATAATTACTTGAGATTTGCCAAGGAACTACATATTGTGACCCCAGCTGTCAGAGGCAGAAAAATCACTTTATGCTGTTTTCCATTAGATAAATGGGACGTGGAGGTTCTGGACTTGCCAATGTCAGTGTAATACTCACTGTGGTAGAACCAAGATTTTTCCCTATGTCTCCAGCCCCGAAAGGTTGATTCTGAGGAAGGGGATTCTCTAGTAAACATAGACAGTACAAGAGGTTCCTGTATTTATCCTAACATTATCTGCTTATAGCTTTGAGTCCAAACCTGTTGAAAGTAGCCAGAAGATCACAGAAAAGTTAGTGAGCTTTGTCCAGTGCTACATGCAATATTCAGCTGTAGCAGAGACTCTGTTTCTAAAAGGTAATAGATATGTAACTTGCCCAAAATTGATACTGGTTATTTGCACATCCTTGTTATAACTGGAATTCATAATCAGTCATTTTGCAGATGTGATGGTGTAATCCAGCTTTCATTGTGTTTGTGCAGAAGAGCCACAGAAGCTGT
>NW_009657687.1:0-680 GCF_000708025.1 Charadrius vociferus
TCTGCGGGCTCCCACCCAGGAGGTTTTACAGCCCGTCTGGATACAGCCCTGAACATCCCACTCGGAGCTTTGAGAGGGAGCTCGGACCAGCGCTCCTCCCATGCTTCTGTCCCACCTGAATGATTCTGTGATCCCATGACTCTGATGACTCATAAATGAAGTCGGCTTGGTTTATGGAGGCCTCTCTTAAAGAAAAGTGTTGCTTTTCTGTAGCTTAGCATGATATTACAGTCATATGCACCATCTCAAAACTTTGCTGGAGACTGTTAGGACAAGTGCTTGCATTTAATTGTTTTGCTGGGAAAAAATAATCTCCTTTCTTTACACTGAACAAAAAGAAACTCTCAGGCATCTAAGGCGGGGAGGCAGGAAAAGGAATTTGTAAGTCAAAACAGTCTATTTTGTTTAGCACCGTGCTTTTTCAAAGTCTTAGGCTGTTTGATGAAATATGGAAATTTTTTTTTCCAAAAGGCTTATTTAAATCCCAGCTGTGTGTTCAGAAACGCGAGGCCCTTCCACTGGAGGGACAAACCAAGGCTTCAGCTACCCACACGCTTGCATTTGCTCCTGTGGTACAACAGGAGAAGAAAGCCTGTTGGCATGAGGTCATTGTTATCTCCAGACAACAGGAGATTAGGAAAACGTACAGCTGAAAATTGGTCAGTAACCAGCTGATATTT
>NW_009657688.1:0-681 GCF_000708025.1 Charadrius vociferus
CTTCCCTTCCCTGTATGATGTAGTTACCTAGTTAGAATTTTAAATCTACGCCTTTCATAATAAGCAGAGTCAGTAATGAAGGCTCCAACCTTGTTCTTTTTCCTCTCTGTTACTTAATGCCTAGTTTGCATTTAGCCACCAGTGTTCAGTAGCAATAACTTGTCCTGGTTGGATATTTTCTCTGTTTCCTGGTTGCTGTTGTTTTAACTTGCTTTGGTGTCCTAAAATACAGACTAAAGCAGTTAGACACCAATAACTAAGCTACTGAAATTTGTATGGGGAACAGGGAGAAGAGTGTGTAAGGAATGACACAGATGAGATCTGTTCTATGTAGTAGGTTGCTGGGAATAGATGGAGGAAATTCATAGCTATGTACAAAACAATGTCTCTTTTTCAAGGTCTAATACTACATGATATGTTAGGGTTTTTATATGTTTTTTTAAAAAGTAATTGAAAGTCTGATAGCTGATTTTTCCATCTACTTTGATAACAAAGCATCTCTAATGTTTGATTCATGTTTTAAAACAACCTTGTTATAACATGGAAATGTATCTTTGGACTGACTTACAATTATTGGTTTAATTACTTATGGCATAAATGCACGATTCAAAAGCATGTGATTTCTCTCCCCCAGAGATGTAATCATTTAATGATAGTCACATTTTTGTATAATTTTTTTTT
>NW_009657689.1:0-681 GCF_000708025.1 Charadrius vociferus
GGAGGAGGAGGAGGAGGAGAGGAGCTTCCCGCTCGCCCAGCCACGGGTGAGCCCACAGCAAGTGCAGCAGTCTTGGAGAGCCAGCACACGGGGATGGAGCGGGACCAGCACTCCCTCCCAAAGGCAGAATGGTGGGATGGCGATGTAGGGCCATGGACACATTGCCGTGTGCTGGCGGATCCAGGCACTGCCAGGCGGGCTGGGAGGGATGTTCTTCTTGGGCTGTGAGCGAGTGAGTGGTACCAGCAGTAAACTTCACGACCCCAAAGCAAGGAGAGTGCCGCTCCCTCAGACTCATCTCTCTCACGTCTCGCGGAGCAGTGGCTGCTCCATCACCATCCTCACCGGCTCCAGGATGCGCTCCCATGCCACCCCCGGCAGCAAGTGCCCTCCAGCCCTGCATCTTGGGCAAAGAGAGGGGCTGAGGTGGGCTCTGCTGGCAGACCCTGGGATCACCTCCTCCTAGCCATGCCCACGGCTGCTTGTCTGGAGCTAACCGATCCACCTTGTACAGTAATGTATGCGGCCAGTGCTGCTTTTTCCTCCCTGGTGGGCAGGAACTGGGAGCTGGCTGCGGGTCTGCGGGGGCTAGTGGAGCCCAGCAGTGACCATGGCGCTGCGTCCTGGTCCACACTTTAAATTGGATGTGAAAATATGGGAGAGAGGAGCCAGCAGACTTCC
>NW_009657690.1:0-681 GCF_000708025.1 Charadrius vociferus
ATTTTGCAGTATTTTGATATGCTTAATTCATACATTTTATGCACAAATGTTTGTTTTTCAATGTAATAATAATCTGAAAAGAACATTCACTTCAACAATGCAAATATAATATGACTTAAACGTAAATTCTGGTTTATCCTTTTAATTAAGACTACAACGAACTATAACGACAGCTATCAAGTTGATTTGGAATTCCACCAGTGAAGTGCAAATGAGAAACATATGGAAAATATAGTTTAAACTCCCTTTGCTAGGTTGCACGTCTCTGTCACCTGTCAAGGAGAAGCAAAATGGATGTTCCAATGTGCATTGTAAATTCTGCTGAGCTGAACAGCAATATCTCACCCTCTGCATGTCTTGCCAGCTGCAGGAGGAGCTACAGTGAATAGCAGGTAGGCGGAAAAGGGTCAGCTCATGGCAGTGATGAAATTCTGTGCTACTGTTCAATGAGATTTGGCTTTGAGAGATCTTTCACAGGTAAACTTTCACCTAGAATAAACAGATAGGCGTTTAACCTTACTGCTACAGACAGGGGTTGCTGTATGCTTGGTCTTTCCTTCCTGAAAACTGAGCATGAAGTGTTTTGAACTGCCTTGAATCAAAGGGCAAAGTGTCCTTGGATATGACATAATTTAATTAAGAATATGTAGTTTCACTTGTTTACCTGTAGCAAAAAAAAAA
>NW_009657691.1:0-682 GCF_000708025.1 Charadrius vociferus
GGTTGAAGGGGAGGGGGGAATAGGGAGAGGAAGTGATGGAGGAAGAAGGAAGTTGGAGTGGAAGTGATAAAGAGGAAGTGGAGGTGGAAGGAGTGGGAGGAGATAAGAAATGGGGCGGATGTGTGGGGGGACACAGGAAATAAAGGTGGAAGTGACGGGAGAAGAGGAAGTAGAGGTGGAAATAATGGGACGAGACAGGAAACGGGAGTGGAAGTGATGCAGAAGACAAAGCAGGAGTGGAAGCTATAAGGAAATAGGAAGTGTAAGGGGAAGTTATGGGTGGAGACAGGAAATGCAAGAGGAAACGACAGGAAGCAGGAAATGGGGGCGGAAGTGATGGAAAGAGAGGAAGTGGAGGCAGAAATAATGGGAGGAGACAGGAAATGGGGGAGAAAACGATGAGGAAAACAGGAAATGGGGGCGGAAGTGATGGAGGAAGAGGAAGGGGATGCAGAAGTAGTGAGAGGAAAGAAGAAGTGGCGGCGGAAGTGATGGGGGAGACAGGAAGTGGAAGTGATAAGAAAACAGGAAGTGGAAGCGGAAGGAGTGGGAGGAGACAGGAAATTGCGACAGAAGTGATTGGGGAGAGAAGAAGTGGCGGCGGAAGTGATGGTTGAGACAGGAAGTAGAGGCGGAAGCAGTGGGAGGAGACAGGAAGTGGGGGCGGAAGTGGGGGGAACCC
>NW_009657692.1:0-682 GCF_000708025.1 Charadrius vociferus
AAAAAAAGACCAAACTTTGGAACATGACACAAGGAAACACATATTAGCTCTGCAAAAGAGTAGTGATTATAAAAATTGCACACATTAAAACGATGCATTCATGCTTCACTGGATTGAGATAATAATCTGTTTATGTCACAGCTGTGGGGAAAAATGGTTATCAAAATTGTTGATAATTTTAGTTTACATGCCAAATAGGAAATACGATTTCAAGATAATAAAACTGTTATGTGCCCAGATGTCTGTACATACATATGGGGGTAAGAATGACCTAAGTGAAAATTAATAGTACTTTGTAAATTATTCCATTGTCATGCTTTGTCACCTTGAAATATATTATTGTAAAATTACTAAATGCAAATTACCACATATTGGAATGGAATAATTATGACCTTATTCAGCTTTTTCTATATGCAAAGCATGGCTGATTTATAAGGTGTCAGAATAAAGTTTCTTACTTATATTGCCGTTTAAATTTTAATTTACTTACAGGAGAAAGAGATTAATATTTCTATAGCTTTTAAGTTGATGTCTGTCTTAAGTCAGTTCACTGTTCTTCTAGTTGATAGTGTATATCTAATAGCTTGTAATGATGAAGTACCAAGACAGCAGTCAGTATAACTTCAGTGCATATTGATCTTTCTGCATCATGTACTGAATTGTCTCCAATTCTGTGTTCTTC
>NW_009657693.1:0-682 GCF_000708025.1 Charadrius vociferus
AGGACTAATCCAAACTGAGCTAATCTAAGATGACAAGCCCTGGATTTCCCAAATGTGGGAAGCAGTTGTGTATTCAGACCATGGAATTTGCACTGTGGGATACAGAATCCACCTTCGTAACATGTATTTGTTCATATGCACTATGACAACAGGTGGAAATGGCTCAGTATATGACGGCATGCTACATTACCGTTTCACATACGCCTATAGTGACCATTTTCCAATAGCCGTACTCTCACACCCTGAAGAAAAATGGCACAAGCAGTTTTGATGAGGGAAGGGGTTACCTGGAAGAGCTGTACTAACTCCTGTTTCTTCAGGAATACGATTTAGGCTTTAAAGATTACACCCAATTAAAGGTAACCTTAATAAAGGAACAGTTTCATCCATCTAAAACTTGAATATTGAAATAAATGAGGATTTTTGCGTACACACATACGTGCACCTTCTCCAGGCTACGCGTATACCAGTCTGCGCATGAGAGTTCAGATGTAAAGGATATGATTAAATTTGCATTTCTTTGTACTCAGAGACACTCGTCTGTTTTACACAAGTAAGAGGAATCACACTTCTCAATTTTTCTTTCCTTTCTTTGCTTTCAAAGTGCTTAAGCAATTTAAAAGGATATTTAAAAAAATACTCTGTTTCAGAAGACAGTTGCATGTGAGCTGAAAAAAAAAAA
>NW_009657694.1:0-682 GCF_000708025.1 Charadrius vociferus
CATTGGAAGAGCTGATTTAAATCTCTAGCTTGGTACAAGGAGAGAGCAGATTTGGAAGGAAAAAGGCAGCATCAGATCTGAGGTAGCTTTAATGCATGAGATTTGTGATTGGCAGCTATCAAGAACGTCAAAAGGTTTATGTAGTGATTGCTTTTTCACAGACTCAGCAAATGTGAACCATGCACTTATCCAGTGGTGGATGTCAGTAGAGTAGACTGAAGTCTACCTTACAGTCCTGTAGCAGGCCGTAGAAGGCATTCCTCTTTTAAAAAGTTTTCTTGAGGAAGGAGTCCAAACTGCATCCTTTTTTCTTTGGTTGTGTTTCTCGCGGCCACAGCTAGAAGTTGTTGCGGAAGAAGATACAGCTGGAAGTTGTTACAGCCAGAAGTATTACTGAGGTTACTTCTAGGGAATATTCATGACAGTTGGTTTGTGCCTCGTTTGCAATAAAAAAGAAGCTCTAATGCACTGGGCAATGAAACCCGTTGACTCTTATGAACAACAATAACTTCTCAAAGTCACCCTCAAAGATGATCACTGAAGCTGTGAAGGATTTAAAGGATCAGCGAGGAGATAGGCAGAGATCCCCACTTGTGTCCGCAGCCTTCTGAAACAGGATCAGAAGCCCTAACAGGAATTGTATATCAGACATCCATCTCCCCACCTAGAGAGCTCTCAATGG
>NW_009657695.1:0-682 GCF_000708025.1 Charadrius vociferus
AAAAAAAAAATAAAAAAAAATTGGAAGCTGTGGAGTGTTTCACACGTGAATAGCTGGAAGCAGTTGGTTATGGAATTTTAATGGCTAGATTATAACCTCTATTGCTATAAGAGGCACAGTTATTACAGTTTGAAGTATGTTGTAATTTTTAAAAAGTAATTGTACATGGATTCTCCTAAACCAATAATACATCTCAGACTGATTTCCTACATTTAATATACACTATGACACAGAGAGTGGAAATGTGAGTCTTCAGCATGAGCCTTCAGAACTAAGAAAGAAAATTGCAGTTAAATTATGTTTATTCAGAAGACCTTTTTTCCTTCTGTAAATCTTAAATGTAGATTTAAATCTTCTTTCCTTGCTATGATTAAGAGTCAAAAGAAAAAAAAGAAAAAAAAGAAATTGGAGGGGAGTGAGAGGAAGCAGCTACCCAGAAGGTGGATAGCTGCCGCAGGATATAGATTCTGTTCTCAGTTCAGCCCCTGACTAGATGTGAGATTCTGGACAAACTGTATTTCTTTGTAGTTTTGTCTTTTTTTATGGCATAACCACATCACTCTAAGGTCATCCTTTTCCCTGTGAGGTCTCATCCTTATGGGACTCCAAAACTGCCAACTTTATTGTGATATATCATTTGGATCTATCTATTTATTTATCTAAGTATCTATCTATAATCTAT
>NW_009657696.1:0-681 GCF_000708025.1 Charadrius vociferus
TGGACATAGGCAGTGTGACTGCAAGATAGTGTTAGGATGGGCATTGCAGTAGGGAATTGAGTATGCACAGTCACAATCCTGCCTTTCGTAACTCCACTTACTTGTAGCACTGCTGGTGACAGACTGGGAGTTTATAAATACTGTGCCAACCCAAGCCCTCCATACAAGCCCACATTGGCTTTTCACTGTCAGCACATCAAAGAGCATTGGGGTTTTTTTGCTTTCAGCAACCCTGCAATCAGAGACTTGAGAATCTTTGTCCCCTTGAAGGCGAAGAGTCTAGTTGTAAGAGGCTCTTGGTGTTTCCTTTGGCCCACAGGTCATAAGCTGGAAGAGAAATGAAGGTGTCTCAGTTCTTAGCAGCCAGGAACATCATTACATCCAGTTCCAGTAAACTTTAGGATGCATCTGCAATGCTGGAGCCTGGACAAGATAAGTCAGTGGCCCTGCATATGGGCTGGGGGCATAGGGTCTCCTGGACATGCAGTCTTGATTGTTAAATCCAGAGCACCAAAAATAAACACATGGGCAAGAGGAAGACAAAAAAAGTCCCAGAGAAATGGAGAGAGCAAGAAATAATGGACGGAGATGGACATAGAAGTAATGCCACAACGAGTAGTGGTCAAAGATGGGAAACGGTTGCACAGGGAGGGTGAAGATTCTCCATCTTTGGAGATGTCC
>NW_009657697.1:0-682 GCF_000708025.1 Charadrius vociferus
AAAAAAATCAGGATACTACTCTAATACCATGAAGAACAGGTCTGAGTGAGCTTTTCTGATAGTGGATGTGTAGTATTTGGCATAGTTGAAGTTTTACTAATTTTATAATTTATGCTTAAATGAGTCATCTAAAAGGACTTAAGGTGCAGAACCACCCTCCATTCCCCTTGACGAAAACCAGCATTTCCCACTTTTCTCCCCTTTGAGAGAGCTGCTTCATGTGTAACTTCAGATAAAGTAAGTGTTTTGAAAGTTACTGGAAGTTATACGTCACAAACCCCTTTGCCTCATTCCCAAACATGAAGAGCACTTGTTCACCATCTTCACAGCATCTTCATAAATCACTTACGCAAAAGATACCACAGCCATCTTTTGGTATGATTTGGCACAGATGGAGAAATAGGTGGAAAGCCAACCTGATGTGAACAGCCCTGTCACTGGTTCAGTGGGCTGACTGTATCTCTCTGCAATGTACGCATCACGACTTTGGGAAGAGGGCCTCGTTTCATTAATGGTGAAAAGGACAAAATATAAAATGTACTTTCCATTACCAAAGTGGAATTATTGACAGGAATAGTTGTTGTGGGACAAACATCTGTGTATGTGAGGCAAGAACAAGGAAAAAAACCCATTGTGCTGTAGTCATTCTACACCCACAACAGGCAGCTCAACCACATTCGCC
>NW_009657698.1:0-682 GCF_000708025.1 Charadrius vociferus
ATGTAAAAAAGCAGTGTTCTGACAATCGGAAAAAGTGCAGAGCAAAGAAGAATAGAGATCACTTTGCTCACTAAGTGGTGAAAGCCAGCACAGTCCTAACCCGGATAATTCAATCATTAAGCCATCTAATTTAAAACAAGTCATGTTTTCACTCAGTATTTATTATTTTCATAAGGATACCTTCTGCAACGTGACTAGCCATGGCTAATATTAGATAAGAGACTTAAGTCTAATCTCCAGTTTCTTGAAGAAATTCATAAGCACTCAGCATTCCTTATAATGAGTTCTTGTGAACAATGGAATACAGGTACACAGGCGTGTCTGCCTCTGCTAAGCATCCAAAACTTTGTGTTAGTTCATGCAGGAAAATTCTAAACCAATTCAGATGTCCTTTCTTACAGTATTATAGGATTGTGGGATCTATTATTTGATTTAAATGTCTTATTTTATTCTGCTCTTAGGACAAACAATAAACTTACTTCGGTACAATCACTAATAGCGTGACCAAATATTCTGAATCAAGTACAAAGTCCTCTTTCTTTACAATATCAGCAAGACTTCTGGTTAGTAAGCTTCCCCTGCAAAGAAACAAAATGACAGCCAGAGTAAATACATGTTTAAGAATTGAATTTATCTGAACAACAGTTTCCAGTGCTTGACAGTATAACATTTTCAAAAATAT
>NW_009657699.1:0-682 GCF_000708025.1 Charadrius vociferus
TTTTTTAAAAAGACAAACAATAGAGATACTGAAAGGAATCAGAAGATAGGAAACAACCACGTAAAACAGAAATTTTAGCTCTACCTGTTCTAACATTTATCTCCTGTTACTTTCCCAAGAATTCTACAAATGAGATGATGAGGCAAAATCTACTTACTATTTAACCTACTGTATAGTAACACCTACCATTTAACCTACCCCTTAACAGAGTTTCAAAACCACTAAAAATATTTATACCAGTTTATATACAGAGTCGACATTTGGGAACTTATTAAATAATTTGTCTCCACGTCTGGTACGAATCTAAATCTTGTTCAAACCAGCTTACCAAAGAGCCTGCTTCGGAAAGACTGAGGCATGAACACAATAGCAATGACTCCTGGACTTCACCTAACATGCATTGTCCTTGTGGGCATTTCTATTGATGTCCAATGTTTGCAGACACAGTGCTCTATACAGCGCTGTGATCATGAGATCCAGTTACAGTGTTAGAAGTACCCTTTGCTAATGCATATGTCTACTGCAGTTATTTTCCCAATCTTTTTTCCACTGTCACATGAGAGCTTCAGTATAAAGGATGCCATGTCTCATGGGAAAAAAAGGACATATAGGACTAGCTGGGTTCAGTAACCCAGTTTCAGAGACCTTGGAAAGCCAAGTTTCAGTAATAATTCAGTAATTC
>NW_009657700.1:0-682 GCF_000708025.1 Charadrius vociferus
CCCTCCTATTCTGGGATATTCAAAAGTTGGGGACTGCCGTCTTTTTAGGGAAAGGGTATCCCATTTTCTGACTGCAAACATAAAACAACAACCAAAAAAAGAAAAAACAGTAACGTTCGGGTTTGTACAATATTTTTTTTTCTTTCCTCTAAAAATGATGCTGGTGTAGGCTATGTGTTCCTAATTAAAAAAGGCAGAGATTGAAAACAAAATGCCATGCGTACAGATTGCAACAGGCAAACAACGCCGCTGACCCCCTTCCCGTCTGCTCCACGCACCGCACCACGGGAGGCCAATTCTTCCACTCTCTCTGCTCTGATTGCGCCTTCCTTTTTTTTTAATTAAAGACTTCACTGACCTTATTACGAACACGCACTCACGACTCCAAATGACACTTCTGGGCTGTAGCTCTATGGAAAGGATCAATGGAGAAGAAAGAGCTTTCCTTCCTACCGCTGCACAGGTGGGAAAGTTTTCCCTCGCTGGCAGCAAAGGGGCATTTCAAAGGACCAGGACACAGTGCAGGTTAACACACACCTTCCTGCTACCTAAAATACTGTTAAAAACATGGAAAATGTTAGGCAGTCGTGAGCCACGCAACATGAATTTGCAGGTTTTATTCCATTTGTAGACCAGAAAGTTCTTATCCTGCCCTGTAATATATCCCATGGCCCAACTAGAG
>NW_009657701.1:0-682 GCF_000708025.1 Charadrius vociferus
TTTTTATTTTTACCAAATCTCGCATCAGCGAAGACACCTAGGCTAGTCAACCATTTTCATCACTCATCTTTCATTTGCTACATTCCCTGAGACCATCTTCTAAAAAGGAAACAAACAAACAAACAAAACAGGTCCCTGATCCTGATTAGGGCTTGTGATCAACACTGTAATATAAACATTAAAAAGAGCTAACCCTTGGGAAGTGGATCTGCATATGCATGAAAATGGAATGAGCTTTCACCCAGCCAGACCCATGCAAGCTTCTCCACAGTTCTGAGATATTACAATGCAACCTATCCATGCTGAAAACAAAACAAAAAACTTCTTAGAAATTAAAACAAACTCAAGGACTTCTGTTTTGAATAAGTAGGATAGAAAAAACTACTTATGTGCTGATTGGGGCCATAGGTATATCTTGAAATACCGGTGGAGAACCACTCCATTATATGCTTCATTTGCAGGTTGGAAGAGTCCTAGATTCAGAGCACAGGATGTCACTGGCAGGGACGGGGGAAGAGCTTGGTCTGTAAAAGCAAAACCTATAGGACCTTCCATCTGTTCTCTGTAGGCTCTTTCTGTCAAAACCAAAAATCTTTCTGTTATTTACTGAGCTTATGATTACACTATTCAAGATCCTATATACTTGGGCTAATCCATAAAAAACAAAACAAACAAACAAACA
>NW_009657702.1:0-682 GCF_000708025.1 Charadrius vociferus
TTTTTTTCTTTATTGTTGAAGGAAAAAGATAATTAGGTATCTTCTAGTTGTACTTAGTTTAATTTTAGATAAAAGCCTTGTCTTCAAAACCATTAAAATAAAGTGGGTTTTTTTGTATATGTTTAGTGCCAGAAATGTACAGTATGTTTTAAATTTGTGTTTGCTTTAACATCTTTATTCTAAGACAGCATATACTAAGACTCGTTTAATGCCTCAGAATTCTTGAGGCAGACAACTTGAATCAAATAAATGTGGTTCCTGTTTAAACAGTTTTATTCTCTTCTTGCATCCTCATGCACCTAAAATCCCTTTAACTTGTGCTCAGCACTATCTAACATTCTCTGATCCTTCTTAACTCATCTCCCTCACTTTCATCCTTTTGGAATCTGTTCCATCTTCTTTTCCAAGAAATCTCATTGCCTGACGGTCATCAGCCCATGTCTTCACTCCCCTAAGACCCTGCTGAAAAATCAATTCTGTCTGCATTGCTCAAAAACCTTTGAGACTTTGAAGCTAAAAGCTGAAAGAAAGCACTATACCAGCTGTTGAGTCTGAATGGATGAGGTGTGACTATGAAAGTCTCCTTACCCTACAGTTCAGCAACAAAATATGTATAAATCATAACACATGCTTTACCTAAATACAAACAATGCATAATTCCTGTATGTCAAACCTATATTTC
>NW_009657703.1:0-682 GCF_000708025.1 Charadrius vociferus
CTGATCCCAGTGGCACCAGTAGAATCCTCTCCTCCCTCCAGCTCCTGCTCTTAATGCCCTGTCTCCTGACAGGGACGTATTTGCTTTTTTGGGGATAAGCCAGTTAAAATTGGATGAAATTATCCTGCTTGGGAAGAAGAGGGCAAACAGTAACGGCAACAACTTGACAGTCCAGAGGCTGGAGACTGCAGCCAAAACTAAAATCCTGAAAGAGGCGTAAACCAGCTATTCACCCTGGGGACGGGGAGGGTGACGGGGTAGGATTGTGCCCGAGCCCACTGCTCCAGCCCTGGAGCGGGGCGACAGAGTCCAGAACATCCAGTCCTCCATGTCTCTGCAACCTTTCCCGCGTGAGAATTCTGGTTTCGACCATACGACCAGCAAAAGGGACACATGTGAGACCCGCAGTGACTTCGAGCTGAGCACAACCTCGTTCCTACATGATCTTTCCTTCCCTACATGTCCAACCAAGAATCAGCGCAATCAGTGCAGGTCAATGTATGCGCAATGCGTCGTTACGGACCCAACTCTGTACCCTGCGGTGACCGGCGCGGCACGGGGAGAAGCAGAATTTGTGGCAAAACTGGGGCTAAGCTGGGATTTGCCTCCTGGCAGAGGTTTCCTGCCAGCAACAGCGGCGGTGGCTGGGGGTGTCTGTGCCGCGGCGCCAGAGCGGGGCCGG
>NW_009657704.1:0-683 GCF_000708025.1 Charadrius vociferus
AAAAACAAAGGGACATGCTTAAAGACCCTTTATTACAATGACTATTGCAGCTTCGCAGCTATTTAAAAAAAACCCCACACAACATGCACCACAGCTGCATACTAAGAGTCTGAGAGGCTTTAACGTCTTCCTTCTAGTCGCTGTTTTGCCATGTCAGGGATTTGCCAGGAGTATCAATAAGAATTTCACCAAGTTATTCCAGTAGTGGCCCCATATCTTTCAAAGGCTGAGCAGAGAGAATGTGACACAAGTAGGACAGGACTTAATTCAGCATAATACTTCAGCCGATTGTGATGAGTCCTCATAGGAGAATATTTCAGCCCGCTTAATCTATGCAAAAGTGGTACTCCGCTCCAAGCCTAGAGGAGGCACTGCAAAGTGCAAGGTTGAATTCTCGGCAAATTATGCAAGGAAAAAGAAGCAATAAAGAAATTGCTAAGAAATACCCTACTGGGTCAGAAGAGTGGTGCATCTAGCTTAGTGCTCTGTCCCCAAAGGTGGCAAAAGGATACACTACTCAAGGAAAGTTATGTAGCCCATTCTCCTTGTAATTCTTCAGCATCTTAAACTGTTACAGCAGGATATTAAAGGCTACGGTCCTACCTATTCCCTTTACCAGTCAGCTATGGACCTGATGTCCACAAACTCATCTACCACTTTTTGAACCTGCCTCCACAATCTCT
>NW_009657705.1:0-683 GCF_000708025.1 Charadrius vociferus
TTTTTTTTTTTAGCAACACCATGTTCTCATGAGCTTAGAACTACAAGACGAGAAACTGCTAATTTTCTGTGTGGCTTTTGCAAATTCTCATACACACTTTGTCTATCATTGACTTAATCCATGAAGTAAAGACAGCAAACACTACTACTTATAGCACCTGGTAGTGATGTGAAGAAAATGTCTTTAGATACTGCAATTGCTGCAAGGTTGCTAGATTATAGTTCTTGGGCTGGGGCAACTTTAGAAACAAAACGCTTTTGATAAAATACCATCCCAAAAGGTTGAACACCAGCATGACCTAACTCTTCAAATCACCTTTTGATGCAGCACTGTTAGGTATCCATTGATGACTCCTGTAGTTAAATTCAGTAGTGACAATGAGTTAGAAAGGGAAAATTGGTTCATTCGGATGATACACATTTTCACAGAGCAGAAGGTGCTGCAGCTATAGAAGGAAAGGGGGAGAACTTCTCAAGGAAACTGTCACAAAATAAAACAATAGCATTTGTTGTTCTCCAGCTATAGCATGAATCCCCCAAAATATGCTGAAGTATCTACAGCAGCAGGAAGACTGATAGTACTTACAATATGTGATAATATTGAACATATATCAAAAATCAGAGATGTAACCTTACCAGACTCAGAGTTTAAGATTTTAATATTTAAGATGAAAAAAAAAAAAA
>NW_009657706.1:0-683 GCF_000708025.1 Charadrius vociferus
TTTTTTCTGCATGCAAAATAGACTCATGTAAAATGTATCCATCATACCTCAACACAGGTACATAGGTACTTTTCCACCATACTAAGCTCCAAGCTCCAAGCTTGAAGCCAGGGGTAGTCAATTATATGCCTGCGAGGTCTTACCTGCGAATAAGAATATTCAGTGATTGATCTCCTGGACTATGCCCTTCCTATTTCACTGCAGCACCAAAACTGCAGTCTCATTTGTTCTGGAGCCTCTGTGAACTCTCAGTGGTCCTGACTTCACTTCAAACAGAACTGTACAAAGCCAATTTTCTGAACAGATCAGTGCCCATCAGAAATGGGATAGCAGTTAATACAGTTCCTTCCATCTCTCCCTCATTCTCTGCTTGTGCATGCAGTGCAACTCCAGGAAGTAATACAATGCTAAAATCCTTAAAACCAAAGGGTTTTTAGAAGGAACTGTCCTAGTATCCTCTCATGTGCTTGTGTTCTTGTCTGCTTGGATACCCTTGTCATCGCTGGCCACTGGGTAGGAAGGATTCATCAACTGTATTGTACCCTAAGGGCATATAAGAGAAGTAAAAGAAAGTATTTTTTATAAGAGTATTAAGACATGAAATGAAGTCAGGAAATATGAAGGTGTCCAGTCTTAAATCACCATGAGCCTATTTTTCATGGGTGTTATAACTCAAAAAAAAA
>NW_009657707.1:0-683 GCF_000708025.1 Charadrius vociferus
TATTAACTGAATGTGAATCAGAATACAATACCCCCATCTTACCAGTAAAGAAAGCAGATGGAAACAGCTACAGGTTAGTTCAAGACTTAAGAGCAATAAACAAGATTACTGAGGATATACATCCTGTAGTCGCTAATCCGTATACATTACTTACTAAGCTCAGAGACACGCAGCTCTGGTTTACCGTGCTGGATTTGAAAGATGCCTTCTTCTGTTTACCGCTGGCCGCTGAAAGTCAGAAATTATTTGCCTTTGAATGGGAAAACCCGGAGTCGGGAAGAAAAACTCAGTTAACCTGGACGGTATTACCGCAAGGCTTTAAAAACAGTCCTACGATTTTTGGGAACCAGTTGGCTAAAGACTTAGAGATGTGGACACCTCCAGATAATAAAGGGACTTTGTTACAATATGTAGATGATTTGTTAATTGCCACAGAAACTAAAGATGACTGTACAGCATGGACTATAAGTCTCCTTAATTTTTTGGGACTAAATGGATACCGAGTTTCTCAACAGAAAGCCCAGCTGGTTCAGCAACGCGTAACCTACCTGGGATTGCAGATTTCCGGAGGACAACGGGAACTCGGAAATGGGAGAAAAGAAGCCATCTGTCGTACCCCAGAACCCCAGACGGCAAAAGAACTGCGGACATTTTTGGGAATGACAGGTTGGTGCCGACTTTGG
>NW_009657708.1:0-683 GCF_000708025.1 Charadrius vociferus
TTTTTTTTTCTTTTTTGGTGAGTTAAAGGAAACATGGCACTTAATTTGTGGAAGAACCAGAACAACGGTCCACTTTGTCTACCAATGTGTTGCCAAAAGTGGCTGGTACTAACTATGGTGGAGGAAGAAACTGTATGAAAAACAGCAGAGAGGGAATTTAATCACAATGAAGTTCCTCTTTCATCAGAAGTGTTTCCAATGGAACTTTTATTTAAACAAGGTTTTTTGATGGCTGTGTAAAGTCAACATGCTATAGGTTTAGGTCCAATCCTTGTCAGTTGCGAGTGTGTTGTACTTCAGTCTCCCATTTTAGTAGGTAGAAGAGGTGAAACGCAGGACTGATCATCTCTAGATTGTCTCCTGGAGTTCTAAAATTCTGCTTGTTTAACAAAGATCTTGCATCACACTTTAATACAGGATCGATATATATAATTTTAGAACTTCAAAGGCAATTTTGGCAATAATGTGTGGGGCAGAATATTCTACCGCATTTCACGTGTAGCCCGAGTGACTATTCAGTGAGAAGGTTTGTTTTGTTAGCAAAACGTGACATCAGATGTGCACAGAAAGAAGTTTAAAAAAGTTATTTTTATTCACTGAAAACACGTGTATTTTCCAAAATAGTGTATAGTTTTTATAGAGTTTACAGATGAACACTAACTCTTCTGAGGGTAGATACTTTA
>NW_009657709.1:0-683 GCF_000708025.1 Charadrius vociferus
AAAAAAGTGTAAGAAGCTTGGTATCGGGTAGTGCCATGTATCATATACGAACACTGCATAGAGTAACATGCTGGTTGACATAAGAAAGCAGATAGAGGAGTGATCCATTAAAGGAAAAAAGCTTTTCCAAATACAATTAGGTTCTGAAACTGAGAGAAAAAAACAGCATGTAATAGTCTGTGTTATAATAGTTCTCCCTTTTTTTGCCTCTTTGAAATGTACTGTGAACAGGCTAAAACTGTAAAATAAATAATGATTTATGAGAGGATTGATGTGTATGTAACATAAAAACATATATAATTGGATTACTATTTCATTTATTTGTCTTGATACTACCCAATTCTTTTGGTCTGCTTTTATAACTACTTTTGTGTGCCTGTGACTGTATTCCCCCAAGTAGTTTGACAGAAATTAATGTGAGAACCTACTTAAACAATTTGTGTGGGACTATGTTTCCCAGATCAGTTTCTTAAGGACCAAAAAAGTTATTTTGGTTTGCTTCATGACTTGATCAAAGCATTTTCTGTGGGATTAAAATATTTTCCGAAGATATTCGACAAGTCGGTGGTAGCACTGTTCTTTTGTTGAAGTTGACTTCTTGGCCTCTCCACGGCAAGAGAGACATGGGATATCAGCACTTTAGCTATTCAGAAAGATGACAGTAGTCATTCCCATGGATACCC
>NW_009657710.1:0-684 GCF_000708025.1 Charadrius vociferus
TTTTTTTTTTTTCGATGTGCAGTTGCTCTGGTACCTTCTTAAAAGCAGATCTTGAAGGTATGCATCAGCACTAGGACATATGAACAGCATTTTGTTCAGTTTTGCTCATCAATCAGATTGCTGTTTTTACTGTTTTGATGCGCTTTTATTTTCCCTAAGTTTGAGGTAGAGAATCTGCTCAGAGCAGAATAGATGAACAATTTCTGCAGTGATAATGCTTCTGAAAACAAGAACAATCCGTACTTTTTAATGGTTTCACTTATTAAGCACACCTCTTTCCAGTCTCCTTCCCCATGAAATATGCAGTGGGAAGCACTTGTGTAAAAGAATAGAAGGCAAAGCTCGAGGACATACATAGTTAAATATTATAGATATGAAGTTTTCTACCATTTCAGGATGTGGAATATGAAATGTTACTGATACCATGCGTAGGTGAACATACTGCCTCATCTATCTCTATTGCTCTCCCTACATACAGAGTTGTTGATCAGCACAGCTAGTTTTAACTACTTTAAAATATCACCTTTATCTTCTGATCAGTGCTGCCTGAGGTATTACACCTTGGCAGCAAGTAGCTTGCTGTGGAAGATTCACAGGTGGAAATGAAGGGGTTTATACGTCAAATTCCGTGGTTACAGTTTGATTGATTCTCCTCCAACATCTGTCTTCGCTACAAAGCAGTTT
>NW_009657711.1:0-684 GCF_000708025.1 Charadrius vociferus
GTTTTTTCCCTTCCAGCCCCCCTCCCACTACATTACATTTCAAACTATATCACACAGGTAACATTATGGGCTGCTGTCACATGCAGGCCATGGTGTAATTCAGCACTACACATGACAACCAAAGATGTGCTGAAATACCTGAGACTATTAGATCCAAACAACCTCCTGTTAAAGTTTTTTATTACCACATAAATATTCTCCTGGCTGACCAGTGTCTCAGAGGAATAAATACCTCATTAAAGGAAAAACAAAAGCCCAGGTATTGCCCCACTATGAGGTTATGAAAAGCAAAAAGGGAAACACCCTTTTTTTGGTACATGCTGTTTTCCTCTTAGGAATAACAAAACCCAACCATAATAATAAAAAATTGCACAAGCCTATCTATTCATACTGGAAAGAGAAAATAAAAGACGCTGATAGCACTGGACATTAGAAACATATACGAACTTTTAACGGTGAAATGGCTGAATGGAGAAAAAATGAATAAGTGTTGGAAGACTGGTAAGGTTGTTGAAAATCAAGTGAAGGTACAAAGGACAGTCAAGGTGATGCTTAGATAGGATTTTTCACTTTTCTTGCATTACACTGCAGAAATAATCTGAACGAAGATGGATTTAAGGGAGTCAGGCAGAAGGACTAGAAAAAAAGCAGTGTAGGAGGTTCATGGACAAGGAATAAGATGCT
>NW_009657712.1:0-685 GCF_000708025.1 Charadrius vociferus
AAAAAAATACGTAAGGTACAATGTGGGTCCTCCTGCAGGCAGTAGTGTTGACTGCAAGTAATTATTCCTTGGTTTGCTGAAAATACTTATCCAAATGAAGCTGGTCCATCTGGGTTGCAAGGAGTTAGACTGAAAGACCAAAAAAGTAAAAACTGTTGCACTTCCTTGATGAAGTTTGGTTCTGAGAGACATATTTCCTCAGTATGTGACGAAAGAATTCCTTGTGTGTCCCTGTTCAAAGACATGTAAAAAATGCAATTGACCTGAAACTAATATTGACCAGAGTAAGTTCAGTAAGGAGGTTAGTTATACTTTGATTCTGTGCTGGTCGTCCCAGCTCAAGGTGGCTCTGCTGAAAGGACCTTCTGGCCACTGGAAGCTTGGGTTGATGGAGCTCCTTTCTGCATGGGTGCCTTTCTTCCGCCAGGGTTTGCTCTACATCAGGGAGAGGAGAAGCCAGAGGCAAGAGCTGCTGGCATTCAGCTTGCAGCACTGGAAGCTCTCCCCACAAGGGTGACTGTTGGCTGGTCTCTTTGTAGGCGAAGGCAACTTACTTTGCTTTAGCAAAGCAGAGTGGAGAATTTCAGTGTAACTGCTTTGGGTGCAGCTGTGTCTTGAGAATCCATCAGCTTGTAGAAGAAATTATTCAATGTGATCTGGCTCTGGAGATGGTTTTGTCTTTTTT
>NW_009657713.1:0-684 GCF_000708025.1 Charadrius vociferus
GGGTGGCTGTTGACAGCCCTTGGCTATGGGAGACTGGCCATCAATACTGTGAGTGTTTGTTTGTGACAAGGGGTAAACAGAAAGTAGGTCTTCACTTGCATTCTCAAGTAGATATCTGAGCAGAAGTAGGTAATATTCATTCCTCTTTTCTCACTCATATGCATAACGTAGACAGTTTGGTACTGACAGGTTTTTTCTGCTGCCAACTTTGAGGCTGTAGGGTAATTCATAACCAGGATCTCAGTCTGACTTCTGGTCTACTGCAGTACTTGCTTAAATAATAAATTGTTGCTTCCTTAATGCTTGCAACAAGCCCAGAATTTAGTAATTGCTCTTGAAAGGTGAAATACTGCATCTTTTCAATGGGCACTTGAATTTAGCTGAGCTCAACCTGACGTGGCACTTCACTGCAATCCAATCATGATAGTCAAGAATGATTTTTATCTGTGTTGCCTGACATGAAAAGTAAACTTTGACAAGTCACAGGTGTCTTGTTCCATAAGTTCATTATTGAATCTGTGGATGACCTGAAGTGATGGAAACAAAACAGAAATGTTTATGGGTGTCTGGAATCTGCATGATTGACTGTGATCTGCAGAGTTATCACTTCACCTGCAGTAAATGTCCTGTTCCTGGTATCGGCAGCCAAATGCAGTTGAATGCGATTTGTGGAAGAAAAAAAAA
>NW_009657714.1:0-685 GCF_000708025.1 Charadrius vociferus
AAAAAACCCCACAAAACAAAACCAAATTAAAAGGCAAATGCATTATGCTCCCAAGAAGTTAGCTATTGTCTTGCAGTTCAATGAAGGGACATCAGTTTACATCTAATCAGACAAAATATTAATGTAGAATTCAAGCATTCTACCCCACTTAATTCTATGTGGGCTTTTATGCAAGAAAACTCAGGAAACAGAACTCATCAACCTGTGAATCTAGTATGTGTAAATTAAAGACTAATCAGTTGTCCTCTTTAGCTGGCTTTGTCTTAGTCAATATGCTATTTTTCACTCTCTGAGCTGACAAAACAAACAAAAGTACTTGTTTAGACGGTGGTATTTGACACAATAGATGACATTTAGCCGTGTCTTAATCAGATCACTAACACTTGCAGTGTTACTTGAAATGAACTTCTATGAACCAAGCATAGAAAATATATGAACCTTTACCTCCCAATATCATGTCATAAGACATAACCGCATTCATACAGTATGAAGCCTCAAAATAACGACCATGAAATTACTATTTTAACCCCCGTTTTGCTTAATCTACAAAATGATCCAAGCAATATAACATTTCAAATGCTGCCTAAGACAACAGCAAAGAAAACAGTGTTTTGGATGTTTCATAATGTTTTGCAATGGGAGTTAGTCTTTCCCCTATCCCATACTTTGTGGGGAAAAAAAAAAA
>NW_009657715.1:0-685 GCF_000708025.1 Charadrius vociferus
TCATTCTGACTCCCAGATCCTCCATGGGACTCCCCTCCCCCCACGCTCCGATCACTAGAGGACAAAAAAAGTTGTTTTCTATAGCAAGTGGATCAGTATGGATCAGCTAATTTGAGAGGTGTGCATCAGTTTGTGCATCAACCATGTTAGGTGCTAAGCAATGCTTAGATGCAATTCTAATCCAAAAGTTGTCTTGAAAAAGAACTGAGAGTTTGTGTTGATTGCCTCCAGATGGAAGCCTCGGTCATGAAGCCATGGAAAGCTCCAGAAAAGGCTTGGCAATTCTCAGAGTTCATCAAAATAAGCTGTAGAACTACACAAGGATTTTCATAGAGAAACCAAATGTAAGACACAGTGACTGCTGGCATCTTGACCACAGAGTGGAAAAAACATCCTGTGGAAAAAGCAAGGTAAATACTGACTGCACACTAGTAAGAAAGGACAGCTATGCTGTATATGCAGCTGTTACTTTCGCGTTTCTTACTCTAACAACTTACTACATACAAAAATCTTATGTTAACATTAGTGTGTTTAACTGCAAATTAATCATGCATGACACAAAGAGCATTTCCAGATAGCATCTTAGTTAGTTCAGGAATAAAGCAAAAAGGTACAGCTTTGTATCAAAGAAATTTAGGGACTTAGAAAAAAAGATTCCCTTGAGAGAGAAACCTAGAAATGGTAA
>NW_009657716.1:0-685 GCF_000708025.1 Charadrius vociferus
AGGTGCTCCAGCCCTCCAGCCCAAAGAGCAGTCTAGCATTTCAGTTCCTAGTCATGCATTAATGCATACAAACTTCCAGAAGAAATAAGTACTCTTCTTACTGACATACCAGACAAGTTACAGACACAATGCGAACACACATGCATGGATTTCTTTTACTGTATGTTCAAACAGGCTGTAGTCCTGCAGTTTTAAGAGGCTCCATTTTAGACTGCCAGTTACGTTTCTCAAGGTACAGCAGCCTAGTGATTTTGTTTTGTGGTCAGGATATCTCTGCAGGATGAAAAAAGTTCTAGTCTCGTAAGGGACCCAGTGAAGATTGAAGCTGCATAACCCACTGCAGAGTTAAACAAATTACCACCAGTGTTCAAAACTGTGAGGTTCACAGGGACCAGGTGCTTAATTATTGCCTGTACACATAAGTATTATCATAAGTAGTATGACTTTTTTTATTGTGGAACATCAGTGATGAAGATATGAAAGTATCACACAATGTGCTATGTTTGCAATTCCAACATTTTACTAGCTTTTATTTTAGGAATAAATGAAGCACTAATAAATTTCATAATGAGACAACTAACTCTCATATAAAGTCTACTGCATTTTCATTTTGACCACTAGGTACATGATTAATGTATAGGTGAATGAATAGTAACAATGTACAATTTGTAACTTTTTTTTTTTT
>NW_009657717.1:0-685 GCF_000708025.1 Charadrius vociferus
TTCTTTTTTATGAGGTTGGACTATTTCCCATGTTTCTGTCTGAAAATATCCAGTGACCATGCATAAAGCTATAACAATGATGCAAGGCAAAAGGGAAGAGTTGTCAAGACTTAGCAACTTCCTTCTGTGTTCATTTTCCCTGGGTTTGTATTTGGCATGGTGAAGTTACTGCTGCTGATCTGAGAGCAGCAGCAATATGTTGTAATACAGAGCTATTTGCATGTGTCAAATCTGCCTTTATCGCTTACCTCTGCACTTAAATCAAGACAGACTTCCGTGGTACTGACAGCCGTAAAAAATAACTGTAGATTTCATGTCAGTACATTTCACCACTGGGAAGCCCTCTAAATATTCCTGATAACCAATTGTTTTCAAACTGTTGAGGATGTATAACTAGTTTCTTCACATATTTTAAAATCCATTTGAGTCTGCAAAAGTCTGCTCCTATAATTCCAGTTTCAATACTAGCATTTATAACATGCATGTTTATGTTGTTTTCTTTTAGCAACGATTGGCTCAGATGCTGTTTTGGGGCCAACAAGGAGTGGCAAAAAATCCTGAAGCTGCAATAGAATGGTATGCAAAGGGTGCCATAGAAACAGAAGATCCAGTGTTAATATATGATTATGCCATTGTGTTGTTTAAGGTAATTCATGTTTCATATTTTCACTTAAAAAAAAAAAAA
>NW_009657718.1:0-684 GCF_000708025.1 Charadrius vociferus
AGCACTAATTAGCTCTAATTGAGTTAGTATCCTAACCTTTGCCTGACAGTAGTGTATGCTTTCTTTTAAACCTTTTCTGTGAGAAATCCCCTCGCAGGTAATCCAGAGCCAGTCCTGTAAACACCTCTCTTCATCAGATTCTCTAATTATTAAATATCAGAGAGGGCACCTGCTGGGCATGTTTCCCTCTGTACAATTCTGTGTTCAAAAAGCCTTCTGTCATTAATTAGCACTGATTACCAATCTCTTTGGTGGTAATCGGTGTAGCATGCTGCAAACCACAGCTCTGGGAGACATACAAAGTTTCAGTAAAGGGCACGACCACAGTCCCGGTTTCTGATCCGCGTGGATCCACTCCAACGCCACAACAGTTAGTTAATGCTTACAATACTGTAATTTGACAGAAGGAAACAAAATTTTGTCACTTTACAAAGCATTAGAACATGTCTTTCTGTAACACTTACATCCTGCTTAAAGCCTCAGGGCAGTGTCCTAAAAACAGACATTTGATGCTGTCAGTACAAAACTCGGTTAGCAAGTGAATGTGCTGGCAAACACAGCTCTCGAAGCCATCGATCGGACAATGCTTCTCTGCTCTTTTCAAGTTTTGATTACTTCATGAAATTTTTACATCTTTTCTTCCCTCAGAATAAACAGCATATGTTGAAGAATTCTTTAAAAAAA
>NW_009657719.1:0-685 GCF_000708025.1 Charadrius vociferus
GGGCTTCATTTTGTACAAGATTCAGTAGGTATATGTGGTACAGCGATAATTATGTGGCCCATAGCTAACTGTGAGTGAACGTGAATGGTTCTGAATCTAGTAAAGCGCTTGTAAATACGTAACAGCAGTCTCTTGCCCAAGCACTAACTACTAATTTGGTGCAAGCAGTTTGTTGGTCCAGACATGCCAGTAAAGGGACTGTCTTCAGAAACTTTGTGCTTAATTACCTCACCATGCAGTAAGTGAACACGTGTCCCGATCCTGCCCTGTGCATGCTCAGAACTGTGTTTCTGAACTTGCCTGAAAAGAACCGTTGAGTGACGGGAGCTGTAAAGTACCCCGTGTGTGGCTAGTGTCTGAGGCTGGGTCTGCGATGATGCACTAACCGTGGGAGGGCTTTGGTGGGAATGCTGTCCTGCGGTCACTGTTACTGACTGCTAGCACAGTCCCCAGCCCAGCACTGGCCCCCATCAGTTAGAGCTCTCCTGGTCAGTGCTCGGGCATGCCACAGGTTAGCACCTGCCAGGGACTGTTTCCCAAGTGAGTGGGGGTGCGGCCAGTACATATGTTGGGGGAAGTGGAAGCTGGGAGGAGGAGAAGTGTGGGCCACTGTTTGGATGCCATGCAGCTTGGTTTCAGGGCTAAGAAGAGGGCCCGGACATCTCCTTAGTGCCTGGAGCTTCAA
>NW_009657720.1:0-685 GCF_000708025.1 Charadrius vociferus
TTTTTTTTTTTGCCAATAACACTGTAATTAAGAAGAACTGGTCACCTAATTAGGGAGAATGAACAGATTTGAAAAGATTATGACTGAAAGCAGTCACAACCTACCACAGCAAATAACAAATTTTCCAGTGATATGTGAAAAATACTTCCCCAAAGTATTCAGCATAGCCTTGAGCTTACTCTCGAATCGACAGCCTCTCCACAGTGAATCAGTCAGTTCAGGGTGGTCCAATTGCGTCTTGTGTCTAAGGCAGTTTGTGAATGCTACACAGAGAAACGCAAAGGGCTCAAAAGTAGAACAGCATCCTGCTTTCAGCAAGTCACAAAATACACTAGCATCAGCTAAGGACTTCTGTGGATTCAAAGGGCGTGTTGGAAGGGTTAGAACAAATTTGAGTGGAAAACAGGATTAAGTGCAACACAGAGAAACACCGGAAGGAACAAGCAGTTTGCTAGTATTTTCAATGTGTTAGAACCAAATGCAGGAATTCTGATGGAAAATACAGTGACTGAAAGGCAGCTTGAGCATTGCTGACACAAGACTGTGTGTAGCATAACCACCTTTACCACCTTCTTTGTCATGGCTATCATCCTAAAATCTTTCTACTGCTCCTCATTCCTATTGCATTTAATTATTTCTCTTTCTAGTTAGTTATAGTTGCAAAGTTTCTTGATTTTTTTTTTTT
>NW_009657721.1:0-685 GCF_000708025.1 Charadrius vociferus
GGATATCTATGGGACAGTTTCTTACGCCAAGGTTTAACACCATACATGCAGTCGTATGTTTGATCCAGCCAATCCGACTGCATTTAAGACAAAGTAATTCCCCAAGCTCTCAGCATGAGAGACGCAGGGAACCTCATCACCAACCACTTCAATCTACCAACTTTATCTACTGCACTGCATTAATTCCTAATGTAGGTATAGATTTATGTTTATGTCTGCACTGAATTCTCAGTCGTAGTGTGGAAATACTCAGCTTAACTTCATGCAAGCAGTTTGTATGACTGTTTTAGGAAGGCAGTACATTAAAATATCTCTTGGGCCACTTAGGGCTCTTTCTTTCATCTATCCTTTCCATAAATTGATACAACTTTCCTTGAATGTATATGACTGCTTAAAAAATCACTGAATTCAGTGGTAGTCAAATACCTTAATACATTTGACAGAAGATTAGTACATCACAAAGGATTTTTTACCCCTTTCCTCCCACTGCAAGTTTGTTTCGGAACCTCAGTGCTCCAATTCCCATTATTTTTATTCTGAACTAAGGATATGGTCTACTACCTATGCCAGCCTTTATCATAACACAGTTTTTCTTCCTTAGTGCTTCCTGTCCAGTCTCAATGTGCACAAGAACAGAGCTTGTACTTTCTTTGGCTGAAAATCTCCGCTGGGCTTTTTTTTTTTT
>NW_009657722.1:0-685 GCF_000708025.1 Charadrius vociferus
TTTTTTGTCTTAGCATTTGTGGTGAGCTGGCTCACCCCCTGAAGTGGTTGTTTTGTAAACTGGGCAAGGCCAGGAGGGGGGTTAGCTGCCTCACCAGTTCTCTTGATGTAGACCTGAGCTTGTGCTAACAATAAAATGCACTAGTAGTGGTGTAGGGGAGCATCTGATCAGATTCTGTGAACTGCAGTTGTCCTGGTCTAGTGAGAGGAACTGAGATTATTTTATTTCTGCAACTTGTTTTGTGGACACTATTTTACAGATCTTGTGGCTTGATATACACCACTTGAAGCAATTATGTACTCTGTCATGGAGACAAATGAGGAAAATGCCCTAAAAAGTAGACAGCCAGAAAACTGAAGAGTGTGTGTGGTTGGACAAGCAAATAGCAAACTGGTGGTCTAAAGTATTGTTAGAAGGAAATCTGGAAGACTTTAGGCTGAGACATAGAAGCATAGTTTCTATCTTTTGCTGAAGATTTGGCATCTCTTCAGTCCATCTCACTGCTTCCATCTTAGCCAACTGCATGGGAATTCCCTGTGGGTGGCAGAGGGCCACCAGCACTGCTGTGGTACCATATGCTTAGAGGAGGTGTGGCTCACATTCATCTAAGATACAGCTGTTCTTCCACTTTGTGTGGGCTCTTTAGGTCCATGTGTGGCTGAAATAAATTGGAATATCTTTTGGC
>NW_009657723.1:0-686 GCF_000708025.1 Charadrius vociferus
GGGCGCGAACCACGGCGACGAGGGTGTGCAGGGCAGAGCCGCAGGGCACGCGGGGAGCGTGGGCGTCCGCAGGTGCTGTAGGGCAGCGGCTCCACCAAGGGCAGCCTCTGGGGCCGTCTCCACCCAGAGCAGTGGCATCTGTGTGGCACCACTGTGAAGCTGAGCGCGGCTCCGTGGAGGCACGCGTTGCTCAGGCGAGTGCTACCAAACCTCTTGTGTAGCAGCACGGTCTCTGCTTTGTGCTCGCAGCAGGCGGTCACTGTGGGTCTGGGGGTCTTGTGCTGGTGGGCAGAGCAGCAAGGAGAGGATGCTGCGGGCTGGTGGCTGGGGTGCAGGGGTGTTTGTAGGCTGGGGTGGTGTTCAAGGTGCTACTACTAGCAGAGGAGTTCGTGCTGTGAAATGAGGTCGCGGGGACATCATCGAGCGCTTGGAGAGCTCCTCTGCGTTGTCTTGGTGTGCACGTTACAGAGCACGGCATGAACCCAGTGATGACAGGCAGAGCTACTGTAAGCAGAGGTCTCTGCCCCCACGGGGACAGGCCCTGCAGATAAGTGTGAAGCTTAGGGTGTCCCCAGGAGAGGGACCAGTGTGCCAGCAGCACGTGCAGCCATAGCCTGGCGTGCAGGACCAGGGGATGCAGGATCGCAGCAAGGAGGCGCAGGCATGGAGGTGCTAGTGGCAGGGGG
>NW_009657724.1:0-685 GCF_000708025.1 Charadrius vociferus
TTCAAAAGAACCCATAATTGGGGCTGGTTGTCCACTTCTCCAGTGGGGAAAACGAGAATTCCTCTGGCTCTTGCCACACATCACACTGTATAATTCCATAAATATAAAGTAGGGGAAGATGCTGAAACTGGGAAAATGTTAGAAATAAAGTGGTATTTTCCTTTTCTGTATCCTTCCATTCACTAACTGAATGGTGTCATTTTCATGCAAAACGGAGTCTCATTTTTTGTTTTCCCTCAGTTTCATCACTAATCAATAGGCACTCCAGTCAACTGAAAGACATTATCGAAATTAATTTATCAAATAATCTCCCAAATCATTATAAATCATAATGTTTGCATATGTGAAACTAGTCTTGCTTCACAGAGGGAGACTTAAGAAAGCACTTCATCATATATTGAAGAATTTACATAGTGAAGTGACTTTGGTAGTTTTGTGTTAAAATAATAAAAGAGTGCTCTTGCATGGCAAAATGACATTCAAGCTTTGTATGTTGGACATGGTATTATTAAAGATCAAAAAAGAGATTTCTTTTCTTGAAAAAATGTCATTCACGCCTCATTTTCTATCTAAGCAGCCATCAGAAATGGCACTTTCATTCACATTGCTCCAAATGAGTGGACCAGATGTACTAAGGTACCTTAAGAAACAAAGTCTCCAAATAAGCATTATACGGTTTAGTCCA
>NW_009657725.1:0-686 GCF_000708025.1 Charadrius vociferus
AAAAAAAAAAAATGTTATCTTGTGGTGCTCTGATTAGAATTGGCCAGATATAGTAGCACCAGACAGAACGTCCTAAGCCCTGCAAGCCCAGCCTGAACAAGGAAATACTCTACAGCAACTCTGTGGGACCAAGAGGTTTTGATTTTCACTAAAATAGTCCATGGAAGGCAAGAAACAGACAGAAATTTTGCTGGAAACATTCTGAGTTAATGGGCAACAACAGCGTAACTGAGAGCATCAGCTCATCGCCTGCTCGAGCAAGAAGCTTGGTAAACTCACCTCTCGATTCTGTTTCACCCAAAGCCTAAAAGGGCACCATTGCTGGTGCTTCCCAGCCCCAAGACAGCATAAAGATTTGGAAGGTTGGTCACAAGATGATCTACAATCCTTGCAAGTAACAGTACAAGTCAGAAAGAACTTTGCCTTTGGCAAACACATTAATATCTAAATAGATAAAGAAAAAGCACTATACAGCTAGAAAAATCAAATCAAGTAAGAGCAGAACAGAACAGGCAGTTGAGAGATACTGAAGTGGCAGTGATCTCACATAGCCAAGCACAAGTATCACACAATCATTTATGTTGGAAGTGAGCTCATCTAGTCCCACTGTTCAAGCACAGACAGCTCAAGCAGGTTGTCCAGAGCCACACAGAGTTGGATTTTGAGTATCTCCAAGAATGGAGACT
>NW_009657726.1:0-686 GCF_000708025.1 Charadrius vociferus
AAAAAAATAATTATTTGAAGTGTTTTTCACAAGTTAATATTAGCCATACAAACATGTACTAATGATGGCAGATAAGAAAGCACATGAAATGAAGTATTAGTATCAGCACAGTCGGGATGATGATCTGTTAGGCTGTAGATTAGATTCTACAGAGTCTCAATACTCAATAGCAGAGAGATGAAACCACTGTAAAGTTATTTAGGCTACAAAGAAAGAGAGAAATAATCCTGTTATGACTTTGACTTTCCACTTCTATTCTCCATACTAGAATGTGCTGTTTTGGTTTAGAACTGGCACCTCATAGTAGCAGAGAAGAGCAAGTCCTTAATGTTTTCCACTAGGAAGCCCACTTTTCCCAAACGCAATCAGAAAATTATTTGGTATCTCAAATGGAAGCACAAGTAAGAGTTTTGTGGAGGGAGGTTACAAGCCCACTAAATGATTACAAGGTATGAACGACTCACATGGAGTTTGTTACTGGCTCATGCACCAAGGACAATGAACACAGTAGTTCTTATGTGGATCAATAGGTCACTAGAAGGCACAAAACAATCCCTTACTTCCAGAATCAGAGGGAGTCAAGCAGACAGTTCCAAGAACTTAATCGCCTTTCTAAGGGCTACTAGTCACACAAGGGCTACTAGTCACACAAAGGCTGTCTCTGCATTAGGGATTGAGCTACTCAG
>NW_009657727.1:0-686 GCF_000708025.1 Charadrius vociferus
AAGATTTTGAATTGATACTGGAGCACAAATATTTTAATTATTACAGAACAGGGTGCTGACAAGCTGGGCTTATGACCTGGACAGCAAAAGGTTAAAGTTAACAGGGGTTACAGGAACTTGTGCTTTGTGCCAAAGTGCAAAAGCTCATTTGTGGCTCCTTGGCGAAAAGTGTCTGACATCTATGTGCTTTGCAGTTAAAGGTCGCTATGGAAATATCCTAGGTTTTAATGCTTTGAATGGCCGGGCTTGGCATCTGCCAGATGGTAGTTTAGGGTCTCTGGGTTTGAACGCCAACCCTAACCCTGATAAAAATTAACATACTGCCGCAGCACGCGTGCTCGGTGCAGCCCCAGTACTTCCCGAATCAAAGATAACAGGTCCCGCAATTCCTGTTGAGGCACAGATTGGAATGTCAGGAGGAATTGCAGATTTAGAAAAATGAGAAATGTTTTTCAGAAGTCACTCGCCATATAATTCTCTGGTTTGGCCAGGCGGTAAGCGGGATGGGAAATGGTGTTGAACGATTGATTATCGGGACTTAAATGCCAATACAGCCCCATTGACGGCTGCAGTCCCCAGTACTGCAACTCCTACAGCCGCCTCACAGCCTTGGATGGCAGTGCTAGATGTGAAAGAGATGTTCTTTGTGGTCCCCTTACAGGAGGAGGATAAAGAGAAATTTGCTT
>NW_009657728.1:0-687 GCF_000708025.1 Charadrius vociferus
AACCATTCTATGATTCTATGATCTAGGGCAGTGCAGCAGGTTTGGATAAAGCCAAAACTCCTTTTGCAAAGTGAGGCACCGTAACTTTTATAGTACTCTGAAGGAGAACATGGTCAAGAAAAAAGAAATGTGAACCACAAGAGAAGGACAAAGAATATTATCTTGAGAATTTAGTCAGGATGATGACTTTTGGTGTAATGATCATTTCTAAGAACTTGAAAGCAGTCGTCAGACAAGTCCATCCTCTAGGGAGAAACATACCACGTGAAATAAGAGAGATCTTTTACACAGGAGTGCACTGTCAGAAAGATACCGTCAATGAAAATGTTTTTTATTTATTGTTGTTCACTCTTCCCAGTGAAAGGGATGGGTACCTATCATCTTGTAGTAGCAGAATTCAGCAATTGCCATCTATCCCAGTTCTTTCCTCCATAGCAGTAAAATCCTTACATGCTGAGTATGGCTGATCATTAACAGTTACGTACACTCTTTTCTGCAGTAATAAGTGGCAGATGTGAAAGATGTGGATTTTGATGTTTTTTTGATTGTTTTTTTAATGGCATTTGGGTTTTTGATGTTTTTTAATGGCATTTAGGTTCTATGGAATTACCTTGAGGGAGGCATCAAGTGTCTGAAAGTGACTGCGAAAGCAGATAGCTTCCTGGTTCTTTATGTTCTCATTTCCAT
>NW_009657729.1:0-687 GCF_000708025.1 Charadrius vociferus
CACTGTGAGCTCTTGAGTGGCTGGTGGCCAGAGGAGGGGGAGGGAAGCAGGGTGAGCGGGAGGCGAGAGCTCGGGATGTGTGTGGAGGGGAAAGGGCTGGTGGTCAGGACACAGCTCCTGAGCAAACCCCAGCAGAGGGCTGGAGGTACGCTCCCTCGTAGAGCTGAGCTGCTGCCTGTCTCAGCACCAAGTGGAAGAGTTTCCCATTGCTGCACGTAGTGCTCTGCAATTTCACTCAACAAGATTGTGATTTCCGAGCAGCTGACCAGATGAATGCTTTGGAGAGCGCCCTGTCCCAGTCATTGTCCCCAGGGCTTTGTAGGCCATGCCACATAGGCCCAGGGCTGTGGCGTTAGCTAGGGAATGTTTTTATTGTACTCTGAGCTACAGGTGGGGGCTGTGGGGCTCAGGGCGTCAGTGGGGACTCACTGGCATGTTGTTTCATGCAGGGTAGTTTATTCAAGAGTTTGTCCGAAGTGATCAGGCCGCTGCTCCCCTGAGTCCTGTCCCCAGCAGTGGCTGATGTCTCAGAAAAGCATAACCCGACTTTCACAATTGTTACATCTAGTTGAACAGATGTAACACCCGTGTTTGCCTACCTGTATCGTAGACTTCACTCACTTCACGGTCAACTACTAGTGTTCATTAAATGATTAGAAGTCCACCGTTGCAGCTGCGCAGCTTATT
>NW_009657730.1:0-687 GCF_000708025.1 Charadrius vociferus
AAGAGTATGGAGAAAATGTTGGTTTGGAGTTTGGTAAAGAAAGTAATTTAATTCCTCCTGAATCAGGCAATAATTTAGCATTATGTAAAACAAAGTTTGCTGAAGGGAGAGTTGGCAAATTGACAAAACTGTCGGGTTCCTTTTCTGCAAGACTCTTAGGAGTGCAAAAAGATTACTCCTCTTATTTTTAATTTATAACAGAAATGGAAGAATGCTTCATGAAGTACAATCACAGAGTCTGACAAACCAGGGTTTGTAGATATTTCTGGGCTGGGCTACTTGGACTGGTAAGCTGTCAGTGTTCTCAGTAGAAAACACCTGAGCTAAGACCTAGACGTACTTAATGGTTGATAGATATTACTAATAGATATTTTGTGGTTTGTCTGCTAGTGATTCAATTTCCTTGCAGCTGAGGGTAAGACCAGTTATTCCAAAATAATTGCTGTGTTCATATTTGCTGGACAGTGGGTGCTGTCATCAGCACATCACAAAGAAGAGATATAGTCCTATGTCTAAGCTCACACCATTGCAAGACTAGGGTTTGGGTTGTGGTAATACATGACAAGTGGATATAACACAAGTTAATACACTCAAATTGGTAAAAGGAAGTGAAAGATGGACCCGGGGACCCTGTAGATAATTACTAAATTGCTTAAGAATATAATTTGACTTTTGTGATTTTTTTTT
>NW_009657731.1:0-687 GCF_000708025.1 Charadrius vociferus
TTTTTTTATCTAATCACTCTCAGAATTCACCTACTTTGGATGGGCAGACATGTTGCATATTAAAAGATGCCTTCTTTCATTTCTCTTCTCACCTTTCATGCTCAGAATCTTGTAAATTCATAAGCTGGAAAGGAGATAGGCTATGTGTTTTATTTGCTGTCCTTGAGCAGTCAGTCATGATTTCTGCTAACAAAATCTGCACTGATATTTACACCACCAAATTGGCTGTGCAGTTTTTCAGTTTCATTAAATTAATTGGATGACATTTCATACCTGTTTAGTGCATTATAAAGCCCAGAACACTTTTTTGTTTGTTTGTTTCAAAATGAAATGATCTAATTTTACATCTATCTCCTTTCATTCCTTTTCCTCATTTACCCTCTTTCATTGTTATCTCCTCTTCTTGTATTCATTACTAACTTCATATCCCTGTTTTGTCTAGTATCCATCCTTTCACGACAACACTTCAACATTTTTAATCCATTTATTTATCTTTCTTGAAGTTAGTTTGTGTGTCCAGTTCCAAATGGATTCCCTATAGTTTATATGTTGCGCCTTTAAGATAGTTGTTTGTATTTGACTATTTACTGCCCAGGACACCGTACTTATCAAACAATGTACTTATCAAACATCAAACAATGGTCCATGCAAACCTCATGATGCCCATGAAAACCTCATGAAGTTCAA
>NW_009657732.1:0-687 GCF_000708025.1 Charadrius vociferus
CTTAGTGATTCTATGATTCTATTCTAAAAGCCATTATGAAGTTCCTTGTTGTCAGTTGCTTTTGTCAGTGTCCAAGTTAAGTACAGCTGGTTTTCTTATGTGAAAAAAAGTCATTCTTTTGTACTAAAATACAGAAGGAACTGAAGATATATTGACAACTGGATAGGAAACACAAGGTGATTATATTTCCCTCAGCTGTAAGCTTGCTGAAACTTTGAGCAGTCGTCATTTGTAAAAAGTCGGAAGTGAACTGAAATTTGTAGTTTGCTCCAGTTCATATTTTTTGGTATCACTCTGCATCCGCAACATACTGGTAGGGACGTTGGTTGTGTGCATTTGCTTCACGAATGAGAATGTACTTATGCTTGTCCGCAGTATAAACTGTTAACCACTGTTACGTTTCAGCATTAGCTAAAGCTGAAATACAAAATAACAGTCGTCTGACTCTTCCTGGAGCTATTATCGAAGGCATCACTGCATCAGTTCCTTTAGATTATCTTTTGGAAAGCTTCTGTTCCTCTAAACACAGTATTTTCTAGTATTTTCTTTAGATAGGTGGGACTTTTCTAGGTACCCTGCCATATAGGGAGAGGATATAAAATTCTGGAGGGAGTGTTCACAAAGACGTAACTCAAATCATCATCTCTTGGTTCCCATATTTGCTCTTTGCAGTCATTATTGAAAAAA
>NW_009657733.1:0-688 GCF_000708025.1 Charadrius vociferus
TCTTTTTTTAAACAACAACAACAAAAAAAAGCATTATCAATTGGCAAACACAGGGGACTGAGAAAGCACCCATATCTAATTTGAGCTTGCCTATTGTTGCAATAGGGCATCAATCAGAGAAAGGCAAGGAGTTGTACTACAGATGACCCCACGATTATTGCTTTTTGGAGCAGTTGTTAGCCTCTCTCAATATCATGCTGTAAGACCACATGACCTGGTTCCCCAAGACTTCTTGTATTCTTAGTCAACAGTCATGTGGAGGTGAAGAAAGAAAGTTTGTGTAATGTACCTTGGTGCTGTAGTCATTTGACATGAATGGACTCAAAGAACAGATGATCGATAACAATTTTAACAGCTGTTAGTATGATGAGCCCAAAGACAGAATCTGAAGTGTTAGCATTGAAGCTGGGAAGAGAATATAATCTTACAGGATCTCAGAAAGTGTCTCAATCTTTGGTTCAATCTCAAAGTCTTCCCCTAAAAAGATCAATTACTTGTGCAAATTTATGAGAGCATATTTCCTTAACTGCAGGGGACATGGAATACTTCCATCCAACCACAAGGGTGCTGAGGAAAACAGTACTATTAGTATCTGTTTTCTGCCCTTTTGTATTTGGCTGTCTCACTGAAACTGAAAAGAGAAAACCAAGGGTGTTTGGGTTTGGTTTTTTGTTTTTGTTTGTTTGTT
>NW_009657734.1:0-688 GCF_000708025.1 Charadrius vociferus
AAAAAAAACTGTCCTTACTTCTACAGAGGTATCATTTCTGTAAAAGTCATCTACAGACATGGTATACAAAATGAATTTATGTGAGAAATGTTTGACCTAGAAAAAACATCCACTTTAGTGTTATGGAGATAAGAGTATACTTAATACGACATAAACTGATATAGGGAAACAGCTCTTTAATATCCCTGATATATAATAAACTCTGTCACATGGAGGAAAAAGAGGAAAACAGGTATCGAATTTTTGTATAGAATCTTTGTACAGAATACCATATTATATGCAGTTATCCAGTTTGTCACAGAAACTGGAAATGTTATTAAGAAAAATATAGACAAAGACTATAATGTTATTTCTTTGGAAAAGATGTTCAAAACCAGGAAAGAATTGTATAAGACAAATTGGTAAAAACCTGTAATGTCCACAGTATTAGAAACATCATTTCTAATAATCGTACTTGAATGTGCTGTTTAATCCATTCTAATGAATTGGTGGTCCACTGAAGAAATGTGAGAAAACATAGATAAGCAGTTTTGTCCCATTTTATTCTCACAATATTTCTCCAAGACTTTGTTAAATCTATTTTGCTACATAGTTGTGATATCACAGTATGGGGTTTATTTATATGACTTTTGAATATTGAAAGATAACATCATGATATTTCTCCATAATGCAGTTGACTTTGCCTGTT
>NW_009657735.1:0-688 GCF_000708025.1 Charadrius vociferus
AAAAAAAAAAAAAGTCCTTCCAGTACAATTAAGAAGCAATTCTTGTCTTCTCGCTGCACTAATTTATGCTTGTTACTTAAAGAAACACTTAATTTTAAAGTAATGGAAGTCTCAGTTTTTTGATACTGTCATTCTATTGATACTGCCACAATTTTAATGAAAGTGCCTTAACTGAGTAATGGATTATTAAGGCTATGCTCCTACAGAGTGATAGAGATACTCAGCAAGACTCAAAAGCAACAGCTTAATTAGGTCATATTATGCCAGGAAATTTATGCTCATCAATAAGCATAATATTTGTGCTTAAGTTTGAAAAGGCTTTAGAAGGCAGCCAAACTATATACCCAGAGGTTTAGCAATTGATGTGTTTTAGAGGGGTAAAATTATATTGTCCTATGAATTGTTCATAATCATTTCAGTAGTTAACAACATCCACCTTTTACAACAAGAAGATGGTCTCTGCTGTAGTATTACTTCTTTGGACTTGAGTGATCAGCCAAAGTTTGAGACTGTTTGCTTTAGGAAGAAAAGTTAATGATGGAGCCAGGTATCCTTGAAGTATCCCTCTGTATTTCCAAGAAATGTTCAGATTCCTGTTCCATGAATTTAGCTTAAGAACAGGACAGAGAATATTTTGCTGTGATTTGATTTTTAAATCCCTCAGTTACTTTTCCCTGCCTCAGTGCTC
>NW_009657736.1:0-688 GCF_000708025.1 Charadrius vociferus
TGCATGAATTTATCTGTTCTCAAATTGGACCCAAGCAAACAATAAAGAAAAAGAAAACAAGACGGAATAAAAAATATGGCATTTCGGAAACCTGCTTCTCCGATATGAGAAATCCTTATTTTTTAACATATGATTCCCAAGGGCTTTAAGGATTCCTTGCCTGTAGGAGCCTGTTAAGAGTGAGCAAGCAGCTGTGATCACCAAGCACTGCATACAAGCATGTCAGCCCTGCTAAATAGTACAACATATCACCCCTGGTGGGAAACCACACTAGCATAGCTTTGGTGCTTTTAGTACCTATCGTAGCTTGATCAGGGCCAGCACAGATACCTGCACCACACTATAACATTTAGAAATACCTTAAAAATTCTCCTAATGGTTAAACCAGAATCAAAATGAGCAGAAATTAACCATTACACTACGCTGCAAAGAGAGATCTGGACTTTTAGGAAGGAGGCGAATATTGTGATTTCTGAATATTACAGGATCCCCTGCATCAATTTCTACTTCAAATTTAATACTTGTTCCTAAGCTACAGTGAGTCTTTCAGAAAGCCATGCAATCTTAATTACGGTATTTCCAGTATTTGCAAATGCATCACAGCTATTGATTAAGTTGTTACAGTGTTTAACTGCCTTCCCTGTTAAAATTTTGCGCCTTATTTCCAAACTAATTTGGCTGACTTCAA
>NW_009657737.1:0-688 GCF_000708025.1 Charadrius vociferus
TTTTACAGTTTCAGAAAGGATTTTTCTGGCCAAATGTAAGTGTCATTCATTACATAAAGCCCTCAAAGCCCATTCTGCCTCTCTCCGGTTTGCAGCAGTGGAAACAGTTGTTCACAATTTAAGTTAGAGCGGGTATCCAACTCCCAGGGCCCCACCAATGGATGAGCTAGGTGGTAAATTATCACCTAAAAATTATAAAGACGAAAAACACCAAATGGGAAATTGATGTTTCTCAGACTGTGCGGCTAAAAAAATAGAAAAAAAAACCCAAAAATCTCTTGTTATCACAATAATGACAGTAAAAAATGACAGTTCCTCGGCAAAAATCTTTCTTTTCTTTTAGTTTTCTTTTTTTCCCCTAAGACATGTATGTGTGACAGAAAGACTAAAAGAAAACATATTTTGTTGCTAATTTTAAAGATGTATTTCACTAACACCGTATGACTTTATATTACATGCAATAGTGATTCAAGCCTTGGTAGTCAGCTTAGATATTGCTTTTTGTTCTAGTTGACGAACCAAACTTAAGAGTATTTTCCAGCAAAATTAACAACCAACCTTTTGCTAAGCAAATTGGGACAGACATTGTCTGCAGAAAGTCCTATAGAGACTTATTGCAGTTAGTGATTATACATGGAAATAAATAAAAGACGAGTCTTGGCCTTTGCTTTAGGTAGAATGTGGCTGG
>NW_009657738.1:0-688 GCF_000708025.1 Charadrius vociferus
CTTTTTATCTAGTTTTACTGCTTTGCACGTTGCTCTGTGGCATGACTTGGTAGCTGTTTTAAGATGAAAAGTGAAATAGTGAAAAGGACTACATTTTATTGGTTAATGCAGTGTTCTGTGTTTATGTGTGTGCTTGGGCTGGTAAATCCAGAACTTTTGGGCTTTTTATCCAGAGCAAGTAAGATTGTAGAGAATGTATGCACTTGAGTGGTTTGGTTGTGTTTACAGATTCTTTTAGTTATCCATCCTCAGTGTCCTGTCTTTGTTTGACACTTGTACTCTTTTCAGCTCTACAGGTGGCTTTTGGCTCACTGTATAGAGACGATGTGTTAATAAAACCCAGTCGAGTAGTTGCACTTTTAGCAGCAGCCTCCATGCTGCAACTTGTAAGTAATAAATATGCAATATTTTTATGGTTTCTTTTCAGATAAAGATAACAGTTCACGATATACTCACACACACCTATTGTTTCACCCAGAGAAATGAATCATCTTTTCAGTCTAGGTGGGGGAGAAACCCCAAACATAACGCACTGGTTTTATTTAAAAATGCTATGACTAAGAGTCAGTTGTAATATTAAGTGCTGCTTTGAGAATCATATCTAGAAGTAGATTAAAATATGTTTTAACAGCTCATTTGTTCTACCCTGAAGGTATTCATTAAGCTTTTCTTTCATGTGAGGTAGTCT
>NW_009657739.1:0-688 GCF_000708025.1 Charadrius vociferus
AAAAAAAAATAGGCTTGAACATTTTGAGAATAAAATGTAAAACTAATTTTTCTGAATGGCTTTCATTCAGCTTGCCATCAACACATGTAGTCAATGTCTTTTATTTTTCTTTTTTTCCCTTTGTCTTCTTTATATACTTGATCTTTCGTGTGTGAGGTCATCATTTCCCGAGATGTGACTTGAAGAGCTTGAAACAGAAAACTGAGAAGACTGGTAAATGTTCTAGCTTTAGAAGGAGTTTAGACTAGATGTGAGTAAATACTTCAATCTGTGCTCATACACTGTCTCTCTATACTCCATAATTACCTAGACAATCCATCATTTATCTGCAGAACTCACACAGGTGAGGCAGCCTTAAAAGAAGGATATCTTTACTTGATTTCATTATGAAGCCAAACACTCAGTCCAGGCACAGTAACAGGATCTTACAATACAGCGATTTAAATGTTTGGGCTAAATAAGAGTAGATTTCAAGCCCTAGGTGCTTCAAAAATTCAAATGTTAAGGACAAGTTGCCACATCTTACAGCGTCCCTGGTTTCCTAATGCATTAAACACTGTCAAAAATACGTGATCTTCCCTAGTAAAGATGATACTTTTCCGCCCAAAAACCCTGCAGCAATGGCGTGTAGCGATTCTGCCATTTCATTTCAGATCTATTTTTCATTGTAAAGAGAGCAGCATTTTTT
>NW_009657740.1:0-688 GCF_000708025.1 Charadrius vociferus
ACCACACCACTCAGCTTGATGTCATCTTGCTGTATTCAGCTGATTTACACAATTTGTTCCCCAAGAACACCCAGTTCATCCAAGTCACTTCCCCATATTCTCTCATCTACCCACACTGGGCAAGGGAAGGTACATGCTGTCATGAATCCAAAACTACACACATCTTTCTGGCCCAACTGAATATATAGTGATTGACGTCTCCTCAACTTTTCTTCATTGGTGTAAAAAATTTCCATTCATCCTCGTCCTCTATTCTGACCGACAATTTTTATGAACTCAGTTTTGATACTGCTGTCTTTCTGCCAAATGCAGATAAAAATGGCTAAAGGATTCAGAGGATACTAGCTGAAAGACTCGAGGAAAATGACAGAAAGACAGGCAAAAGCCTTGGTCACACAAAGACTGTGCCTGTAGGAAAGATGGCTAAACTTCCAAGGGAAATAATACGAAAAATACCAAGGGTGTTTGACAAAACACAGCTGGTTGGGAATGAAAGTCAGATTGAAGCATGTACTCCTACAAACACACCAATCTGTGCAGTCCACACATCACAGAACAGAGCATATAGGAATATTATACAAGCTACTAGAATGATAAGAGGGTGACAAAAAATGGAACAACATAAAAACAGTGACAAAAAGCCACACCTTCAACAAAGCATTCCTGAATTTTGAGAATTTGTAAAAAA
>NW_009657741.1:0-686 GCF_000708025.1 Charadrius vociferus
TGCACTGAGATCCGGTGTCACAGCCTCTGTGTCCTCAGGGGGATGCACCAGAGGCACCTCTTCAGCATCGTCGTAGCCCGTGCTCTCTGGGGACAGGGACCAGACATCCCCCTTAGCTCCAGGGGCCCCAGCACCTCTCTGGGAGCGCAGGGTTGCCCCTGCAAGCAGCAAGGCAGGCCATTGCACGTTCACCCCATGGGGTGCCCCTCCTGGACTCTACATCGCCTTCCTCCCTCCTCCTCACAAGTCCTGAGATGTTCAGCTCCTCTCCCACCATTACTTCCCCCAAGGAAAACTCCTGGGGCAGGTGCCCCCGTCCCAGCAGGTCGGGCTCTCAGTATGGCAGCGATTCATCCAGCACCAGGGATGGCACCCCAGGAACCGGCAGCGCTATCTTCCCCTCTCACCTCCAGCTGCATCCTTGGGCCCTGCTCCTTCCTCTGGCACCCTGGGCGTTTCCCAGTCTTCCTGCCCAGGGGCAGGATCCTCCCCCGGCTCAGAAACCTCCCTGGCATCGTCATAGCCATCCGCTGGGTCACCTCCGGCCAGGACAGGGACCTCTGAAAGGAGAGGGGAGCTGGTGACACTGAGAAGATACATCTGCAGAGCAGAGGATGGGAGGATGCGCAGGGACATGGGGCTCAGACATTGGTGTTGGCAGCCCCACAGCAGACCCCCCATGTCCC
>NW_009657742.1:0-689 GCF_000708025.1 Charadrius vociferus
GCTGCAAAGACTGTACGTTCAGCTGAGTCAGGGAAAGAAAGCACAAGTAGTTAGGACAAACTGTTGTACATACTATTGAGTGTCCTTTAATACTGAGTAACATCCTGAGTAGCATCCAGGAACGAGCATATTCTGCCAAAATTATACATGTTTTCAATTAAAGCACAGAACATTGCACTTTAAGATACAGCAAAGATAAGAAACAAGAGGACAATGTCCATCACAGAATCTGCATCCATACATACCAGGAAGTAATTTTCTGATGAAATATAAATAGCACTATGTAATTTATCTAACAACTACGTTAGGCAGCTGTCACTAATCAACACTTATTGACACTGCACTATAAGCAGCATTTTTCTTTTCTTTAATTAAATACCAAGCCTGACCTTTATACCATCATGTAAGTGACCGAGTGTGAAAAATCACTTCGCAGATAAAAAGTTATTTTCTCCTAGACAGGTGCTCACCTTGGGATGCTCGTCAGGTAGGTCAGGACGTTTTGAAATTCCTTCTCGGGGATCTCACTGAAAGCTGGATAGTCTGGAAAGGTGATAACAGGGCATCCATCTCCCCCCCTTCCACCTACAAAAGAAACAAGCAGCAGGCACGTTTACATGCAAGTCTCTACCCAGCCTGCAATTTCCCAGTAATTAAAACTACTGTTTCTTTCTTTCTTTTTTTTTTTT
>NW_009657743.1:0-688 GCF_000708025.1 Charadrius vociferus
GCCTGCATTGAGCTCATTGAGAAGGTACCTTTTCCGTACAAGCGTACAATGTATTTTGGAATTCTGTGATGTTTCTCAGCCACATTCAGCTCAGAGAGAACTGATGGCCATACATTCGGTGTCAGTTAAACAAAATATTTTGCATTGAAATTTATTTTAGTCTGGGGAAGAGAAACTGAGAAATGCAAATCTGTGTCATCAATCCTGCATTACCTGGTCTTCAAGCATGGTAAAGGTAGCCTGGACTCCCCCCAACAGACTTCTTGAAAAAAAAACTGGAGTCAGTCTCCTTTCCTTTTTCCTCTGAAGACTCCAATCAGAACTCCACACGCAAATCTGGGAAATAAATATTTTCTCACCTGACTTCTCAAAATAACTAGGCCTCTTGTAGCTATTTTCCCAATTGTTTTTCTGTTTACCACTTCTCCCTCCAATGCTGTTCCCAATTCTAACCTGAACCAGACAGACGTTCTTACCAGTTCTGTGAAGACAGGCTGCAGGAAGGTCAGGGAAGGCAGAAGTAAGCTGCCTGGCTGAGAACAACTCCTGACAAACTTAGGCCCTATCCAGGCTGAGACGCTACCAGCAACACATGGCTACCTTTGATGTTCATAGCACATGCTTCACATCATTATCATCTTTCTGTCACTTCTTGTGGTACCTTCCAGCCCATGGGCATCTTCTCCAT
>NW_009657744.1:0-689 GCF_000708025.1 Charadrius vociferus
CTCTGTTGTCATGGGCTGCAAGGCGGCTGGAGCATCCCGCATCATTGCCGTTGATATCAACAAGGACAAGTTTGCCAAGGCCAGGCAGCTGGGAGCCACCGACTGCATCAGTCCTCACGACTTCAAGAAGCCCATCCAGGAGGTCCTCATTGAGATGACGGGCCATGGCGTGGACTACTCCTTTGAGGTCATTGGGCATGCCGATACCATGGTAGGTGGCATTTCCGAACGTGTCCTCCCTCCCAGCTCATTCACAGGCTCCTGTCAGGGCAAAATTCACCCCGGCAGGCAGTTCCTTGCCTGCTGCCTGCACTGCTGGGCACTTCTTTGCCCAGAAAGGCAGCCTATTGGCCTTGGGAGAAAACGATGTACATGTCTTCAAACCGGCACTGAGCTCTCCATCTTGGCTGCACCAGGGAGCATGTGCTTTCAGATTAACGGGGAGAGTCAAATGACTGCACAGAAAGAACGCTTTTTGGACAAACACATCAGCACGTTCTCTAATTCCCCTGCCTGTCCCATCAGACTGCTGCCCTGGCCTCCTGCAACATGAACACTGGCGTCTGTGTGATGGTTGGGGTACCAGCTTCTGGTTCTGTGATTTCCCTCGATCCTATGCTTCTGCTGTCTGGGCGTACATGGAAGGGCACTCTGCTTGGAGGTATGAAACTCAAGAAAACATTTCAGGC
>NW_009657745.1:0-689 GCF_000708025.1 Charadrius vociferus
TTTTTTTTTTTTTTAATTGACACTATTTTCATTAAATGGTTTCTGGGCGTAAATAAAAGTTGCTCCAAAGTGATCGAGTCTCTCAGCTATGTGAATAAGACTATTAGAAATAGTTTTTCATTACAGCCTGAAAATCAACATGTTTATTTAAAGCTTCAGTATCATAACATATCATAGTAACAACGATTAAACACAAGTGTTATCTATTCCCTTTCCCTAGAAGAATGAAAATTACTTAGTTACTGAAAGAACAATGTAGGCTTTCTTTATATCAGCTGTTTCAAAGGAAATTTTTCGAAAGTTCAGGTTATAGTGCTTATGCTCTTTTTTCCCTACCTTTAGGTCTACAAGTTTAGCCAAACCAGGCAACGCTTTCTCCAAATCACAATGAAATCATCAACCATCAGGGCTTCCATGGAGCTATCAGCATTTTGATGGTTTCTTAGCTATACAAACCCCTATTTTATTCCTTCTATCTCAAGTTGGAGACATTTATACTCGGTAGTCCTAAGCAGTACGAGAACTGAAAGAAACATATATTTTGATACTTCAGAATATAAGCATATCTATGAAAACACACATGCACACACACACACAGATTTTTTCTAAAAATGGTCATAACTTTTTCCTCCTAACTAAACAAACTAGGTATTTAAGATTAAGAATTGAAGGGGAAAAAAAAAAAAAAA
>NW_009657746.1:0-689 GCF_000708025.1 Charadrius vociferus
CCTCCTTTCTGATAAAATCAGGTTGCTTATTTATTACAACCTTTCTAATACTTATTGGTGTGTCCCAGTAAGAGGTATGCACAGATATATTCATCCTCCTATTGAAAAAGATTAATTTTATTCTCTTTTTTGAGAACATTTTCTAAAAGTGGATGGGAAAACATGGTCAAAAACCAAGGTCTCAATCCTCTTGCTCCCACATCCATTCACTTACAGATCTTGGAGACAATGAACAGTTCCTGGTTTTGCGTCCTACTGAAACAACTTCCTTTGCTTTCTGTTATCAGATCACATGAACTCCTAATGAGGCCTCTTGGCTATAGCTGGTTTCGTTAATATCCACACTGAACTTCCCTTTATGGTTCACACTGGGTATCTGCTCACGACGTGAAATACTCCAACCAGTAACCCTTGATGAGCTTCCCTGGTGCCCTGCAAAACCTTCCAGAAAAGGTGTCTAATGGCACTCAGCTGAGAGCCCAGATTTTCCCTAGGGCAAACATTGCCTACGATAGAAAAGAAATCCAGTATCATCAGAAAGCTTATACTGAGATGGATGCTGCCCCACCAAAGATCCTCAATGACACCCCACCTTCTTGCGTGGGGTCATTAATAAACAGGAAGACAGAAGTCTGGTGTAAGATGACCTAGTAAGGATGGATTGAGAAGAGATTTAGGACACCGTTGTA
>NW_009657747.1:0-689 GCF_000708025.1 Charadrius vociferus
TTTTTTTTCTCACTTTTAGGAAATTTAGTGGTCTAGATGTCTTCAGTGCCTGCATGCTGTCAGCATCTTTGCAGGAAGATTACCACTTTGAATCACAGCACAAATTAGTATTCTTTACCAGTCATAAACTAAGCAGTCTTCCAATCCTTAATTTAATATTAAATAGACTGTGAATTGTTGATGTGATCTTTAAATTCATCCACATTACTGTAATCATGCCTTGATCTGAAGTCTGATCACTTTTAATCGGTCATCGCTGTTGTCTTTGGAAAAACTGTGTAGTATAGTGTAATGTCAGTTTTTCTGATGTACAGAGAATACCTGAACAATGCTTAGAGGCATGTCTTACAACATCTTTCAAAATTAATATTCTTTTGCTGTTTATTGTCAGTCTTGTATATCAGTTCTTCTGGTCTTCTGTTTTGTGTACCACTTCGAAGTTTTTAGCTGAATCTTGCTGTGTGGTAATCTGCAAAGGTAATTTGTTCTTCACTTTTGATGTCTCAAGTTTTCCTATGGAGCACGTGTCAAGCACTTCAATTTGTTCTAGTCTAATTTAGAATGAATTTTGAAGACATTAATCCCTCTACTTTTTGCCTTTCTACCTGCTGTTGATTTTTCTGTTGCATAAAACCTTTTTGTGACTCTACAGACCCTTTTTGTTTGTTTGCTTTGGTTTTCTTTTTTTT
>NW_009657748.1:0-690 GCF_000708025.1 Charadrius vociferus
TATGATTCTGTATACTTTACTGTACAGAGTTAAAGGGAATGATTGGACATGTTTCTACTAATAATTCAGGGGGATACAATCCCACTTCTAATCATTGTCATGCCTAGCAAATCACACCATCAACATTTGCAATTCCGTATTTCAGCTCACTTGCCTCAAAATAAGAATGTATGTATTGGCACGGTCAGGAAATTGCAGGATTAAACTTGGAAAAGCTGTGAAAATCTTTTAATGGACATTGGCTCAAGTATCAGAGAGCTCATGTAATATTAATTTGTTTCCTGAATATAATTGCATTGTTCCTTAATGTTCTCCATGTTTTCTAATGATTTCTTTTCAACCTGGTAGTGGCACACCTGCACTGTCTTTGCATTCTTATAAATCTCGGCAGTACCGCTTCATACTGTTCTTCTCTTGGATGCGAGGATTTACTCCCAAGCTGTTGCCAGTCAGTCTCCAGGAACACTTCACAGGGTTGATGGTAGTGTGTAGCATTTTAAATAAGATTAAGAATTGATTGAGATCCTGGACTTTTCCCCTATATCATGCTGCTGCAGATGTGATCATATAAAGAAATCAAGCCAACACTGTGGTTTAAAAAAAACTTTGAGGTGATTGTTAGGATTTTCTAAATGCTTAGGACGTTCTTCAAAATTCCTTCTAGGGGAGATTGCTTTTTGTGGGTTTTGT
>NW_009657749.1:0-689 GCF_000708025.1 Charadrius vociferus
CTCTTCTTTGGAGGGAGAAAAAGATCTTGCTGACTTTTTTCATTTTGGACAGTGCTAGTCAGGTCGTCAGGACAACTTGCTGAGTAAGGTAACTTGCAGGTAAACCTTGATTGTAAGAATTGTGGGATCTGGCCTGCAGATTGAAAAAACTTACTGAGATGATTTGTAGTATATGCCTGTGAGTGCAAATGGGAAGGTTTATATTTTCCATAGTTTTCAGAAGTGCAGAATCTCAACATTTTGTACTTACTTAATAGGATTTTTAAGGTCAGATTTTTAATTTCTTAATGTTTTAAATATCTGCAATATTTTGGGAAAAAAAACACCATATGAATTCAGGGAGCGTTATGCCATTGGCATGCCATGTATAACAGTATTGATTCTTGTAGTGAATATTGACTGCTTGCTTTGTTTTCTTACATGCCATCACATTATTTTTAATATTTGATTCTCAACAGGCCACATTATGGTTATCATGGTGCAACCTCTGCGAAGCACTTAGCATATTCTTAACTTTTCATCTGGCTGTTGAAACAATGCTAACTGTAAATGAAGTAGGATACAGGGTCAGTGCCTGTAATTCAGAACTCCAAGAATCATTATTAACATCACTCTCCCCACCTCTGGCACACATGGTTAGAGGAGTACACTAGCAGTGACTGCAAAGACATCTAGGGAGGGCAGAGATC
>NW_009657750.1:0-690 GCF_000708025.1 Charadrius vociferus
ATATAACTCTCCTAGTATAAACTGATCTAACTCCCACATAACCTCTTTGAAAGGACAAGGCTACTCTGACAAGGCCATACAGCTCTTGGGTTTTGGTACCGGTCACCAAAATCACTCTTAAGTTAACTCATGATCCTGGACAAATATAAATGTAGTAACCTGCAATGGATGTTAGTGGTGTTGCTTCACTCCAGCCCAAGTCTCATCAGAAGTAATCAAGCACAGCAATGGAGAGATTGTTCTCTGTAAGACAAGTGACAAGCAATCTCTGAACCAAACTTGTATGTCCATGCTTGGCATAAAAACATAATGATGAAAAAATAATAAATATTGGGAGCATAGTGGTGGCAAATTGAACAGCATTAGGAATTAAATGGTGGTGAGAAATGGGAACTGACACAATCAAAATGAAACTTTAAATATGGGTTTATTCACTGCAAGAGGTGTTTGGACCTAAATCACTTCTTTCATCTTATCTGACATCCCCCTCTCTCTGAAAATATTTGAGAGTGGTATTTTCCAGCTCTGTGGGAGAATAAAAATGCAACGGTATGTGTGTACAGGAGAAAATTTAACATCTGTGTTTGGCTAGAGTCTTCTGTAACACCTCAGCATCTTCAGTATTTACCAAGTTGTGAATAAGCAAATTGTGACTAAGCGGTATCTTTTTATTTTTCTTCTTTTTTTTTT
>NW_009657751.1:0-689 GCF_000708025.1 Charadrius vociferus
TATATTTATTGCGGGTAGCAAGAAGCCCGGGAGCACCAGGCAGCCTCTGCTGTATGTCATCTGCTCCACACAGCCACCATATTTGGGTGGGGTGACAGAAGAGGCAGTGCTGGTTCCCAATTTGCATCGCAGGCAGTGAGATGAGAGAGGCTCGAAGCCGTTAAGCACTTCTAGGTGCAATAGCATGGTTGTACCGAGTTGCTAATTTCCATGCAGAGACAACCCTTGCTGGAATAGCAGAAAAACTGGTTGAAGAGCCAGACAGCAGCACAGGCAGAGCGCCCAGACGGTGAGTAGCTAATTGATCCTGGCGGTACACATAGGTGCCCAGTGAGCACACCCTGCCAGACTGCACTGGAGCTCAGGCCTGCAGTTACAACTGCCTCCCAGCGCCAGAGTGATATTTTAGTCTCTCAGTAGGGGCAAAAGCTAGATCCTAAGGCTTTACCGCTACTTCACTTAGCTAAACTTTCCAATGGAACTGCAAGCACCAACTGCTCCAGTATCATCAAGCTGGAGTGGATCCAAAGTAGGTTTGCTCTCAATCCTCAGGACAGGCTTTGGACCTGAGATCCTACCTGTGGTTGAGGAATGAGGCAGGTTGTGCTCCTTGTGCAAGGAAAGAGCTGGTGCGGGGTCTGCAGCAGAGCAGGCTCACCTGAGGACTTGCGTTCCGGGAAGCTGCCACC
>NW_009657752.1:0-690 GCF_000708025.1 Charadrius vociferus
GATTCCTTGCACAAATGTCACCTACTGCTGTGATGCTGAGGAATGCAACGTTACACCTCCTAACAGTTTCGCCCTACGCTACTGCGGCATTGCTGGCTAAATCTTCCTCAAACAGTGCAGCAACATCTGCTGGGAAAACAACCATGCTGCAAAGATGCAATGCAGAACCTGCCACTGAATGGGTTTCCTCCCTGATTTCAGTAGAACTCCTTACACAGTTTGGATCAATGTTATTGTGATACATAGAAAAGTGGGTAAGTTTACTGGTATGGTTTTCCAGGCTGGATTGTGTGGTTCCCTATTGCCAAATGAGAAGCAGGCAAACTACATTTGCCCAATTTTCTCTTGTTACATTGCTCACTGGACCCAATTGTTTTGATACCCAACTATTATCCCATGAAGTGGCACTGTGTGAAGAGTAAATCACTGTGGCACTACATCAATAAATTGGGCAAAATTCAGCTCAGAGTGAGACAATATATAGTGTGAACACTCTGAATAGATTCTGGCTGTAAATCCAACCCGTGGCTGCAATCTCCATTTTGAGCCTTCCCCATCTTTTCTGTCATTTACAAATGAGTCACCATTGCCACTAATACTATAAAAAATTTTAGATTGGGTACAACTATTTTACCTGTTCATTATGCCATTTGTATAAAATTACATTGGGCTTCTTCAGCCATATCAACC
>NW_009657753.1:0-690 GCF_000708025.1 Charadrius vociferus
CAATGTTCGTATGAGGATTTTCTTAGGCAGATTGCTGCCTATTCAGTGATCCAGGAGGCACCACAAAAGCAGATAGACACTGGAACAATACACTATTTATATTCCTTCGATTCCAGCAGAGCTCTGTTAAGTGATGTTTGTTTGTTTCTCTGTTCCTTTCTTCTCTGTATAGCTCTTTAGTCCCTCATTTGAATGAAGGGGGTTGGCTGTGTAATATTCTACTATGTGAATTTCAGGTAATGGGGAACAGGGACTGGTGTGTGGCTGGCAGTATTAGACAGTTTTCAGCAGGTGGCACTATTTGGTGACTTTTGCTTAAAACACTTTGTTATTTCAATACACATGAATATGTTGATATGTGATCATTTTTATATTGTTTTTTTATGGAAACATTAAATAAGGTGCATAATCTGAAGAAGTATATACATATGTGTCCTTTCTGCTAACGAACAGTCACAACTCCAGTGTACTTTCCTAAGCAGAACAAATGTGTCTGCGAAAGACTGTTCTTTATTGCATTATTAATAATGCAATAGACTTATCTTCCTAATTTTTGGAGCGACGCGTGGACTAGGTATGATCGACTCAAGTGAAACATTCTGGAGGAGTAATAGCGTTTAACCTCTACTTAGTGAGGGTTAAATATTTTTAAAGAGCTTTAGAGGTCTCTACAAAAAAGGATTCTTTTTT
>NW_009657754.1:0-690 GCF_000708025.1 Charadrius vociferus
TTGATCAAGGTGAGAAGTGACTTAGGTATTAAAGACTTTCATTATTTAAGTGCCACTAAATTAAATCTATTTCCATAACATAACTCCTTAGCAGTAGATTTAACTAGGCTATAAAAAGCCACTCCAAGCTGAAACTTGGCAGTTAATTTTCTGCTTTTGAGTAAAATAGCAAACTTCAGTGTTGGACCAAGTGCACTCACGCAAATCCAAGTCATTTTTTATACTGATTCAGATATAATGTCTAGAGGAATACTTTCCATTCTCTTTTAGAAATGTCATATTATGTTACACTGTTTACTTCACCATCATTAAATCAAGATACTAGTATTATTCATAGTATCAAGAAAATGTTAACTTCCTATTTCTGTAAGGCAGAACTATACATAGTAAGGACTGGTACAGGAAGAATTTACAGAAACCACTAATTAAAGGTCTTCTGGAATGAAGAACCACATTGTAAGGCAAAAGTAACACTCTCAGCCTGGCAAACGACATGAAAAGTATTGGATTTCACTACAGAAGTCTCATTAATAGCAATCCTTTGAGTCAATACATAAGTCATAACGCCTGTTTAAATTAGGAAACTATTTTTCAACCTTCTGTTAGAAAATACGGCAAAGTGCATTAAGTTTCTTTATTAACATATTAAGTAAACACTTTGTGGAAAATGAAAAGAAGTGCAGGTAATAA
>NW_009657755.1:0-690 GCF_000708025.1 Charadrius vociferus
TGTTGTTGCAATGCAGCAGGGTATAGAATACAGGGTATATAAAAAGCAAGCCTGGACCTTCCAAAGATGCTAAGGTGGAACAAGATGTTCATAAAAGTATCAAATAATAGTCTGATACTGACACACCCAGAGCTCTTCCACTTGGAGATCTCAGCATGTTTGCTGTGCCTTGCAGTTTTACAGAGGCGAGTTCAAATCAAGTGCAGACATGCTGTCAGGTCACCAGAATTAGCCCAGAGGTAGCAGGAGCCCCAACTCTGTACTGACAGTCCTAACAGGGCTCCAAAGAGCATAAACCAGTGCCAAATACTGCTGCATATTCATCTCCCTCTGTTCCCTCAACACTGCGGGGAAGTTTGCAGGGACTGGGTGCCCTAGGGTCCCCATGGCTAAATGTGAGGGCAAAAATAGACTTTGATGGTCCCTTCTGTCAAGGCTTCTACTAAGGAGAGCTGCTTATTTCAGGCCTTCTATAAGTCCTTGCTAGTATTGCCATTACTGCAGCAAAGCCAGGATTTTACTCCATGTTTCTGAAGTGTGGCTCCTACCTGACAGATAAATGTGATTAGGACAGCGGGCACTGGTTCTACTTCTTTGTAAAAGTTTGTGTTCTCTTCAGCACATGACCTACATGCCCGCTAGGGTCATTTTCTTCCAGTGAGATTGTAAGGTGTATCGGGCAGGACTTCC
>NW_009657756.1:0-690 GCF_000708025.1 Charadrius vociferus
AGAAGATAAAACCAAAACTGAAGCAAAGTGTGGGTGGGCAAGGGTGGTAAAGCCATTCACCCTATTTTTTGATGCTAACTAAATTTTAAAATATTTTCCAACATACTATCAATGTACCAATTCACGAGGAACCGATGAGAAATTTTTGTGTTCAGGATTGAGCTCTGAGTGATTTCTAAAGCAGAAAACCGTCATGATTTGAGTTCAAAGTCCAGCTTTCTATTGTGATCCTGAAAGGATGTTTCATCCTGGCTGCAGGAGTGGGAAATTAAAGGCCTTACTTAAATGCATTGAAGACAAAAATTACTCCGGTCAATGGAAATAATCTTAACTGCTTTCTCGAGCAATGTGTGAACTAGAGGGGCAAGCTGAATGATAGCAAACAGCATAATGTGAACTTTGGAGGATACAAGAGTGTAATTTTACAATACGTAAAAACTAGGTTTAATCTGGTCCTTTCCCATATTAAATGGGTTGATCTGTATGGTTTGACATAGCCGGTAGAAGTCCAAATGCATTTTTCCAATAACATGTTCTGCTTGGCTGTTCTTTCAGCATTTCGAAGTTTGAAGAACGATGCTGTTTCCTATACGTACTGCACAACTCAGATGACTTTCAAATCTATTTCTGCACAGAACTTCATTGCAGAAGGTGTGTCACTGTTTCTTTTTTCGGAAAAAACACGGCCTG
>NW_009657757.1:0-691 GCF_000708025.1 Charadrius vociferus
AAACAGGTGAAACAGAAAACTGCAGATATTCATCCAACTGAGCTCTCTCATGGGCAAACTTCTAAGTGGGGGAGACACCACAAAACAACTCCTGCAATATCTGTATTAAATTGTCTATAGTTACAGAGGGCTATCCAAATGGCTCACATAACTGGCAGTATGGATGACTTTCACCAGGTGCTTCAAAGGAAGATGCAAAAAACCTTTCAATGGTAATTAAGTAGGCTCTAAGAATAAACTTTGTGCAGAAGCAGGTGAGAAGTAAGTAACTGTATTAACTGTTACACTTCAAGGATATGTACCTTGCACATTTTATGCTCTATCTATTACAGCTATATTAGTTTAATATATTTCATCAAATTCTGTTATATCTAAAACATTGTTAGCATGCGCTTAGGATGATCCCCTTATAAGGAATACAAGAATTAACACCGCAGAGCTGTATTCTCTATGCTGTATAGGATATCACTGCAACTAAGACTGGAAGGGCCAGAGCTGGATGTTCAGGAATTGAATCCCTGCCAAGAAGGCTAACCTAATGAAAGGCACACACAGAATTACAGAATGGTTGAGGCTGGAGGTCATCTGGTCTGCTCCCTCTGTTAAAGCAGAGTCACCTAGAGCTGGTTGCCCAGCACCACGTCCAGACAGATTTTGAGTATATCGTAGAATGGAGACTCCACAACCTCCC
>NW_009657758.1:0-689 GCF_000708025.1 Charadrius vociferus
GCTCCGGCGCTCCAGCGCTTCACCATCAACTTCACCATCACCAATCTCCCCTACGACTCCCAGCTGGCGACTCCTGGCTCGCCAAAGTTCAGCACTACGAGCAGAGTCATGGCCACCTTGGTAAGCGGCCCGCTGCACGGCAAAGGCCGTGCCCCTGCTGGCCCCACCAACTTGCTGGGAGTGCAGGGACGTGGCCAGGGCTTAACTGTGAAACCTCTCTCCTGGGCAGCTCGACCGCCTGCTGAAGGAAAGCAGCATTGGCCCCGCTTTCCTCGGATGTGAAACCACAGCCTTCAGGTATGGGTCGCGCCCGAGAGTCCCTGTGCACCTCCCCCAGGCAGAGCAGGGCGCTCGTCGTGCTCCTAGAACCATACAGGCGTTTTGCTGTCAAGAGACTTTTAACACCGTCCAGGCCGACTCTTGGCCTAGCACTGCCAAATTACCGCTAAAGCACGTCCCTCCACACTCCAGCGACACCTCACTGAAATACCTTCCGGGACGGCCACTCAACCGCTTCCCCGGGCAGCCTGGTCCAACGCTCGCGAACCCTTTCGGCCACCAGTTTTTCCCTTCTAGCCAGTCTCATCCTCCCCTGGCGCCACTGCAGGCCGTTTCTTCTCCTCTTGCCTTCTTGCGGCTTAGCCGGGACACGCAGCACCTTCTCCCTGACACCCCATTCCCTCAGGACC
>NW_009657759.1:0-691 GCF_000708025.1 Charadrius vociferus
GTCTAACTCAGCGAGAGAACGGCGTGCCAGGGGAAGGGAGACGGAGTGATGCTGCGTTGACGGGTTAAAGCCCATCGCAGGAACGGCTCCGCCTGCACACGCCGTTCCTGCCTGCACGGAGCACCGCCGGGCAGGGTGCCCTCGGGGTGCAGTGGGCACCCGCGCTCACCCCTCTGGCAGATGAGCTCCGGCGGATCCCAGGTCCCCCCCGGCTGGCACCGCGACTCGTAGGTGTCCTCTGCAGCGTAACCGGCGTTACAGTCAAAGTGAAGGGTCTCTCCAGCTTTGTAGGTGCTCTGCGGCTCATAGATGTTCCCGTTCTGCACCTCCGGCATCTCACATCCAATTGCTGCAGGGAACGCGGACAGCATCCTTTAAACTCCGGTGCCTGGGTCACATCCTGCACACACAGCCCCCTCCCCTCCCGTCTCTGCCGTAAGCCCATCTGCACTGGTCAGGACCAGTGACACCAGTGCACCCGGGACACCCAGCATCCTTTCTGCCAGCCCCACAGCGAGCAGCGAAGCAGCCACCCACCTTCGCAGCGGGGCAGGGGTCTGCTCCACACCCCGCTCTCCGTGCAGTTGAGGGACGCGTTCCCCACCAGCTCGTAGCCGTCCCTGCAGCTGTAGTACACGGTCACCCCCCGGGAAAACTTGTTTGAGGACTGTCCACTGTGCAGCCCGTTGGC
>NW_009657760.1:0-692 GCF_000708025.1 Charadrius vociferus
GTTAAATATTTAACTCTTCATTAATTGGGTTATGTCCTCCTCAATAAACTTTACTGATTTTTTAAAACAGTAATATATTAGGGGTAAGAAGTAGTGTATTGATATCTAATGAAGAAAGTTTGTTCACGCCTAGATATAAATTTAAAATTAAGCAAATTTCTTGCATGACAAGTTTTTCCAAAAGTCAATTAAAATGAGATACAACAACTGACCAAGTCAAATATACAGCATGTTAGCGTTTAAGATTATGCAATATTCGAGATATCAGTTTATATCACTTCAGTATACTTTTAGCACTCTACTTAAAAGACTGTGGTCTTCGTATATATGGATCGCATGAACTTGATCAAGATATACAAGAGGTTTTGTATGTGAATATCTTCCTTGTATGTCGGTTATTCTGGGTAAATTGTTGGAGAGAGAGTGGTTGAAGCATCATGAGATCAGCCCTTTCCTAGGTTAAAATGGTTTTGTCCTAGTGTTTCTTGGGAAACCTGGATTGATTTTCAAAATGTTAATCACTTATTAATTAATAAACAGCAAAATAAACTCCCTTCATCAATGTAGGCTAGAAACTTACACCATTAGGGATAAGGTCCACAGAAGAAATGTTATGGATACGAGTAACCAAAATATTTAAATAAGAATACCTTTATAGCAGTTAGTATCTCTAACAGGAAAGAAAAAAAAAA
>NW_009657761.1:0-691 GCF_000708025.1 Charadrius vociferus
CATCTCATCTCATCTCATCTCATCTCAGTCACCCTCCAGCCTGGTAGGAAAACTCATTGAACAAGGAGTCACAGTATTGACTCCTCACTTTCAGGAATGAGCAAACTTTAAATTGCACTTCTCAGTTAGAACCATGCACTTATTTGTAAGTGATCAATAAAACAGTGCAGCTAAACATGATAATAGGAATCGTGTAAGCACAGCGAGCATTGAGTTTTGGTTTCCAACCAGCGTGCTCTCCCAGCCGGTCACAGCAGCTCACGGAGAACTTTGCTCCATCTGTCTGCACAACACGTCAGCTCGTCTGAGACAGGTTGACCTCCAACTTCGCTGCTGAATAACGAGGCAAGGAATGTGTTCAAGCTGTTGAGTAAACCACCGTCATCTGTAAGAGATTTCCCATCCTTGTGCCTTAATGGTCAGAACAAGTCTTTGCGGGCTCGTCTCATGCTTGGTGGGAATGTGCTGCTCTTCATCTTTGTCTGCTGAGCCTGTTTTTTTTAGAAATGAGATTGAGTTTCTTTCATGTGTTTTTTTTCTCTTTTATTTGTTACTGATTAATTATTCATCAGTCTTGTGTAAACTGGAATTTTATGTGCATTTTGCCCATTTACCGATCCTTGAACTCCTATAATGCTGTGTACCATACATAGTGTGTCACTGGGCCATGCTGCAGTGGTGGAGGCTCCAG
>NW_009657762.1:0-693 GCF_000708025.1 Charadrius vociferus
CTGATTTGTTTTGCTAAGATACTAAGTGTGAACATCAGATTGAAATTAAATGAAACAAGATTAGAAAGTCTTGTATATCTTCTTGCAGGTTGTTGTGCAAAATTTTCAGCACGCAGTAGTCTGTATATTCACTCCAAAAAACATCTTCAGGATGTGGACTCATTAAAGACTCGTTGCCCTGTATCCAGCTGTAATAAATTGTTCACTTCCAAGCACAGTATGAAGACACACATGGTCAAACAGCATAACTTCAGCCCAGGTAAAGTATTTGTTTCAAACTATAGGAGGGTGCAATGGAAAAATGAAATGTTTTATTAAGGAAAATGTGTATTTACTGATGTTGGAATCCAAGCCCTGTTGATATGAATGGCAGAATCTTCACCGAGACTGGAGTTGGTTGTCCCTCCCACTAAAAGTTTCAGTGGGACCTATCACCGAGTATCAGAAAGTGAGACTTGAGCTTGACCTGTGTGAAATGGTGACAAATTGCAGCACTTTTGAATGAAGCAGAACTTGTCCTTCTCCATGCCATCTGTAAAATATGACTGAAGACTAAAAGCACTTCTTTTTGCTCTCCTTTTTCCACTCCTCTACAACCTAACTTAGCCTAGACTGCCTTAGTGTTATCTTTTGGCAAGTGCTTTTGTAACTGAAATTTCTCAGTAAAGTTCAGTAAGTACTTAGTTCAGTAAG
>NW_009657763.1:0-693 GCF_000708025.1 Charadrius vociferus
TAATCTGTGCATTTAGAAAAATGAGTTCTGTTTCATCAGTGCTTCTTGAGATTCTACCCTCCTGTAGTAGTAACACAATAATGTTACTGAAATGAGCTGAAAATTCCAGTATTGCTTGTAACTGTTACCTCTGACATCTAGACCTTGGCAGGTTTTCTTTGACTTTCTGAAGGAGGACTTATTTTTCTGGTAATACTTTGTATTTTGTGTTACTTCCCAATAATTTGCACAGTATTTTTCTTAATGCATTTTGATTGGTGTGATTCTTTTTTATGTAATTTCAAATATTACACGTTCAAGCTAGAGATGGACATTGAGCACAGAATTTGGATTACGGTTTTAATCTGTTTTTGTTGTTCACTCATGTTACTAGCACTTTTATTTGTGTCTGCAGCTGAAGAATATCTGTCATTTGCCTTTGAGCACTGTCACCGCTCAAGCCAGAAGAACAAAAGAATGATTTTGATCTACCTGCTGCCAGTAAAAATGTTGTTGGTGAGTAGATGTTACTCTTCTAAGTAATTTTTTGGAGGTTATTATGCTCAGTATGGTTTTTGTTTTTCTCTTATTGAAATTCAGAGGGTGTCTGTGCCTCACCACAATAAAAGTCAGCACATGCACACTTTGTTGCGTGAGGACAAAAACTGTTGAATTGTCATAGCAACACAGGAAAGGAGACAGGGAAAAAAAAAC
>NW_009657764.1:0-693 GCF_000708025.1 Charadrius vociferus
AAACCTGTATGATTTTCTTGACTTTAGTATGAGAGCCATATTAAGGGTGAAGCACTGCTCTTACTTCTCTGTTGCTGAAGGCAATCTGGCAGTCCATGTCTAAAGTGTGTGTAGGCTGCTTTCTGCCGTGCCATATGTTAGTGATGCATTCATCACTGTGATTTGCTGGTCAGTATGCTTGGATGTTGGTCTAGCTCAGCTCCTGATTTCGTGTATGTGTAGACAGTGCACGCTGGAGGTACAAATAGATGTACATTGATAGTAGTGAATCTCAAATTAAGATGTGACAAAAATGCTTTTGCAAATTTGTTGGTATCTTTATATTCTTTATGTGCATGTTAACAGGGTTGTTTCAGTCACATGAAAAGTATCTTTGCCAAATGTAGTGGTGTTAGAGATTTTCAGAAGGGTTTGTGTAATTTGTTTACTGATTCTGAAAAACAACAAAACATGGGAGTCTTTGTCAGATAAAGTCATAGATCTTTGCATACTATTCAGACCATGCAAGCTATGTAATTCCCTCTCCCCAACACATGCTCTTATCACCTTTTTCGGAGGATCATAGAAAATGTTGGCTGGAAGGGTCCTTGGGAGGTCATGTAGTCCAATATCCTGCCCAAGCAGATCTATCACCAACGCAGTATAAAATCAGCTGTGGATTTTGCCTGGTGACATCTTGAAAACCTACGGGGG
>NW_009657765.1:0-692 GCF_000708025.1 Charadrius vociferus
GAGTGGATTAACTGATTGTAGCCTTGACCCAAACAGATTTTTTTTCAAGTAATTTTGATTAGTTTAGCAATTTATAGCCACAGAATCAGAAATGATCTTGGCTCAGAGGGAAGAAATGCAGTTTGGGGTTGATAGAGGGTCATCGCATCCTACCTGTTTACTGTCATCCACTTAGTCATCTTTGACTGTAGCTCTGATGACTACATATGGAAGAGCAATCTGATAGGCAATGCTTTTACTGTTGTGAATCAAGCTTGCTGTCCCCTGCTCTCAACTTAATATTGTTATTGTAAAAATGTGAAGAACTGAAATAAATGTTCCTTGGCTCAGTGATGGTTTATCAAGGAAGCTTAAACTGCTGTCTTGTGAGCAGAAGGATGTGTCATTATTCAGGGGGATAACTTAAAGGCTGAGAACTTGGTGACACAGCTGTTCCCTTGGTATGGTGCTTCATTGAACAAAAATCTTACAATTTCTTGTAAGATCTGCTTAATTTGGTTTTCAGTGTACTTTCTGTTTTGAATGAATCCATATGCTTGTCTCTGATGGGATGGCAAGTGAGGTTGGGTTGAAGAGTCAAGTTTTTAAAAACATTATTGTCCTTTGGAAGGAAGTAGGCTCTCCATAATTCTAAAGGTGAATAGTTTGCTGTAAAACTGCAAAAGTTGATTTCATGATTACTTTTTTTTTTT
>NW_009657766.1:0-694 GCF_000708025.1 Charadrius vociferus
AGTAGACCAGAAACATCATCAGACATAATAGTTAATGAAGCTAATGCTTCACGGACCTTCTACTGAATGATAACCTATGCACATGTAGCGTGCAGGTCATCTCTCAAGACTTGCCGCAAGTGAGAGAAGAGATAGACCAAGTTCATTTAATATAAGAAACATGGACCATTCAGAATCCCAGCCCAGATCACACAACTTAGAACTAATTTTATTCCAGGGAACTTCCCTACAATTGGAATACTAACTCATACTGGAACCTAAAAAAGTCTTAATTGAAAAAATCCATTTCAGTTGGTTTGAATAAGAATGCTGTCATAGGCATGGGAAACTTGCCAAAAGACTGCAAAGCAAATGGTAATAATAATTACGAGTTGAATTTTGGATAATTGCTTAGCAGAATGCAACAATGATCACTGCACATAAGCTCATTTAAATGTTTCACTCAACTGGGACAAAAAGTAAAGAACACATTAATTTAATTTGCCAATGACAGAACTGTCAAGAGACACAAAATAGCCAGAAAACGTCAGAAAACAAACAGAAAAGCTTATTGTTTTTCCAAAAAAGTGCATTTAGAGAGACATACATCTAGAATATGAAGTTGAAAAGACATTTAGAAATTAAGATGAGCTGGTGCATGCTCAGAGATATAGTTGAAAAGGAAATGTAATATTTGGGGGAAAAAAATCCCCAA
>NW_009657767.1:0-693 GCF_000708025.1 Charadrius vociferus
ATAGAGGAAAAATGCCAACTTCTATTTTATTTGGGGAAGGTACAGCACGTAAGCCTGTGGATGTCTAGGTGTGAGACAGAACTGTGGGCTTTTTTTGTGTATTTAAAACAAGTTGCTCAAAATCCCCTGTTCAACAGGAAGCACCACATTGTCTACCAACCCTGACAGTCACCGCGAAGAAAGAGCTCTCGGAGGCATTTGGGGTAATGATTTACTTACAGGATCCAGTCCTAATGGCTAGCAACTTGATTCTTCCCTTCTTCGAGCCTTTCATAGTGTCCTGTGCACCTGTTATTTCCAGAGCACAGACTGAAAGCCTCTCGAAGACCGACATCAGTTGGTTCAGACTGCAGGTTTTGGAAAGTATTTGAAGGAAAATCCATGATATGACTTTATGATTTTTGTTTGACTCCCTCTGCTATAGCAAGTGAATAGAAAAATGTGGCTCCTAACAGGTGGATCTGACTGTGAAACAGCAGCTTTGGCAGGCGAGACATCTAAGGGCCTCACAAGGGTAGGACCTCCTTGCATTCCAAATACCTTCCTGGAACACTGGGTCACCTTACAAAGCAGTAGAGAGTAATAACATTTTGGAGTTGAGGCTACTGACTGTGAGAGGCTTGAGCTGAATGCACAACTTCCTATGTAACTTGGGACAGCAGTTGCTTTGGACAGCAATGATTCTTGTCTTGT
>NW_009657768.1:0-694 GCF_000708025.1 Charadrius vociferus
TCTTCCTTTTTTCCCTTTTTGAAAAAAATCAGGGACAAAATAATTTTTTTTTGCCAATGAAGATGAGAAACTGCTGAGTGGACTGACTTACACACTTTCCCTGACCAGAGTGTTTACCTTCTTTATAGCTAAATCAGGTGCAAATGAATGTGGTTTAAAAGGAGTTTCAAAGTATGGGTGTCTAATCTACCATAATCACATACCCATTCAGCAAGTTCTACATTTCCTCTGGGGATTTAAATCACTGTTCCCATCTTTTTAAACATGTGGTGTTTGTCCTCTTTGTGTGGACATCTTGCAAGATGTGCCAGTCTCAGACTCTTACGTGCTTTGCCTTTTGTGTAGGACCTATTTCATTTACTCAACTAAAAGATAGTTGTCATAAACTAGCATTTATGTTTGCCCACAGAAGTTTTTATCAAGTTTGTTCTTAAGCTTTTTCATCTAAACTATGTGAGCTTAGTTTTTCCATACAATTTACAGTGGCAGAGTACAAGTTATCAGAGTACAAGTGACTGTTATCAAACTATAAAACACTGGCCTATGTTTTCTCACTTGAGAGACATTGAGAATCAAAAAAGCAGAGAACCATAGAACAATTTAGGTGGGAAGATTTCATCTGAAGAACATCTATCTCTGCTTTAAGACAGGACACCTTGTGAAAGGACATAGAATCATAGGATGGTTTAAGTTG
>NW_009657769.1:0-690 GCF_000708025.1 Charadrius vociferus
CAGCCACTCTGGAAGAAAAAAACCAGCCAACAAATAATTCCAGTTTGTGGTGTGTATGCACAACAAAAATCCGTGACATCTTTGACGAACAAAATCCCAGACCAAAGTGAAGGCTGATATTCTGACTTTTTAGTGAGAAAACTAAGGATAGTGTTTTACTTAGGTTTTCTAGTATGCAGAGTCTTTTGCTACCCGAAGTGAATCTAGGTGGGCAGCTATTTTGTCTTTTTCTCCACAGCATACTGTTGTTTGTCAAACTGCACTGTAGGAAATTTTTTACCCCAATTTCTTGTTTCTGAAGCTTGTTTCAGAAGCGTTGGCAAAATAAATATGAAGAAATAACCTTCATTAAAAGCTACTGCTTTTGTCTGGAAGAACAATGTAACGTTGTGCGTGAAATTAGTTTTTCAGTTACAGGAGACTTATTTCTCTTTTGCTGAACATGTCTGTGGAGGACTGGTTTCCCTATAATTGTTGTAGGGAATGGTGAGACCAAATATGCGTAACAGAGGAGGAAATGATCTTGTGCTAGAATGGTGTCAAAAGCTGTGCTCTTGGGATTTAAGGATGATGGGTCTTGCTGGCCTGGGAGGCATTTGCTTATAAATTAAAACCATTGAAGCACACTGTAGATTATGGTCTTTGTATTGAAAGAGACTGTGCGGACCTTGGAATAAAGAGGTTGAGAAA
>NW_009657770.1:0-695 GCF_000708025.1 Charadrius vociferus
AGCTATCAGTAATACTTATGAATACAATTAGTTTCCTTCTGACCATAGGAGGATTTGAGATACGTTCCCGTAGTCACACAATACAAGGGGAGCTGGCGTTCATAACAGATAAGTGTTTAAAAAAAAATTGACTCTTGTTCAAACTGCTCACATAATGTTTATGTGGATAGCTTAAGGGATACCAGATATACTGAGCAAAAGGTGTCCAATTGGAAGTGTGAGCGTGAGGCTTTGGAGTAGCTGTGCTCAGGGTTCCAGCCTCAGTGGTGCACAACAAACTCCTGGCCAGCATTAGTCAAGCAGATCTCAGAAGAGGGGAATTTGCAATCTTCAGGGATGAACTATATTCAAAGGATTGCACAAAGTCCCTGAGTTACACCAGACCTGCATGACATATGGTTCTTCCGCTGGACGTGTTCCACTAAGCCACTTTGTTGGCCTACTGCACTCTATGGATAAAATGAAGTGTTTGCCTGTCCCTCTTCCCCCAGTCATAAACAACAGAAAGAGCAGCCACAAAGTTGCCTATTCCTGCCCACCCGGAAACCAGGCAGGCATCTGAGACACACCACTGAGGACCACCTGCAGCCAAGTGGGGCAGGAGGCACAGGGGGGAACCGAGACCCTGGGGCACAGCCCTCGGTGGGGCCATCAGCAGCCTGCTGGCAATGAAGGTGGGCACAGAGGGGAAAAAA
>NW_009657771.1:0-694 GCF_000708025.1 Charadrius vociferus
TTTTTTTTTCAGTATAGGAGTCCGAATGAAATCTTACTGGATTTTCACTTAAGATAACCAATGAAAAACATGTAGATCCCAGAAAGACTACGCAGATTAAAGCTATCCTTCAACACCTACAATGCATAGGACCTTCCCAGGCAAAGTAGTCTTGAGGGATGGCTGGTGAGCCTGCAGTATCTTTCAGAAACTCAGGTAATTTCAAACATTTATTTGCAAGCAGCTAGTCCATCCTAAGCAGATTGAGTCCTCAAACAACTCTTTTGGAAACAAAGGTAGGAAATTAAACAAGGCTGAGAATGCAGTTTTATACCTCTTGTTCTCCTTTCTTTTTTCCAAAAGTGACTAATGACTAGCCCTAAGCTAATGAACATAACTGATAACATCTGAGTGCTCTCCTGAATTACATAGTGAAGAAGTGCATTTGGCCACTGCCAATAATTGACTTATACTCAAGAAAACAAGAATTGAGAAAGTAATTTGTGAAGAAGCCAAGAAGAGCTAAGGATAGACCTGAGCCATGATGTGGGTCATTATTTTGAGACTTTAGTTCTTTTCAAGCTGAAACCTGGAATTTTCAGTAGTTCCACAGCATGACAGCTCATAATGGCACAATCTCCCGTAACATCCTCATACTTAAGCTTAGGAAGTGGAGGTTAGATGAGCAGACAGTGAGGTAGACTGAAAACTGGCT
>NW_009657772.1:0-694 GCF_000708025.1 Charadrius vociferus
TTTTTGTGGTCAATAGCAATAGACCTCTGTCAAGCACTGAAGTGCTTTCACAGCCCTTTTTATAGGGGGTTGCTAGTAGTAAAGGGATGGTTGCGCGTTTGGCTGCAGCAATGGTTGTGGCAGAAGGTGTTTCAAAATTACCATATTTATTGTAAATTTTTCTTTTCAGGAGGTCACTCAGGCAGTCAAAAGGAAAGCTAAGGAATATGAGGACTATTCCCATGCAGGTAGGATTGTATTATTTCCTTATGTTTGTCTCATGCAAATTCAGTGTATCGAAAAAACATTAGAAGTAGTAACTGTTATGTTGAAATCATAGGTGTCTGAGATGTCACTGAAATAAGTTTCAAAGTTTTCTTTCTGAACACTAACAGTGTTTGCAGTACGGTTAGCCACTGTGCATTTGTATCATATGTGTTGTACATGCACATATTAATCATATATTTTTGTTTACAAGTAGTGTTCTTCTCTTATAAAATTTCACCACAAGCACCCAGAACATTTTAACTTTCTCTTCACAGGTCATTGTCTTCTCTGTTAATCTTCTGTCTTAAGTCTGGCGTGTGTTGTATTGAACATATAAATGAGATGAGGCCTCTTCTGCCTTGAGTTTCTCACTGATGTATATTCCCATTCTTTTTTATTTATTTCATTCTGGGTTTTTTCACTTGTATCGCCAATGATTTTGGGAAAG
>NW_009657773.1:0-694 GCF_000708025.1 Charadrius vociferus
CCAAGCTTATGATTTCTACGCCTCAGTGTAACTAAATGCAGCTATTCCCTTTGGCAATTACAACTAATTTCTATCTTTCCATGTCCATCCTTTTATTCAAGTCAAGAGATTAGCTAAAAAAGACATGAATACAAATCTGGAAATTAGTCAGCTAGGATCAAGTGAAATCAGAGAGCAAAAGATCATGTTTAAGAAGGAGATTGATCAAGCTGACTATAAAACACTGACTTGAATTTATGTGATTTGCATAAAAAAATCCTCAGGTTGTACTGTGCAACTTCTCTTCAGCTATATGCAAGAAGAAATCACCTAAATGTCAATAAACATAGAAACACACGATATGAGACTGATTACATCTCGCCCTCAGTTGACTGCATTACTACAGGGTAGTACCTACAAGCCACGGGGCTTCACGACAACTGAAATAGATTTTCATGAGGAGCCTTTGTGGATGCATATGTCCTTTTAGGAGAGGTTACCTTGAGTGCAGGCAAGCTGAAGCCATCGGTGAGATTGTGTGCCTCCTCTTCAGATACCTGCTCTTCACTCAGTCCCAGACCCAGCTCCTTAAAGGGGACTACACAGATGTAACTGGTCACATTGTCGCTCTCCGAGTTCAGAGGGTAGGTTTAGCCAGAGTTAAGGTGGTTAACAAAGCAACTTTTGCATTAAACACACAAAAAAAGGAAAAAAA
>NW_009657774.1:0-695 GCF_000708025.1 Charadrius vociferus
TTTCTGGCAAGAGCAGTGTGAGCTGCTTAGCAGTTACTGTAGTTTATTTCTGCTTAGGACCTCACAACTCCTGGATGGTTCTGCTTGGCAACTCCTCTCTGCTCTACTAGAAGACAGAGCAGCTTGGGGACGTTGTCACCACATCCCTTCATTAAGACTGCTACATTGTGGAGAATCTAACTGCAGTCTCAGTGTAAACCTTGTGTTTCCCAGTTGGCTGTGTGATTCCTACTATTACAAGTACCGCTGAGCGGAGCTCAGCCCAAACCGTGACAACAGCAAAAACATTGTGTTAGGAGTGCCTAAAAACTTGTGAATTATGGTGCTGACTATATGACTTTCACCATACAGTCACAAGTATATTTATTGTATTCAACTAATAACTCCCCTCTGAAAGCATAATTGAACACTAAAGTTGATCAAATTGTCATGTATTTATTTAATGTTCTTTAAATCATGTTTGATATTCTGCCAGCTCTGCTTTGAAATAGTCCCTGTCTGGTAGTACAGGGATCCAGGGCCTATCATGTCTACTATTGGTACAATCCTTTGCCCTGGAAAATTACCCTTTGTAGGCTGGAAATGATCACTCCAAAAACAATTTATATTGACAGATTAGGTAGGCAGATAAAGATACGTGCATGAGTCTGTTCAAGTATTTAATTTCATTAAATTCAAGGTGAGGAAAAAAAAAA
>NW_009657775.1:0-696 GCF_000708025.1 Charadrius vociferus
TGCCACGACACTGTCAGAGCATCCTCATATAGGTATGTCATGTATGGAGGGGTATGTGTCCAAAAAAAATGGATGGAGAGCCAAACCAGCCCAAGCAGAGCAGAGTCCCCACGTGCCTCAGTACCCTCAGCATCCCCATCTCCAGCCATTTCCCACACTGAGTCTGTCTTCCATCCTCAGCGCTTTGTCTTTCAAGGGATTGCAAATCAATTTGCAGACATTACTGGAAGAGTTTAAACTCCCCTTTCAGAGGGGAGGGCAGCAGGTACTCCTAAGTGAAAATCTCTGGGCAGGTGGCTCCTTCGCATCCAGCAATAATCAATAGTGTTTAGATCCAAGCGCTTCATTTGTCAACTATATTTTAAAAGCACAACCTCAGACCTCCCTAACTGTTCCTTCCAGCATGTAGCTCTCTTCTGGACAGCTGAGCTTTATCAAATTTAAGGAAAGACTCCAAAACATCTATGCTATTATATGCACTTATATCCACTCTTCGATCAGACATAGCCCAAGTGTCATAATTACATCAGCTTTTTAACAGGCACCGAGTGGTGGTTTGCAAAGAGGCTGGGGAGAAGTCAGCAGCAAGAGGGGCATTTAAAACAGCAATAAAGGGGCATTCACAGGAAAGGAGAGCACTTCTACCTGCAGGAATTCTTGAGAAGCTCCTCAGACTTACAGATCCTGAAGACTGAT
>NW_009657776.1:0-695 GCF_000708025.1 Charadrius vociferus
TGTTATTTTTTGGGGAGAATGAGGTAAAGTGAACTGTACACCATGTAACAGACTTAGGTAATGATGCTGTCTGTTTTGTTCATTTTCCTTTCCTATTAGTCCCCAGTGGTCCATTTGCTTTTTTAGTCTGCTGCTGAGCATGAAGATGATGTTTTGTGGGATGAGTGCAAGCTCTCTTTGTAAGGGGTAATAGCTAATTTGGAACACATTGTTGTGTCTACATTGTTTTGTTATTTCCCTCTCTTGGTCTTTGCTTTGTATTTATTGACAGTGGATTTCATTTGATGTGTTATTACCTGTTCACTTAGAAACACGATATCTCCTGCAACTCTTCACAGTCAGCTTGCAAGTGAAGTGAGTAATTTTGAATAACCAGAAAACTTAGCTACCTCATTCATGAATATGTTGAGGAGCATAAGCTTTAGCACAGAAGACCATCATTGGTAAACTTCCCGAAATGTGAAAACTGACCACTTATTCTTGCTGTTAATTTTATATCCCCTAACTAATAATTAATCCTTGATATCCTTGAGAGGATCTTCATTTTTAACCCGGGAGAGCTTAGTTTGAGAGTCACAGGTGGTGAACCTTGTAAGGGGAGGTATTCTCTGGATTAGACTTTTCCATATGCTTTTTAACTCTTTCAGAAAACTCCAATGCATTTCTGGGGCATGACTTTCATGGAAATCCTGCTG
>NW_009657777.1:0-697 GCF_000708025.1 Charadrius vociferus
AATATCTGTGCAGCCAGTGACAGTGACGCAAGATAATCTTAGCTGCCAGAGCCCAGAAAGCACAAGCTCGACGAGGGATTTGCTTTCCCAATTCTCAGACTCCAGTATGCATTGCCTTGAGCCACCCTGTACAAAGTGGACACTCTCATCTTTTGCAGAAAAGCATTATGCTCCATTCCTCCTAAAACCAAAAGCTAAGGTAATCAGGGAGCTATTTACCTCTTTTTCAAAAAGACTTCTGCCTTGCCCAGGAGTAAAGTTATCCTGGCAGTGGTATTAAAGGTAAAGAATAAATAGAATTCTTTTGGAATAGAAATTCTTAATAGTTTTATAGCTAATTTCATACTTTAGAAGTTTTATCTTGCGAGTGCTGTAGAGGCATACTTTTCAAATATAAGTTACAAGTGAGGGTTTTGGTGACTTTCGGTAACATAAGCTTCTGAATAGTGAAACTGAAGCCACTTTTAAACTTTATTGTGATAGAAATTTCTCATCCATAATGCAGAGCCCCTTCAATAAAGCACAAATTAGCTTAGCCTTGTAGTGTGTGTGTGCATGAAAAGAAAATAAAAATAATAAGAGCTTTAAAGTAGACTGATGGGTATTAATTTTGAACCTGGCTTTGTAGTATGCCATTATGAATTGTTAGTTTCTTTAGAAACCTAAACCAAAATGCATTTCCATTTTCTGTTGCAGA
>NW_009657778.1:0-696 GCF_000708025.1 Charadrius vociferus
GAGCAGCAGAACCAGACCCAGACCCGGGTTTTCATTAGTCTTCCTTCTGCTGCTGATCCACTTGCAGAAGGCTTTCTTGTTGCCCACCACGTCCATTGCTAGGTTTGAGTCCAGCTGAGCTTTGATTTTCCTCATTTCATGCTTGCATGTCTGGGCACCGTTGTGCTGTTTCTGCTGGGCAGACCATCCCTGCTTACACCTCCGTGCGCTCCCTCTTTGCGTTTGAGGCCAGTCAGGAATTCCCTGCTTAACCTTGCTGGCCTCCTGCAGTTCTGCTCAACTTTGTGCGCATTGGTCTGATCATTAGCCTTTGCTTTGAAGAGGTTGTCCTTGAAGTTCAGCCAGCTTCCCTGAGTGCCTTTGTCCTCCAGGGATCCCCGCTGTCCCGTAGGATCCTTCCAGGCAGATCCTCAGACAAACCAACACCTGCTCTCCTGAAGTCCAGCTCTTGCTCGCTTCTCTCAGGGTCACAAACTCTTGTCATGTCATGGTTGCTGTAGCTAGGGCTGCCCTTCACCTTCACAGCCCCAACCAGCTCTTCCTTCTTTGTGAGCAACAGGTCCAGCAGAGCACCTCCCCTTGTTGGCGTGTTGATCACCTGGGTCAAGAAATTGTCATCAGTCCAACCCAGGAGTTTTTTGTAGTGCTTGTGCCCAGTGCTCCTGCCCTCAAAGTGGACGTCAGCGTGGTTAAAGT
>NW_009657779.1:0-696 GCF_000708025.1 Charadrius vociferus
AAAAAACATAATACTGTATTACCATGTTTTCCCGTAGATCTTCATTCTGCGTCATTTGAATAATTGTCTGGAAAAGTCGAGGATGATACTGTATTAAGACTTCACAGGTCTCTCCATACCCACCCTAAAAAGCAATAGTTCAAAAACCACCTTAATTAAAAGAAATATTAGAATTGGGTTTCATACTATTATAGACATTAAAACCTACTGAGGATTACAAATATATTTTTCAGTGCTGAATGGAGAAATCCAATCCTAAAACAAACTGAAATTCAATAGTGTATCAGGGTTAGAAACAAAACGTTTGGGAGATGATGGAATCAAATTCTTTCAGTATATTGGCTCACATATATCCATTCTCTTTCTTTTTTTGAAACACCTTCCTCCTTTACATTTGAACAACACTTCCCCCGACGATTTACCGGAGATTAAAAACAGTGCAATATTTAGCTTCTCTTCCCATTGCTGATGAATGACCCATGTCTACCTATTTACACCCAGAATCGAATCCTTCAAAAGAAATATTTTCGTAAAGTTTCATAAGGCACAAAACTGACTTGTTCAAGGAAGAAATAGGACAAACTCATGAAAGGGTTATTTAACTTTAAAATTAATACACAAGTATGATTCCACTTGTGCCTTAGATCAACGGCTCAGACTAACATCACAACATTTTGAGAAAAACTTTTTTTTTTT
>NW_009657780.1:0-692 GCF_000708025.1 Charadrius vociferus
AATACATAATAAGTTATCAAATGCTCTTTAAAGCGTCTAGGCCAGGGTTTTGATGGCTTCTGAAAGTTGTGAATGTATCTCCAAGAACATGGAGTAGAAGACTGCCTCTTTACTTAACCTTGCAATGAAGCCGGGAAGGGTTCTTCACAACCACCTCTCAGCGAGTACCAACTGGCCAGGCAGCATTATAAACACCATCAGAATTTCCCAACTATTCCTCTGTTCTACACGAACAAAACGGTGCTAGTGAAAAAATAAAGACCCTTCTATTCTCATATGGGTGCAGACTGCTAGGAAGGATAATTGAGATCTGAGCTACCAACAAGAAACCTCAATTTTTCTTTTGCCTACTAGGATGTCCTCTGGTTCTGTGCATGTAACAGCCAGGGCAATTTGTACAGTGCAAAAGGTTTCAGACGCTCAAGAGAGCAGATTAAAAAAACCCAAGAACCCGCTGAAGGTTCTTCATAGTCATACCTAGCTCTTAGGAAAAATCTTTGAACAGGCCATTTCTTCCTGGGTAGGTCTAAAATGTCCAAGTACAGAACAAGCGGACATGCATAGCAGTAAGCGAAGCAGCAGCTACCTACGCATCTAGAACCTGGCTGGGTGGAGCAGACTGGCTCTGGAGATCAGAAGGTCTGTGGCACAGATGCAGTATTTTTTACAGCCACAATTAAGATCATTAGTAG
>NW_009657781.1:0-696 GCF_000708025.1 Charadrius vociferus
CAGCAATGACAAGCAATTACTCTATGTGGAATGAGATATATACAATGGTAACAAGATGACAAGGTGTTGACAAATACAGACCTGGTAGGACAGAAGAGGCTTGAGAAGTGGACACACAGGATGTGGCATAGAGGAGCACAGTTGCAAACAACTTGTACGTGGTCAGTCAAAGTGCAGATGTGGAGCTGGACAAAACTGGGTTCAGGGTAACAAAGAGAACAAAAGAGATAAAACATTGGGATGGCACCAGGTATAGTAAATTTGGATGTACCGTGGAGCTGCAGACCAGAGGAGAAAGAGAAAAGTGTCTCAGAAAACATATAGAAATGATCCCAAGTGGATCCAGAGGAAGAAAGAAGAAATCACATGAACATCATATTCTTCCTGGCAAAGGACTCCAGATGCTCACAGCTCATGATAACATCCCCCACTACCACCACCAGTGTGAAACCACTAGAACACAGGGGAGTACTGGAACGGTGAGCACAGCAGCAAGGAACGGGACGAGATGCAGGAGTGCGTGTCTGTTACAGTTTCATAGCAGTACTCTAGCTGCATTGCTATTCCTTCATTTTTGTAACCATTAGAGCTGGATTAATACTGATTAGACTCTTAATATTTCAGTTAAACTAACAATAAATTCCTGGCTTTACTTCTTCCTTGATTTGCCTCCTCCTTGACCATAAACAACATTTT
>NW_009657782.1:0-696 GCF_000708025.1 Charadrius vociferus
AAAAAAAGCAGGCTGAATGCTGTTATTTACTGTGGCCATAGAGAAAAGTTAACTATTGCCTTTGGCTTCTGCACACTTGAAAACTTGTTAGTTTGTCCTCTCGTTTTCCCTAAGGTAAAAAAATCTTGTTCTTTTAACCTTTCTTCTCAGATCTTGAGTTCCATCTGTTTGATTGCTCTTCTCTATATTGGCTTCTATTAGCTTGCATTTGTGGTACCTAAACTAGACGTAGCACTTGCACTGTGACTTCAGTGCAGAATAAGGGAGAAATATTGCCTGCTGTATCTGTCTTCTAATATTCTTGCTAACATATTGAATAATGTTGACATTTTTGAATCATGCTCATAGTGTTGACCCACTTGGATTGTTTCTTACCATATTGCTGCTTTCTCTCCATTTTTATCCATGCTTTGATTTTTTTGTTGTTATTGTTTATAAATGCCATGTAGCATTTTCATTGAATTTTATTCTATTAAGTTTATTAGAGAGTGGTTTTATTTCTAATTCTGTGCTCTACACTCCAAAACATCCTTCCAGTATTGATGTTATTTACAAATTTGATGTGTATTCTCATCCATTAACAAAAGTATCTCATGGAATTAAAAACCATGCGTTGCATTTGCTGCTGACCATTTTTCTCTAGTCCAGTTATTTTTTCAGGAGACAGATTCACGGAATCGCAGAATTTTCAGAGTT
>NW_009657783.1:0-697 GCF_000708025.1 Charadrius vociferus
TTGCTGAAAGCACTGCATATTGGGCATATGTATAACAAATATTCACACTTCCTTGTTCATCTTCTCAGTGGCCACTTCATTCCTGCAAAGGATAGAAGAAAACAGCCAGGATAAAGACAGATACGTAACCTGAGAAAAACATGAAATCTTGATGGTGCTAAATATACTCACCCTATAAATCCGTTCAGATGCATCTTTTTCTGAATCCACAACCCTGTCAGACTACTTTCCAACACTTCATCAATTTGTTGTGGAGAACGAGATGGAATGCTAACTTGGGAGGGTTCCTTTTTTCCATTGGCATCCTCTGGTGCCAGTAAATCACTAGCCCCCAAGGTTGTCACAGCAGAGAAGTCAACATATTGAACTTAGACAAACTGGAGTCTAATTTGAAGGGTTCAGCTGAGCTTATATTCCACATGGGCAGTATTCATAGAGAGAATATTAATAAAATTCATAAGCATGATGAGAAAAGGCAAAACCAATCCCTTGACTAAAGACTGAAAGGGACAAAAAGTAGAAGTATTTTTTTCTTCATTCATTTCCTGGTTCAGAATGGTTAACAACAGATACTATTTTTCTCTGCTGCAAATGGTATTTGCTAATATGCAGGTCAAAGTTGACTGACAGTAATAATATATGCTCCCAGAAAAAAGATTTTAGATGTTCAGAGCCCATAATATGGTGAATTCACTGT
>NW_009657784.1:0-697 GCF_000708025.1 Charadrius vociferus
AACAACAAAGCAAAACAAAACTGAAAACAGGGAGAAAACTATGTGCTGGTACATCGAGGGGTTCACACAAGACACTGCCTGCAACAGAAGAGAACAGGCTGAACCCACAATAGGGGACATGTCCCAGATGCAGAGCTAATCTGTGGTCCAGAACCATAGGCATGAGCTGCGTACCTGCCTGCCCTTAACTGCTGAGAAGAAAGGAAAAGCCCACTGCCTGTTTCAGCAGTGATACTGCAGGTCTCAAAGACAGTTTCAGAACAACTCTACGTCAACTGTTTCCATTAGCGCTGTCTCATACAGTGTTTAAATATATATGCACACACACGTATTACGGAAGTACAAGCATTGTAGTGCACCACCATCTCAGAGTACTTTTATGCTGCAGTACACAACGCAGTTGTGGTATGGGAGCACATACCCTGATGCTCAGTGTGAAGAACGTGGAAGATAGATGGGGCAAGCAGTTGACTGCAGAGAGTACCATGTCATTATTCGAGCTGGGACCAATACCACCTACACTGCAGCCTTGGAGACCTGCCCAGCCTACCTTTAATCCAGCTGTTTTGAGCAGAGTTCCTTCAGCAGTGTCAACAGTTCAAGCCCACTGGGTTCTCTGCTTAGTTTTCCGTCCTTGAGGGTTTTCAAGACCCAACTGGAAAAAGTCCTGAGCTACTGGGTCCAAACTCAGAGCTGA
>NW_009657785.1:0-697 GCF_000708025.1 Charadrius vociferus
CAGTCTTTAATTACATGACCATCTACTAGTTTTTCCACAGAATCCCTAACTCATTCCATGCCTGGGTAGTCATTCAATATTTCTCTTAATCCTCCCCATTCAGTGTGCGCCGCAGGCTTTATTTGCTGCACACCATCCAAACCCTCTGTTGACTACACAATTATTCATTTCCTCTTGGGTGTTTCTCTGGTGTTTTCATTGGGGTCTATGAACGCTTCTCAAGTGCTAACGAATTTATTTCCACAAAACACCTATGTAATGACCTTGCACTTTCTCCCTTGAGAACTGAGGCAGAAAGATGAGCAACAGTATGAGAGAGAGTCTGAGTTTGGACGCTTTCATACCATCCCACGCAGCAGGACCTGATGCTTGATTTTCTGTGGACTTAGCATTTCTTTCCGTATCAGCTGTTCAAAGCATAGCTCCTGTTGGCTTCTGTTTTGAGTGCTCAGCACTTCTGCAAACCTGACCCTAAGGAGCTCCCACTGGGGATCCTGGAAAGGAGAAAGGCATAATTAAGCTCACCTCTAAATTCTGGAGGAAATGCAAGGGTAGGAAGGAACCCTCATGAGAGTGCGCTTTCTTCTCATGCAATCCCTCACTTTGTTCAATAGAGCTTTTCCAGTTTTACCAGGGAATGAAGGACACTGCTTTGTTACACAGTCCCCAGAGGAAGTCAACCTGCACAGAGCCTGAA
>NW_009657786.1:0-697 GCF_000708025.1 Charadrius vociferus
CTGGAATTCATGTCTTTTTTTTTTTTTCTTATTTCCCCAAGACTTATGGTCCTGACTGCCTTGTCAAGTCACAAATACAGGCTGACCTGAATGTATGCTCCCCTTTACACTTACTTTCTCCAGTTTCATCCTTCTTTTCTCAACTCTTCTATTATTTCAGCTTTTCAGCCTCACGGGCTCTTTCTTTGTCTCTGTACATTACCATCATTGTTTGACTGTGTCCTCGAAGTCAGTGAAGCAATGTGGCTTCACATCTACCACACGTGTATTTTGTCATCCTCTTCTCATGGAAAGGGTAGTCTAAGTCTCGTCAGGATTTGTAAATTATAGAGGTTTATGTGTGTTGCTCTAAGTTTGGGTGAGGCAATCGCATCAGACACGCTAACACCAGTACTAACACCCTGCAAAGAAGCTGATGAGCTTTGTGATGGTTATCAGGTCCCAGGAAGGAGCTAAACCCACACGCTCAAGTGAAAATATCCTCATGGTCCATCCTTTTTCCTCCTATAACCCTCACCCAGCTTAGCTTCTGATGTACCTATGAACTATTTTATTCCCATTCTGGGAGGAAACTTGCCTTTCAAGTGGGTAGAATTTCAAGTTGGTAGTACCCCAACCCTGTGATGACAGAACCCTCTCCCCTTTTCAGACTACCCGATGTTTGCATTATTTCTCTTAGATATGAGTTGCAAAGCAG
>NW_009657787.1:0-697 GCF_000708025.1 Charadrius vociferus
GCAGCCAACCCCCCCCCGGGGGGCGCGTAACCACGTTAAGAGGCATTAGGGAGACACGCGCACTTGGGGAAACTGAGGCAGGGAGTTGGCAGAAGGGTTTTCCAGCGGGGCACGAAGCCCGGAGCCCGCAGGGAGACCCCGACACCCGTCATCCCCCCGGAGCCACGCAGGGGGATGGTGGGCGCTCACCCGGATGAACTGCTGGAAGCGCTTGTCGCGGGCGAGCAGGTCCTTGTACTCCTTCACGGCTTTGGTGTGCTTGCTGCAGAACTCGGAGTAGGCTTTCTTCAGCTGCTCCGCGCTGGCACCCGAAAACTGCGGGGAGAGGGGAAAGGGGACATCAGTGAGACGGTATCCCCCTGCGCCAGCACCCACTGGCTCTGGTGGTCCCGCGCCGTCCCCACCTGGTTGACGAGGATGTCCCCCAGGCGGTTGATGACGAAGTTCTTGTTGCTGTCCTGGGCCAGGGACTCCCTGCGACGCTCCAGGAGCTGCGCCAGGAACCGCTCGTGGATCTGGCCCAGCTCGTCCACGCAGGGGAAGATCTTCTGCACCGTGGCCGGGTCCACCTGCAGATCCTCCAGCATGGCCGTGCGGAACATGTTGGCCATGATCTTCAGCGTGCGGACGTGGTGGATCTCCGTCTGGATCAGCTCTGCGGTGGGGTGGGTGAGGCGGGGGGAGGAGAGGGGACAGC
>NW_009657788.1:0-694 GCF_000708025.1 Charadrius vociferus
GGGGTTTTTTTACCCATGTGCAGTGTTGAACAAGTCACATTTGGACCATCTGGGAGACAGTTGATTACTTGCTAAAACCAGCCTTTAAAACCTGCTTCCCTTTCCCATATTCTAATGAAGTTGGTTTAAATACTGCTGAAACCAGCTATTATATTTGGCACAGAGAGTTTTAACAGAGATTAAAGGTTTCTTTTTTGCCTCAAGCGGGTTAGTGCATGTGCACTGTCTAATCTATAGGTCTCAGAATAGTTTTCTCATAATAAAAAAGATCTTTAGCAGAGCATCAGCTAATGACTGACAAACCTGGCGTAGTCAAAGGGCGTATATTGAACTGCGTAGGTACAGCAATACACAATGGAAATGAGTACACACATAAAGGACATGAGGATCCAAAAGCGTTTCAAGTCCCAGGTTTATATTTGTGCAACAATTTTAACCTCCTGCCCACATACAGTTAACATAACACGTAGCCTTGGTATTTCCACTGACCCAACCGTGCTGGCATGGCTCTGCATGCGAGAAAGATCAGGCCCACTCTATGCATTAATTCCTCTTTGCCCGCAGTGACATTATCTGCTTTGGAGCTGTCTAATATACCTTGCTCAATTAGACAAACTGAACCTCTACCAGCCCTCTCATTTACGGAGAAAAACTCAACGTTCCTTGGATTTCTTTGGAGGGGAAAAACAAAAAA
>NW_009657789.1:0-697 GCF_000708025.1 Charadrius vociferus
AAAAAAAAAATTTCCTTGATTCAAACTGAATGTCAGATAGATAAATTAGAATCTCTTTCCTCTTTCCCATGGAGAGTCAACAGAATTCCATTATCAAAATAGTACCCAGTTTTATTAAGTTCTTTGATATCTCTAAATCAGGCTAATTACTATAGATAATTCAGATATGAATGTGATCTTCGGAATGTTTATTCTATCTGAATCAGAAGTCTTAGATTCTCTATTCACTTGTCTTGGGTGGAATTTTACCCATGTCAAGTGAAAAATGAGGCAGTCACACAGGTCATTATCTCCCAACCATATACTAGATTGTAAGAAATAGAAAACATGTCATTTTCAAAAGCCAACTTAATGAACAATTGAAGCAACTTGGCAAACTTAGCAAAAATTGAGATGATATCTCTTTCAAATTGACTACCTGTAAACCAAGGTGGAGTTGTCTCCTTTTAAACATACACTTTTTTTCAAACAGCAATATAACATTCTGGTCAATGTTATGGAGGTCCAATCAGAATATCACAGTGATTGCTTCCAGTTTTCTATTAAGTTATTTAAGATTAGTTAAGATGTGAAAGTCTAAAAGTTGTTATAAAAAGCTGGTTAATAGATCTAAAATATATTGAAAGTTCAATTAATGCAAAGATTATACATGTACAAACATAGACTATTCATCAGAATGGAAAGACTTCTTTTTTTT
>NW_009657790.1:0-698 GCF_000708025.1 Charadrius vociferus
GTTTGTTTGGTTTTTTTTTAAAAAAAATTACTATCAAAAATATCTGAGGAAATAAAATTTAGATAATTGCTCACCAGTATAATTTAGTGTTTCTTTCATGTTAAAAATATGCACAAAAGCATCATGATTTAAGTGCTGTGCTCCATTTCTTTTCTTGGAACTAAATTAAACATACTTTATCACTTTGTAAATCCACAAACTTCAATCTAAATGGATACTTTAAATACTCAAACTAAGTACCATTAATACAAAATTATAACTGGCCGATACGCGTGAATCTAAAGAATCCTCCTCCAAATATCTTATTTCCTTTGTTATAAAAAATATCAAGTTCATTTTATATGTACCAACTACCAGAATATTTGCATTAAGGCACGAGATGATGTATATATTAACAAATTATGCAACTTATATCTACAAATCTGCTCAGATTTTACACAAATGTTGCTACCAAGCGGAAAACGTAAAGATGTTTAAATTCTATTAAAAGTGGCAAAAAAAAATAATATCTTTCTTTGAAGAATAGTCTACTATAACGTTCTTAATACTCAAACTCACCTTAAATCAGACATTTGATAGAGCTTTCATCCTTGTTTATTCAAAGACCCAGTGCTCTCCAGTTAGCTGTGGATTCCAATCTAAATGATTTTACCTGAAATGACTGTACCACAGCGGTGAGTACCCTTTTAAAGCTTTAA
>NW_009657791.1:0-698 GCF_000708025.1 Charadrius vociferus
TTCCTCTGTATTTGTTTATTTTGTTTTTATTTATCTGTTTTTTTCAGTTCAACTGAAAATGTTATGGTTGGACTGCTTACCTTAAAGTTCTGAATTTTGCATTTTATAGTTTGGTATCTTTCCGTCTTCTAGAACCAGAAGTTTTTTTCTGAATAATTCAGCAATTTGATGTACCTGATGAGCTTGTTGATCACAACTTCCAGTGTGTGGATACTCTACTTCTGAACCACTTAAAACAAATTCACTGCAAGTTGTCTTGAAACCTGATTATGTCAATCTGAAAAAGCCTTATACCAGCTAGGCAGCACAGCTACAGAGTTTACAAGTATTTTGACTACTGAAACACATTTTACCTGTCTTAAATCATGTCTTGAGAAGTATTATCCTTCCATTAAGTCGGGAACTTATGGATAAAACTGAACGATCTTGGAGTGACACTATGTATCAGGGGAACTAGTGCCTGTGGCAGCTTTTGGAGGACCACACGGGGAGCTGGAACTTGTTGCAGTGTGATGTGAATACGACATTTGTCATCGTTGGCAATATCCAACCTGAAACTGAATGGTGAGTGGACTCAAGTGATGATTCAGAACACTTTAAAACTGGTACTTGCCTAGAGGTCCTTGCAGAAGTGTGTTCCCCTCTCCAAAGACTTGCTGCCCACTATGACTATCTTAGTCCATCCTGCAGTCCTAAAG
>NW_009657792.1:0-698 GCF_000708025.1 Charadrius vociferus
GACAGTTACAGATGGCTGACAGCCCAGCAGGCCAACAGAAGTTTACCACGTGCCTGAAAATTGAGATTTATGAGGAATCTTACTTTTCCACTCTTATTTGTGTCTATTGCTGTTACTTTGCACAGAGTAAAACTTACTCCATGAGTGATCCCATCAGGCTTAGGTGCAAATTTTGCCCCCATTAAAGCAAAATATGCAAGATATGAGCAGAAAAATGAAAGAAAGAAAACATGTTGCTGGGCTCCTGTGGAGCAAGTAAAATTGCTTACACAGAAGGTAAGACAACATGTCCTGATGATTCTTAATGGCCTCATAATCCATGGACCTGAACATCTAAGAAGGACAAGAAAGATAAAAATCAAAACAGAATGTAGGACTTTGCTCATTAGTCTTGACAAGTTTAATTCACTTTTGTATTTGGATGACAATAACTTCCTGTGTAATCATCAGATAAATCACACTAACATTATTTTTTGCTACAGTGAAGGTTGGATGTAGCTTAGAGTATCCTGTCTGAGCTCTGGCAGTAAAAGTGTCAAACTGACATTTTTTTTCAGCACTTTTGATACATCTTTCATAAAAGCCAGCAAAGAGCAGTGGGAATTGGAGTAAAAGATGGCAATCCCACCTTCCTTTTGCCACAGCCAAAATTGATCTTTCATGAGTTTCTTGCTGATGGAGGTGAGCTTAAAGAAAAT
>NW_009657793.1:0-698 GCF_000708025.1 Charadrius vociferus
TATGATTCTATGATTTGTGAATATGTTGAACAACATATATCCCAGAACAGACCATTAGTGAGCTGTAGTGAACTCTAGTGACCATTTATTTTTACCTCATTTCCTGACTTTTACTCACTTATTTATCCATTCAAGGCCATTCCCTTCTATTCTTTGGCTGTCTAGTTTCTTTAGAAGTCCTGAATGTAGGGATGTGCAAGACCCTTGTGGAAATCCAGTGAAACTAACTGATTCATTTTTATCCACATGCTTGTAGACACTTTCAGATTATATCAATAAATTTATAAGGCAAGACTTCCTAAAAATAAAGCAATTCTCTCATTCCCACTAAATCACATTTATGAAGGTATTAACTAATTCAGGTCTTCACAGCGTTTTCTACTAATTTGTTAGTAGTTCTTCAGAGTTCCCTTTAGAAATTATTTTAATGTATTGGTATGACATTTGCCACTTTCCACCTTCAGGTGTTGAGGAAGTTTTAAGAGATACCAGTATTAGGCTAATGCATTCTTAAGTTGTCTTAGAATTCTTTGATGAACAGTGGTAGATTCCCACAATTCGTTATGGCTAATTTTATGTTTGTTCCATGACGTCTTCTGCAATTACTTTATCTGATGAGTCCTCTACAAGCAAGGATTAGGGCATGGGGAATAAAGTTTCTTTCACAATGTAAGACTAAGGTGACAAATGTTTTTTTT
>NW_009657794.1:0-698 GCF_000708025.1 Charadrius vociferus
CAATAGTACCCAGTATAATCTTCTCCAATATCAGAGTATTGGACTTTGACAAACGTGCTAACTTTCTGACAGATAGAAAGGGAGAAAAATTGAGGTAGGAAAGGGAAATCCCAATTAAAAGTGTAGCATCATGTTGCAATCTAGCATAAGGTGTTAATTCAGAGTAGGAGAGGAAGGCAAAGAATTCTGGGGAAAAGGGTGTGGGAATGGGAGGACAGGCAAAAATATGAGTAGTTCAGGAACAGAAAGAAATAAAAGGACTGAGGACTGAGAAAGATCACTTGAAAACAGCTAGGAATACAGGGAGCAACCTGAGCGGGAATTATGTAAAATAGTAAACTCAAGGCCAGCCTTATGATTTTAGAGGTTCCATTCAAGCATGTGACTCAAATTTCTGGAGAGGAAGGTCTAGAGTGGAATCAGTTAATGTGCCTTGCCCTCTTCTTTTCCATCACAAAGGAAGACACAGATGATGTATATTTTGATTAGGTTGACTAGGACAGAGGATCTACAGAAGAGATACCATGCCATGTATCCCTGTGAGAATGACCCTGATATCTCAGTCTGACAATTCAAAAAATGAGGTGCTATACTTCAGTGGTGTTATGGACTGACCCTGGCCAGCAGCCAAGCACTCACTCAGCTGCTCACTCACTCCCCTTCCCCAGCAAGACAGGGGAGAGAATAGGAAGAGCAAA
>NW_009657795.1:0-698 GCF_000708025.1 Charadrius vociferus
GCCAATTGGCACATAAGCTGCTGGTGAAGCTATGGCACATACCTCACAGGCTACCGATGGAGAAAAGAGGGCAGCTAGAATTGCTGAGAAATTCTGAGAATCCTCAGAAAAGATGCAGGAGGATGGATCTGTATCTGAAGGCATTGAGGGGATCAGCAGACAGATTTCTGAGGCTGAGGTACAGGTGCAGAGGACGTGAACCGATGGGAAAACAAGCTAAATAGTTTGACTTTCTGCCATAAAAAGTCACAGGCTAATAAGCCATAGGAAAAGATCAATGTTCTGCTTTCAGTTCTGCCACAGCTCTATTGGGTGTAATACCAGGTCAGTTGTCTAATCAGCTAGTGCATCAGATTCCCATAAAATAGGGATAAAATGCTTACTTCACAGGTTACACCAAGGTGATTCGTTCCTGTTAGAAAAAGGCTTTGCAGCATTAGAAAAACCTATAGAAGTCCAAAGTATATGTGAATGGAACATAGAAGTGAATGTAGGCAGACATTATATCATCCATTTTACAGAAGGAATTAACACTAAGTTGGGACCAGAGTTGATTTCTCAACAAAATTCACTCACTGAAAATCTCCATTTCGGCTTAAGCCAACGAGCTTGAGGCACTTCCTTTTTGTGGGGCACCTTGTTCATCAACTGTGGACCCTATCTCCTCTGACAGTTAAGCCTTTGAGATACAACCACCT
>NW_009657796.1:0-699 GCF_000708025.1 Charadrius vociferus
AAAAAAAAAAAAGATTTAAAAAGTGATAACCTAAATGAAAGTACTGATGAGACATTAAAGCAGCTTTGTTACAACCATAGCCCAGACTGATTGAAAATGGTTAGTGAGAACATATCTCTCATCTTACCCATTCATTCGTGCCCAAATAATATGCTTTAGGACTTTTTACCTACAAAAAATCCTTCAAACACACCAGAGAGCAAAACCAAACATTCCTTTTAAAACAAGATTATTGGGTTACTTCAATTTTATCACTGAGCTGGATTGCTCATCCCGTTCATTTTTTTAAAAGCATCCTTATTTTCAGGATGAAGCCTTGTGTGGAAGATCCATCTTGTTCAGGAAGAGCAAGATGAATCCTTTTACATATCAAAACATTATGAACTCCGCACCAGTTCTCTGGTCATTACAAACTCTGCACTCAGCATCAGTTTTCCCAGAACTACAAAGAAGTACACCCTTGAAACTGTGCACTGCACTTTCTTTATCTTTCGTGAAGCACTTTGAACTATGTTTTACATGGTATTTGACATAAAATATAAACATTGGGTTACTATCCCCTTCCTTGATTTATACTGTATTCTTTTTCCAATAAAAGCTAATGTCCTGTTTGCCCTCTTCATTGCAGCAACATATTAGGTTGAAAGCTTTATGGTTTCGGGTTTGTTTTGCTTTGGTTTGGTTTGGGTTTTGTTTTTT
>NW_009657797.1:0-699 GCF_000708025.1 Charadrius vociferus
CCCAGCCGAAACCACGACACACAGGTTTGTGCTCTTAGCCAGTGACCATCTTAAAACATTATGTCATGGTGATTTACTTGGTTGACCTGAAATGTTAAAAGTTTGCACTTATGGGGAGAAAAGTTATTTTAAAACTTACTAGCAAGCAAGATCTATGCATTTCTCAGCAAATAGAGACTCCGGTAAAAGTTAATGGCCTACATATGAAAAAACACAAGGCATCATTTGGGACACTTTGTATTTATCTTTCAACATCCCACTTCTTTGTTCTTTGAACGGTAGTTAACATGCACGTTCACATGGTGGGTGGTTTTGCATGCACTCCTAACACTGGCTTCAGACTTTTTGCCTTTTTGGTATCTGTAGAGCATACATATCAAACACAAGGGAGGAAGAATACATGGATAAATGGGGTAGTGTGTACTGTGCGTCCTTCAGTTCTCAGTTCCAGATGTTCTTATCCTATTTGCCATCTCTTTGTGCTTGTTCTTTGAGATTCATATTCTACTATTATTTCTTCTGTGCACGGTTGCTGTTCCTGGATGCTCAGGTTTGGGCTAGGCTGTGTGACACCAATCCACCTTGACAGCCTTTTCTTACTGTGTTCTTCAACGAAGTAGCTCATTTCTCCTCCATTCTATCTCCTACAGCAGATGATTTCACCCTGGCTGAAGGGCTTTAAGCTCCTTGCCCACAACA
>NW_009657798.1:0-699 GCF_000708025.1 Charadrius vociferus
GTTAAATGGGAAAACTAAACAGCGCTTACTCGGAGTGCATGGTTGGCTCAGACATGTCTGCTTCTCTGCTATAGCCCATTTCTGAAGTTATGAGTCAAGCAGTTCTACACCTGGCCACTACCTAGTTGGTAAAGAGAGAAGTAACAGAAGTATTCAGAAATGACAACACAACTAACATGAATGGGTGATGTAAACCCCTCTTGTTAACTGTAATTTAAAAAAAGGAGGCTTCTCATTCCTGGAAAAGGGGTGAACACAGCACACAGACTGTTTTCAGGAATAGAAAGTTAGTGTTCAAGCACAAAAGTCTGTACACTTTGAAATTTTCTGGAAAGGTTAACTTTATTGTGTGTTTTGCCTATGTACATATAAAACTTGACAACTTGTAATCCATACAGTAAATTCAAAGTAAATGTTAATTTTCTCAGTAATTCCTAGACTGCAAAAAACATTATTTTTTAAGCCCTTCACTCACTTCTTTCCAAATTTTATCCTCTATTTTTGAAGTATCATACTCTCGGAGCATATCAAATTCTAGCCATGGCTGGCTCCACTTCTGTGCTTCTTTCATTTTTTTCTCAGGCAGCTCAAACTTTATTCCTTTTATATTGTATTTTGGCCTTTCCCATCGTTTTGACCAGGGTTTAGGTTTCATTCGTACCTGCAGCTAGAGTGAAAGATTTAAAAAAAAAAAAAAAA
>NW_009657799.1:0-699 GCF_000708025.1 Charadrius vociferus
AATGACTCCAGGTATTAGTATCTCTTTGTATGCTTTAACCAAATGAGATAGATATGTAAGAAGAAATTTGTTTTTATTTGTTCATGAAGTGCTATAGGCATATTTACCACTGGTTATACAGAAATAATAACACCCCGGTTACTCTGAGAATCGGAGAAATGAAGCGAAGCAGAAATGTCGCCAACGAGGATTAAGTCACACGGGTCTGGAAGTGTTCCACTGAAGGCTAAGTAGTAATTGATCAAAAATTCTGAAGTTGTCAGGTCAGGCACATTCCCTCTATATCGGTATGACCCGGAGGAAGTATAAGCAAGTTTTAAACGTCTCAACTGTAAATGCACGTTGTCTTCTTTTCCCCTCTTTTATTATTACTACTTTCATCCTGTCAATCCAGCAATCGCTTCCCTGGCTTTAAAGTTATTGCAAGGAAAGCCTAGCGCTGTACACTAGCATAACCATACAGATCTCACATAAACGTCCAATAAATCTGCAGTCATGACAATCTTCTCCTGCATTTCCTTTTCAGATAAAGAATATCAGAGGACAATTTCTCTGCTATATATGTGAGCCGCTATATTTTAGACTTTATTATTTGTAGTATAGATGTAAGACTGAGAAGCAAAAAAAATACTCACATTTATTGTTCTAGCAACTGCAACTGAAGAGTAGAAAGACTAACAAACGGAAATATAAAACCTT
>NW_009657800.1:0-699 GCF_000708025.1 Charadrius vociferus
CTTCTAGGCAAGGCTTCTGAAAGACACAGCTGCTAGAATAAAAGAAAGGGCACGCTTGTGAAAAACCTCAGTTTCCAGTTTTTACAGCAGATTATTGAGAACACTGGAAAAAGAGGAAGTAAACCAAGTAAAGACTGCTTAGTTCACCAAATCTAGTCTCGCTATCTTAGACAAACTGAAATGCATACTTCATTGTCTGTCTTGAGCTTAGGTGACATAATTCCAAACAAAATCCTATTCAGCCTTGAACAATCACCTTAATGCTTCCCTGAACTCTGCTGAAAATATTTCACCTGACTTAAGTAAGGATTCTCTATTGCTTTTCACTACCTGACCCCATACTGATTTCTTTTAGCAAGTAAAACAAACGGATAATACTCCTGCCAATTAAAAAAAACCCTGGCATTTATGACATGCAGTTAATAAATATTCAATGTCAAACTGAAAATGCCAACAGCTATACTTTTTCTCCTAGAAACAGTTAGCATTCCTTCACAAAAGACATGCTATGGACCAGTACTGCTTGTTAATGTGACAAAGATTTGTACAAAAATAAAGAATGAAAGATTCTGGCTCCCCGTACCGAATGGCAGAAAGAGTGATGATGCTTCTCTTAACTGCAGAGGACTTGCTATGTAGAGATCTGAGTACAACTGAAGATGGCTTTGTGTCCAATTAAGACTACAGCATATTCTTTTC
>NW_009657801.1:0-700 GCF_000708025.1 Charadrius vociferus
ATTTTTCCTAATATCTATCCTAAACCTGCCCTGGTACAACTTGAGACCATGATAGTCATGTCATTTCAGTAAAGCACTGCAAACAGAGAGAAGAGCTAAAATGAAAGCAAGAACTATCATCGATCTGTTTTTTCTCCCGTTTATGTGACTTTTGGGACCAGATCTTGGCTCAGATACCCCTCAGCTACCTCTGTGCTTCATGGCTTCTCAGTATGTTCCAGGCATCACCTGGCTCTTGGAGTAACAGCAGCTTCAAGACCACCTGGAAGTTCTATTTGCCCCCTAAGGACTGTGGGAAATAGAGAACACAAATAGGACAGGCCATGCTATCCACAGCCCCAATACCCCTCCCTGTCTTCTGGTCTGCTCAGCAATGGGCACTACTGAACTCTTTAAGGAATCCCAAAGAACTAAAAAGATCATCACGCAAGATAGCCATGAGGCCATTTGAGTTTTTGAGTCTCCTGTATACTGCTGGCCTTGGGCAAAAGGGCTACACTGAAAGAGGTTATACCATAATTAGATAGTACCGTCTCAAGAATACATGTGTAACTCTATAAATATACCAGTTTAACACACAAGTTTACATGAAGAACTAAATATTGGAAATAAAACAAGAGTGGGGACATGCTGAATTATCACAGAGGTATCAGGATCTGATATTGTGTCTTTGTTTAATACTATAAATGAAACAGGAAAT
>NW_009657802.1:0-699 GCF_000708025.1 Charadrius vociferus
CACAGACAGTCCAGACTGAATGTCCCACTGAAAACTACCAGTTACTCTCTCTGTCTCTCACACATGCATAGCTGTAAACCTTCTTCACCTCTGTCCTCTCGTCTGACTGACTGTAGAAAATGTACAGAGCTCCAAGTTTGTGTCACATCTTACCAAAAACTTCTCTGCTGTAGGCATCCAAGGGCATCCAACTCAACTGTATTTGCTGTCACTGGACAGCCTCTGCTCTGGAGCTCAGCCTACACTGAACCAAGCATTCCTAACATGCTCTGGTCACCATTTACTGTCTTTAAATGAATTTACAGCCAATTCACTTGAATTAAAATCGGACCACAAGCTCTAATCTGGATTTACTCAGAGACACTTTACACAGGTGGTACATGCATTCTGTGTAAATCATAGAATGCATGATGCTGATTAATCTAAGCCATTTTGATTAACTTAAATCCAAAGTCCAACCAAAGTATGTTTTGTTGCTGCTGTTTTTTATTAACAACATTGCAGAAGAGCTAGTGACACCTGTAGCAACCAAAGACTATACTGCTGAATGATTCCCATAAGGAATGTGTAGAAACTTGATTCCATTGTTTTCTGCTTCCCTTTTCCCATTTTCACTCCCACAGCTATCTTTGGGAACCTTCTGTTCTGTTATCTGTTCATTTCATTCACAGTGTTGAACATGATGCCCCCAAAGGTGCC
>NW_009657803.1:0-700 GCF_000708025.1 Charadrius vociferus
CCCTGCTGGCTGACCCAGCAATATGTGCTTCTGCAGCTTGTTTTGTGCTCATCAGCCTCCTCCTAGTTTCTGATTCAGTCACTTCCAGCCAGTGCAGCATCACTGCAGTGCAGTTCCATGGAAACAATTCTGGGGGTGTTCCTGTCCCCCCTAGTCCTGCATGCAGCCCACTCTCCGATGGTACTGGCAGACTACACCTGACCGTGTGCATTCCTCAGGGATACCCACGCCTGCAACCATTCCTCATCTGTAAATCCTTCCTGGCAGTCAGTAGCGGGCACCAGGAGGGCACCACGGCCCCGTCCGCACAGACGTGCTGCCCCAGCCCTGGTAGAGAGGGGAGAGATGGCCCCCCAACTCTCTTACACCCCTGGCATGAAGTTTGCTCACTCTGACCCCACAATACAAGGTGTCTTGTCAGCAGACTGACCACGCCAGGTGGCTCTGATGGATGAGAACAAGCCACCTTTTCTGCACCCTCATCCCCTGTGTTGTGCTGAAGTCCAGAGATGGCAAGCCATTATCCTGCCAGCTTACTTCTCGATGATCCTCCATTTCCACATTTCCCCTAATACAGGGTATCTATAGGAAGCGGTGAGAAATATTCCTCTCCAAAAATGGAAGACACAGTCGCTGAACTACTTCTTAGTGCAAAATGGACACTTCTCCACTGTGCTTACACTTGCTGCACATGTGACAA
>NW_009657804.1:0-700 GCF_000708025.1 Charadrius vociferus
ACCATCCACAGCTCCTATGGGCTTTGGCTTAATTGGTTCTGAGTCAAGGAGCTGACACAATCACCAATCCATCTGAGTATAATTTCTGACCAATGCTTTTTCACAAGATCTCTTCAAGACTCCACTGGAAGTAAAATCTGATATGAATAACAGCTTGGGCACAAGAAATATTCATGTATGTGTAGAAAATAGACCCATGTTTTCTCTACCTTAAATACTAGCATATGTGCAAATTAAACAGTATTAAAAATGTAGCTCAAAATAGCTATTTTAGTGGCAGTTCCTCCTGCGGTATACTAGTGCACCAGCTTCCAGATATAGAATATTTTCTCAAGAAAATATTTTTCCTCAAAAATTTTGATACCCCAGACTTAAAAACATAACCACAACAGAAAGACCAGTGGGCATATTCTGAGAAGCATACAGAGCCAAAAATATACTGTGAGGATTTGCATTGTGTAATGAATAAGTCACTTATCTTTCATTTGTGGGATGGTAGAGAAAGGAATTTCATGTCTCGAAATGAATTAATTATGGCTGGCTGACTCATCAGTGAATAATTTGTTCACTTGTAAAATAGAAATAATCAGCAAGAGTCTAGATTTTAGTCACCAGAGATAAAATTAATTGATGTATTTTGCAAGTAAATTAAGTAAAGCAGGTAAAAATATAGAGTGCAATATAACAGTAAGAAAAAAAA
>NW_009657805.1:0-700 GCF_000708025.1 Charadrius vociferus
AACTTTTCTTCTGTCTCTTTCTGGACCATCTGACTTACCAGAGTAAGAGTACCGGAGTAAATGAATAGTGTCTGTGACCAACCATAGCTTTCTCTAGATTTACTGATGGTATTTTGTCTAAAAATAAGGCATCCTTCAAATCTTGTTTGATAAAAGATGGCTTATATAAAAGCCAGTGGAAGAGGAAGCTTCTAATTGATTTCAGTGATGCATCATCATGGTTCTCCTAGCACCGGTTGCATTATGCTAAGCAGACTACCTATTCAACCTCGGTTCCAGCCTGCAAGTTGCACTCTGGATACCTTCACTCCTTCCCCTCTTGCTCCCATGCACATGTAAGGGTAAGAACGTACTGTCATCTACAATAAATTTCTTGTCAAGTAAGATGCTAAGAGGAGGAATCTGCAGGCAAATTTCAGAAAGGCATGTTACGGCAACAAGAAAATCTTGAACTGGTGGAGGTATGGTGGAAAAACAGTGACTTTGACCGTGCAGTCAGCTGGTCCCTGAATTAAAAGTTGAAGTCAATTAGTACTGCTCTCAGCCACTTTGTAATACTCTTTGCCAATGCATATGGGCGTCATTTAGATGCTTTGAATGGAAAGTTCAAAGACTTGTGGCCTCAATGGTCAAAACTTTAAGAAAATACCTAAGTTGCCGAATCAATGAGGCTGGCCCTGTATCCCAGGAAATATGAAAG
>NW_009657806.1:0-700 GCF_000708025.1 Charadrius vociferus
ATAACGATTGCCTCGATTAGGCCTGCACATCAGTGCGCTGCAAAAATACCTGACCAAACTGTAAATGAGCTAGCTTGGCTGCCAGAAGGAGCATATCTGCCTTAGCGCAGCACTCTGTGCAGTTTAATTAGATGTGTTGAAGCAGGGTGTAGGAGCTGTTCAGAGAGGTAGGTCTGATTGGGTGGGTGGGAGCCTTTACTGGCACCTGACTTGGCCATTACACGTACATGATTTTCACTTTTATCCTTTTGCAATACTGTCCAGTAGTACAAATGGTCTCGATCCCAAGCATGCAAAGCAACCATCCAGCATGTCTGAAGTGTAATTAAACTATCTTCTCCCAAGTATCCTATGGAAGAGTAACTACAAAGAAGATAGTCACCAGAGATACTGCTCGATTAAGAAATGTCACTGATAGCTTTTCTGTGTGGAGGTAATAACAGTGAATGTCATCCACACAGACATATCCCTTTTTTTCCAGAGAGGTCTGCAGTTGTCTTTCATATTAACTCCTGAATAGCCACATGAAAAGGGAGAACTATGGGCACATGAGAGCCATTGATGGCTCCAGCACAGTTGAAGAACTCTTTGGTCTTCTGTGTTCTTCAAATCCTCTGTTCCTGGCTGCAATAACTCTGCAAATACAAGCAGGAACAGCTCGTCCAGCTGTGCTCATATTGGCACTGGTTGAGGCATATGA
>NW_009657807.1:0-700 GCF_000708025.1 Charadrius vociferus
AAAAAAAAAAAAAAGAAAGCCCCATCAACACTGACATTTGATTTGCCATATGATCTCTCAGAGAACATACTACCAATACATTTCATGCTGGTTTGGTTTGGGGGCCCTAAAGCTTATATACTGAGTTGGTGAGGACGGAGGCGAATGTGGCATAATGAGGCAGGAATGTCCATGAATGAAAAGAGAGGAAAGAAGTTTAATAAAGATAAAGGAGGACTGGAAATCACTGGCTTTTGTGTAGTCCCCGTCATTGGGTGTCTGATTGCTGCAGTCAGAAAATCCTTCAGTACCATTCTCTTGAATTTCTCTTTGTGTAAACATGATGAAAGAGGTACTCTGTTATGATAATTCATTGTCTTTGTCAGCATTACTGTGATATTAATGAGACCTGGTTATGAACCAAGATCTTGCTAGTTGTTGTACAAACACAGAATGGAAAAAGATCCCAGGTAATTTATGTGTAAGACATGAAATTACAGAAAGAGAAAAACGAGAAAATACAAGGAGATAAGAATAAGTTTGTAAGTATGATCAAATCACATGTTATGTACCATTGTCAGGGATTGGTTTTGATAGACATCAAAGAAGTGTGTCCTAAGAAGGAATTTGAGGGAAGATAGTGCATTAAATTTGTAGATACCTAGTAGAATCTCCTCCCAAGTGTGAGATCAAAAGAGATCAAAGGCTAATTGTTTTTTTT
>NW_009657808.1:0-699 GCF_000708025.1 Charadrius vociferus
CAGGAGCAGCTCCTCTGCAAAGCACAGAAGGGCTGAGACGCTGAGAGGAGACGAGCAAAGCAGAGAGAGGTTAAAGGCAGTGTGGGGTGGGAGAATTCTAAGAGCTCAATGGGGGAGAAATCTTCACAGCCCTCCACACGGTAGGTCTCATCCACATGTCATTGGCCTTGCAGGGAATGAAAAATGAATGGGTGCTACAGAGTCTTCTTGAAGATGTCCCTCCGACCCAGGTATGCTGAGATTAGAGTGATTTGGCTTTCAAAAAAGAGCATTTCAGTCACTTGGTCTCGCTGCTTCCCCCTGTGAATCGAGTGAGAGAGGTTAAAGGCACTGCCAAGTGGGAGGATGCTGAGAGCTCACTGGGGAGAAATGTTCACAGACCTCGCTCTCGGCTGCAGGGCAATGCACATGAGCATCCTGGTGGGATCTCCGAGAACTGGCACATCCCACAGCCTGAGGGATCTTTCAGGAGGACTCTCACCGTTTCTGCAGTGCAGAGGTGGAGGATGAGCTGCAGAGCGGGGATTCCCCGCTGCACTGTCAGAGGGACAGGGCGTGAGGGCTGCCTTCTCCCAGGGACACCTGCAGAGGTGGGAATCCAGGTGTGCAGCCAGGAGTGCCCAGGGCAGTCCTTGGGAGCAGGGTCCCTGTGTCCCAGGGAGCTTTGTGCCGGGGCAGAGACTCTGCCGCCTGCCAGGG
>NW_009657809.1:0-700 GCF_000708025.1 Charadrius vociferus
CTTGGGAAGTTCTGCGAGTCAGCTTGCGATTCACCTCTGCATCAGCCTACAGAATCACTACGGTTTAGCTCTCACCTCGTTTAAGCCCCACCTAATTAGACAACTTAACTACAGCGAGAACAACAGTTTTGCTGAATAGGCAACAGCCTCGTCATCCTGTTCTGATGTGGGGAGACAGAAGGAAAAGGCTATTTTTGTCTAAAGTTCCAGCATTTCTACGCGGCTTGACTGATGTGGAAAAGACAGAGCCCTCTCCGCTACGTCTGAAGTCAAATGCCTTTTTCTCGTCTGTCTTGGACGTGCCCACATCTACCTGAACAGAAAGGTATAAATCTTGGAGTTTTTCCAACCCATTGTTCCTCAGGACTCCAGTTCATTAACCACAAGAAATGCAGTTTCATTAAAGTGCATTAACCAATGCCTTTCCTATTGCCACTGCCGTCTCCAATCAAAGAATCACATATGGAAAACAAGGGCAGAGGGAACAACATGCTTTGGCAGCTTTAAGATTATACGCCCAAAGCTTTATACCCTCTGTCTTATATTTTTACGTTAAAGTATCATGAGATATTACCATATTTTTCATTATTATTTGTGGCACTAAATACTGCGGCACACTGTGCCAGATGGCTAATGTTCAGAATAAAAATAATGCAAGGCCAATCTTAGAGAGACTCAACGCGAATGTAACAGCATGTAT
>NW_009657810.1:0-701 GCF_000708025.1 Charadrius vociferus
AAAAAAAAAAAAGATGAAATTAAGGATGCTCTTGACTTCTGTTTTCAGAATTTATGCAAAAGCTGATGTTGATGGATTGTTTAATTTGAGATCCAGTGGGTAGACAGCAAAACGGGAAAATTCAAACTTTTAGACACACAATACTGTGGTCACTTTAATTATCACATTTATAATAAGACACAGCATAATAGTAATAATCTCAGTTTAATAGATCATTGGAGATGTTTCCTCAAAAATGAGGTGTAGATTCTTTGTCATAAAGACAGTGCAAATTTAGGAATTTAGGTCTAACCTTAAGCACATTCAACTGGGAAGTCTCCATCCTCTAAATTTTTATACTTGTTTCTGCTAAAAAAAAAGGTGGAGTGATATTACTTCTAAGTAAATCAATCCAGATATTAAGATTGTGGGTTTTGGTGGGGTTTTGTGTTTTGTTAGTGGCTTTGGGTGGGTTGGTTGGCTTGTTTGGTTTTGGGTTTTTTAAGAGATGCTTTCTTTCAGATTGTGTATTGGGCTCTGTAAAGGTATTAGAGAGTGAACTGATGATGGATTGTCGTAATTGTTGTTTTTTGTCCTTAAAATGTCCAAGTGCTTCCACAACCATTTAATGGAAGAATGGCTAAAACTTCTGAAAGAGCATCCTAAATTTTATTTTTACTCATGTAGAGACAAGGAAAAAAAACAAACCCCAAACCCACAAA
>NW_009657811.1:0-701 GCF_000708025.1 Charadrius vociferus
AAAAAAAAAAAAAAAAAAAGCAGACATGCTTATTTACTGCCTGTTGGGAAAGAAAAGGTTGAATAAATGAGCTTCATAATTGAACTGGAAAGGCTTCTAGTTTGTTGACATACTGTTCTTTGAAACAGATTTTCAAACCTCAGACCCAGTTTTCATTCACTGTAAACTTTCAGTAATGAACACTGGGGTCAAAATGAGGGAAGGCTAACAACACAGACTTATCAGTGGAAGGCATCACTATTATACACGGAAAAGAAAAAAATGAATGTGAAGGTCATCTTCCAATAATTTGAATTATTTACTAAAATGTACAGTGGTATTGTTTATAGGTTTTTTTTTTAGTAAAGGACAAACAATAATCAGTAATTCATAGGATGGGGAAACTGGAGCATAAGTTCATTTTGGGGGCTATCAACAACAATGCAGATACAAATCCCAGCAGTTGCATTTCTAACCATCCATCCCAACACTTAGACTCACATATCCTCAGGTCCAAATCTTCTGCTGATGTTAGTTACTATACACACCCTGATTTCAATGTCCCTGTGAATCCATTAGTTGACATGGTGCTGGCATAGACAGTTTGGTTTGCAATCTCATAGAAATTTCATGGGTGCAGGAGCTAACATCATTCAATGAGGAGGACACAATGCACAGACCAGAAGGACATACTGCCGGCCAACCACCTCGGACATACATAA
>NW_009657812.1:0-701 GCF_000708025.1 Charadrius vociferus
TCTCTTGCTGTTTGCTCTTACTGTTAATTTTGTCACTTCATGCTTCATTGTAATTTCTCATTGTGCATCGTTCATATGCTGTTTTCTTTAAATGTATTTCTCAATACATCGTGGAACATGGAGGGGAGCAGAACGCGGCTGCTGCATATTCAATGGGTGAAAACACAGGATGATGAATCCTAAAAAAATTCCCTTCTGATCAGTGCTTTGCTCTTCCCATACCTCAGCCATTCGGTGAAGCTGTGAACGCAAGCAGACATTTGGGTCGTGGACTTGTGATGGTTAAAAGTGCCTCGTAGAAATAAGTAGGAGACAATGCAACTTATTGCTGTTACTAACACAAGAAAGATTTGGATGTCATGTAAAAGCCTTGAGAGAGTGCTGTCCTATTTGGACCCATTAATGAATAAAGCGTGAGACGTTTCCACGTTAGAAGGGAGAAAATGTGGAGCGTAGGGTGTGAAATCCTGCATTTCCCACTGCCAGAGTGGACGCAGCTAATACCATCGCAGCTTGGGAAATAACACAGTTCAGACTCACTGCAGTATCTGAGACAACACTGTTAATTTCTCCAGTGACTAAAGGTTTTTGGAGTACTATATGTTTTCCTTAATACACAAAGTATCGATATTGCTAAGTTATAAATCTTCTAGAAATAGCAAGTAATTTGCTTACAAGTTTGATCATGCAACAAGCTGATG
>NW_009657813.1:0-701 GCF_000708025.1 Charadrius vociferus
AGAGGTCCCTTCCAACCTCAACTATTCCACGATTCTGTAAACATCTTGAAAACTTCTTCCATTTTTTGTAAATCAGTCTGTGCTCTTATCATCAGTATTACTCTGATACAGAGGAGTTACTGCTGTCTGGTTCTCCTATTACACGTGAACAAACACACCAGCAGGTGCACTTCAGTTACTGACCTTAAAGTGATACACAGTTCTGTTTAGTGGTTTATGGATTTGCTGATTTAAAGAAAAAAAATAAAAATCACACTGTGTATCTTTTATACATAGATTTTTTGGTCACATCATAAAAGATCCCATTATTCTACCATCAATGTCAAGTTCACTGCCATGCAGTATGCACAACTATTCCTTAAACATAGCTTGCTCTCTTCTTCAAACCCCAGGCTGCAGAGCTATCACCTCTTCATCATACACCATTGGTCCTGACGACTCACTGATGAACCATCTGCATTAAATGAATCAAGGACTGTGAATATTGAAATGCCTAAAACACCTCATTACTGCATTTGTCATGTTCAAAAGAATCAAACTCGTTCGTGTGCTTTCACTGTACCTTGCCAGACTTCATCATATTTGGATTTCCTTTAAAATTAAAATAAACTTGGAATTGCCTGGACCATGATGCCACTTTTTCAGCTTAATTTCAGTAGCAAGTTTTATCCAAAATAACTGATGCATACTCTCAACCCCAA
>NW_009657814.1:0-701 GCF_000708025.1 Charadrius vociferus
AAAAAAAATAAAAAAAAAATCATCAGTAACTGCATTCAGTCCGTAATTAGCATTTATAATCCAAGATACGAACTGTTGTACCTCAGTAGACAATTAACCAGATGTTGTTGATACTATTTGTTTGGCTACTGTATTTTACCATCTGGCTAAGGAGTTGGTTAAAGTTACTCTGAATAACCTCCAGATGCTCAGCGTTCAAATACAATGGAACATCTTGTGCTGTGCTTTATATTCATAATGTTCCGATGGACTAATTAAGTGATCAGAACATTCTCCGTGGAGTACAGGAGGGGAGTGAATTTGAACTTGAGTAAATACTCACAACTGAAAGATCCCGTATGTTTCTAATGTAGTCATACATTCATTTTTGTCTAAAATAAGCGCGAATGATGATTTCAATATCCAGACAGAATGAATTCATTATGTCCTAAGAATGTTTTCTGATCTAATCATATCCTAACTTTTCCTGTTTTGTGAAGTACTGATTTGTAAATAAGTTTGTTTTTTTTCTATAAATAAAGACAACCATTTCACTGCATGTTGTTAAAATAACTGAGGAAGTAGCAATGGTCTTATGAATTTGTATTTTTAATGTTTTTCAGAAATTGGGTCAGGTAATTTTGTTGTGGAAACACTTTTTTTGTTCAGTTGCAAAAATCTGTAACTGGGACACTTAGGAAAAAAATTCAATTTTTTTTTTT
>NW_009657815.1:0-701 GCF_000708025.1 Charadrius vociferus
AAAAAAAAAAAGGTGGATGAGATCCTTTTGTGTTTGACTCATTGTGAAGTTAGTCTCTACCAAATTTTGACAGTATCCATAAAAGTATTTTAATGGATTAGAAGTTTCATTTGCCTCTCTAGTAGCTGTATGTATCTGAAGTAATGACACTGGCAAGTGCTGTTTTCAGGACCTCCCTTAAAAACAACAATTACCTATTTTGCAGTTAAAATGCAGACTTTACTACATAGATGTAGAGATCCATCATCCGAGTAATTGGTGTTTGGCACTGTTCCTGTAGTGTTTGCTGTCCTAATACTTCAATTTTAGTTCAGAGATATGTGAAGACGTACATCATGTTCATTTGTTTGAGTTTAAACAAACTAAACATGACTTTCTGTTGAGTTGACAACACCAATTTCTTGACGTGGAAACAACTTTTCTTGTACCACAGTAGGCAAAGAAAAGCATGTCTAGCGAAGTAATAGTATTCTGTACTCTAAACAGAAGTAAATAATGTACTCTTATAAAGTGGAATTGTGGAGTTAAGATACTAAGTGTTATTCCAAGGTATACTTGTCTATACTGCTTTTTTGAGATGTGGAAGACCTTTAAGAGCAGACATTATAATCAATCAAAAAGAAATAATGTCACTATATGTTCCTATACTTGCATGAAAGAAGCACTGGACCATAACTGAAATGTTCCAGTGAAGTTAGCTG
>NW_009657816.1:0-701 GCF_000708025.1 Charadrius vociferus
AAAAAAAAAAAATCAACAAAAGCAACCCCACACATGACAAAGCTTACTCTTTGGGGACATTTCTTTCAAGAGAGTCTTGTTGACCCAAACATGGCCAGCTGGTCCTCTAAGAAATCAAGGCAACCTGCAGCACTGCAGAAGGACACCTCGAAGTAATGCTTGAGACAGGACCACCCTGAACCTGCCACGCAACATTCAGTAGCTCTGGAGAAGAGGAGCATGCATTTTTTTCTGAATGCCAAGGGAAGTTCTTCTAAAGCGTTTTCACTCTTTCAGTGCTGATACAGAGACTATTAAACTCTTCCTACTCCCCACTTCATAGGTTCTCCACACAGTTGTTTTTAATTTGTGTTGCTACTGTTTGTATTCTCTGGCACTACAACTGTTTCTCATACGAAGACATAAACAGCAATGATTCCAGCTCCAAAAGCCCCCATATGTTCTAAAAAGACATCAGACAGCGTGTGGGAGGAAGAGAGGTACAGGAAGGAGGGGAAATGCCTTGCCTAAAGTCATACAGGAGGACAGCGACAAGGGTACGAATGTTACTATTCATGAAGCAGGTCTAAACCCAGGAGCCAGAGAAGTTCATGGCAGCTCCTGAGAATTGCAAGAAGCAAAAGCATCACAATACTGAAACAGAGCTAATATAGCATCTTTGTCTATATCAGACATTTGTTAGGGAGGGGTTATGTGTTGTG
>NW_009657817.1:0-701 GCF_000708025.1 Charadrius vociferus
AAAAAAATCACTATTTGGTGCAGGTGCCACAATCATACCTCAGAAAAAGGGACTCAGGCCAGGAGACACTCTGAATTTAACAGGTGAGGAGTGCCTGGTACAGCTGTGACCCCTTTTGATCAGCAGGTCTTCTCCCAGGCTGTGCGCACTCCTGGTTTGTGGGTGGGTGCACCAGGCTGGGTTTAGAAGCAGCTCGAGAGGAGGTGGGGAGGACTTTTCTCAGGTGGTTTGGACCATGAGACCTCTGGAGAGGTGCAACACCAAAGATGCAAAGGCATTCAGCGCTGGCCTGACGCCGGCCCTACCGGTGCAGTGGGAATTTTAACACTGGTGTCAGTGGGCTCAGAGTTATGCCAGCATTGTCTGCGTATGGACATCTTACCCGTGAGGTCTGAACAAGAAGGAAAACCCCGGTGCAATAGTATTCACAGCGATATAATGAAAGGAAGTATAGATGGCTTTGGGTGGATTTATGCATTTATACCTGGTGGCCAATGTACAAGGATTATAAAAATCAGTGGTTTTCCTTTCCCTTTTTCCCTACGTACACGTGACAGTGTAAGAGCTTTTCTGTTTTGTAAGAATATTATGCTGGTGATTCAGGGAGACTAGTTCCACAAAGCAGGAGGTAACTGAAATGAAATAGGCTGGATGTGTCAAAATCAACGCATTTAATAAAATAAAGCATCTTTTCTTTTTTT
>NW_009657818.1:0-702 GCF_000708025.1 Charadrius vociferus
CTCTGGATTTGAAAGGATGTTGGGGACTAATCATTTAAGGTTGGTAATCAGCAATTCTGTGTTGCAGTGCCATCTTGAGGAGGAGGATGATGTCTAATAGATTAATGGAGGAAACGAGACAGCGTAGCAGTCAAGATTCCTAGATTCTTGGCTGTTTGTTCTCCAGCTAGACCAGACAATAGACAGCCATTACAAATAGGAAGAATTATCATCGACTTACATGCATTGTCATATACACAGAGACCATATCAAGACCTTTCCTGGTGTGAATTACATTAGATTTATATTGATGCATTTTCTTTGTTTAGGACTCTATGAGTGAACATAGCTACTTTACAGCTACTCTTTTATATAAAAAATCTCCATGGACAGATGGATGATATTGCTTCACCGTTTCGTACTAGCACCAGTAGCATTCATTATTAATGTTTATATAATAGTATCATGTAAAGGTCACAAAGTTAGTCTCCAATTTGCTAACTTATGTAGGAACATGTAGAAAAAAGTCATTGTCTGCACCCAAAGAGGACTGGAAGAATTTCATTTTTACCCTGGTGTGAAATCTGTCCATCCTACAGGAACTGTTTATATTTTCTCCAAAGATGCACCAATTTTTCATTTTTCTGGAGGCACAGGTACAGGTGCACAGGTACATGCACAGTGGCACCTATACTTATGTCCTGGTTTGAGTGACACTGGACT
>NW_009657819.1:0-702 GCF_000708025.1 Charadrius vociferus
CTCTGGGGGAGTTTGCAGAGTTTGTCCTTTCATTATCCAGCTGGTCCCAGGGCGGTGATGGAGGAGAGAGTTATTTGCCAGCTCAGGTTGTCACCCCAGAGTTACCAAATTACTCGTTCTGGAGTTTTCACTTGAATTTTAATAATAATAAAAAAAAAAAAAGTCAAAGAGAAATGACCTCCTGACTATTGAGAAATCAAAAAACCAAGTGAAAACATCCTGTGTCCCTCATCCACACTGATGGGGACCTCCAGCCACACCCACCCATAAGGTCACCCATGGGCCACCTCCACCCTGGGACAAAAAGCACCCTTTGAACCCTGGAGCTCTTCCTTGATTCCCTGTGACCTCTCCATCCCCTGGCACTGAGCTGTCTCCTGCATCTCACGCAGCATCCCACCCGGCTTCAGCCCCTGAGCCATCCTGCACCTCCCGGCATGGATACCCACAAGGAACCCCCTTGTCCTGTGGAAGGTCCACACTGATATGCCCAAGGAGCCAGGCCATATTTTGGGATCACTGGGACACACTGGGAAATGTGTGGGATAACCACATGGGTTCTGCGGTCCCAGATTACTGGGAAAGAATAAAAACCACAACAGGAAAGTCTCCTCCTCCCCGTTCCCGCTTCAAACATCGCCCCACTCCACAGCCTTGCAAGAGAGAAAACTGACTCTTCAACATTTTCTTTTTAAAAAAATA
>NW_009657820.1:0-702 GCF_000708025.1 Charadrius vociferus
TCACTTATTTAAAAAACAAATTTCCTTCGTTTCAGTGGCTATGCCTATGTTTTTGAATAAATGATGTTGTCAATATTGTTTCTGTAAAATACAGAATTTTTAATAAGAAATTTGCACGAGACATTATATGTTGTAGTAGTTAATCATATTTAGCCAACAGGATAAATGTACAAAAACTTCAGACAATGTTGTTTTCAAGTTCTGCCCACTACTACTAAGCCTGATCCCAAATTATTTTGATTGTCTTGGGCTTTAACAGCTTTTACCCTGTCTTTAAAAAGATTGAGAAAATCAAGTTCAAGAAAAATAAAATAGAAATGTTTCCGTTTCCTTTTTTGTCCCAGTTTTGTTAGAGGTTGGAATCACAAATGTGATTACAGACAGAAAAGAAAACAGTACAGTGCTGTAATGTCTGTGTTTATTTCATGTCAGTAACTTACAGGTCTAGACTCTATAGTATAAAGAGGTCTTCTTGAATTTTCAATATTACAGAGAAGATCAAGGACATGAAATATTTTTTACCTGTCTTTTAAATGATTTTGAAAATATTTCTACTATCCTGATTTAGAAGACAGTAATGTAAATGATGACAAACATAGCTCTATAGTACCATACATAGCAACTGTATATATGTATAGAGTATACATATGTAGCAGCAGCTGCCTTGCAGCTATGTTGACTTTTCAGAGCTGATCTTTTTTT
>NW_009657821.1:0-702 GCF_000708025.1 Charadrius vociferus
TTATGCCTCCACAGATGAGGCTTTTGGCTGTAGAGCAGTGAAAGAAACGAACTTTCAATATAACCTGTCTTTCTACATAAATTCACTTCAGACACCTCTTTGAAACACTGGTCTTCCCAGTGTAACAACAAACCACCTAATTTGGTAGGTAGGTGTGATAGCAGCAATTCACCAGTTGAAAATCTCAGGCTTGCTCCTTCTTGCCTAGGTATTCCTGGCATGGTTTATACCACAGTGCAGTCTAACCTCCTAAAAACTGATGGGTTTCCTACATTATTGCATTTCAGTGTTAGAACTGTAACTTCTGTAATCACATCCATGTCACCTCTGTGATAATTATTTCAATTTTTGATAGTGATGTAGCCCTAAAACAACTATGATACTAGTTCGAGCCTAAAAGCAGGGTTGTGGGTAGGTCTCTTAATTCTTGATTCCATGTTGCTTCATTGTCATTACCCTACCATTAGTTTAAAGCTAGCTTGCTTAGGTCTGTACAGTGGTAATCCTGTCTTTGTACTGATTTGGAAAACTTTTTTGGGTGCTAATGAAAGAAATGTAAAATAATAAAACCTCAAATATTTTCCCTCAGCTAGTTGCAATGACGACAGAATTTTTGTTTGTGATGGTGGTTCTTCCATTGTGTATACCTATAAAAGATGTATTTCAATATAAGACACTTAACTATTTTGAATATTTTTTTTT
>NW_009657822.1:0-703 GCF_000708025.1 Charadrius vociferus
GGAGTTGAACAAATGTGTGTGGTTCTACCGAAGCAATGTAGTAGTGGCTGCAGAGAGGGGAGAAGAGGGAAGTGTAGACAGTTTCTTTCTTCCCCCTTTTAAGGCTACTCCCTGTTGTGTGATCTCCATGGATCTTCCCTCCCTAGAAAGAAACACAGCACCGGCTAGCTTGTTTAGACACAGCGTCTTGAGCTCATGGGCAGAGTGGACCACCTCCAGTCACAGAGAGCATATGGACTTTGCATGGATAGAGGAGAGGTTTGTGAGTGACATATGACCTGTGAGTCTATTCAGAAGAACCTCTGGGAGCAAAGAACAAAGTCACAGGGACATCTGTGTCATGGCATTTCTTGAAGCATCAGTACTGCAACACAATGCATTGGATGGCTCTCCTTAATCTCCTTTATAACCTGGAAGATCTAGCTGCAACCTGTCTTAACTATTATCAAAGGGCAAATGATATATATATATGTATATATTTATATGAATCTGAAAGCCAAAACAATCTTCAATTAATGCTTTCATTCTAAAAGATTTAAACTAGGCCCCTGTTCATTGGGTGGTCCTTAGCTGTTCACAAGTTTCAGGAATTCAGAAGCACAAATCTTGAAGGTACTGGATAATGAACTGCTATAAACAGGTGTGAATGTCTGAAAGGGTAAAACTCACTGCACTAGCCTTGAAGGAAAAAAAAAAAAAAAAA
>NW_009657823.1:0-703 GCF_000708025.1 Charadrius vociferus
GGACTCGCTTCAACAGGTCCATGTCTTGGTGAAATGTGTCACCTCAATCTGTAGCACCAGTTTCAAATAGTGCTCTGGATAACCTGCCCCAGCCTTTGGTCCAGAGCATGCTCAGCAGAAAAGACACCTGTATTAAATACGTGTAACTTGATATAACACATCTGCTAAACTTTAGTTCTCAATGAGCTTCTGCTGATGATATCCAAACCAACATTGTTCAAGCTTTAACTTGTCAAAGGCAATTGTTATTTATCCTATGGCAGAAACCAGGATAACACAACAGTGACATATTTCCAATCAGAGCCAACCCTTAACAAGACTTCAGCCACTTGTTTCACAGCGTGTATCACAGTTGCATCATTGTATAACCTTTGCAAAATTTTAGTTTTCTAATTTAAGTACACTTGCTTGAATTCCACCAAACAAATTGCCTGAGGCAAATGCTTTAGGAAATAGCCTGGGTGTTTAAGCCTTAAATATATAAATCCAATGAGGAAAGAATGTTTCCATTAGTGGCATTCCACTGGATGAACATAAGTGAGAAAATCTGATCCCCTTACCCCATCTGATAATCACTGTCAGATTACAGTAACTGGCAATTTTTTTTGTACTGCAACAGACTGATTTTAAAATCACAGACTCACATAGAATGGCTGAGGCAGAAGGCACCTCTGGAGATCAGCTACAGCAGGTTGCTCAGGGC
>NW_009657824.1:0-703 GCF_000708025.1 Charadrius vociferus
AAAAAAAAAAATCCTGTGGACCTAATGCTATTTCTCTAACTCATCCAATCCTTCTATTTGTTTATTATTTATATATGAACAATGCTAAAGGCCAGGATTAACCTTGTGTTATGTGGTTCTCCGTGCATATGCATCGCCAGAGGTTTTCAGTTTTCTGAAGAGCTTGTAGTGTAAAAAAAGGACAGAGAATGGGATGGAAACTCAATAGAGGCACTGCCACGTATTCAGGTTGACAGAACAGCTTGGTAGTCACAAACAGGTACTCCTGGATGACCACTGTGACAGTTCATGGGAGTTTATGTGAAGTTCCTGGCACAATGTTGATTCAATCATCTTCACACAGGAGATCAACAGCCCATTTAAAGGGAAAAACTAACTTTCAGCCATCATTCCCTATACCTACTGCATTTCCAGCAGTTTGTTTCCAATTGCTTATTTGAGGAAAGTTTAGTATGACTCTGTTTATATGACTACATTGCTTAAGTCGTAATAAAATGTAAAGTAAAAGCTTAGCTGAAGTGCCAAAGAGGGATTGCTCTGCACATCTGCACATTGTAATGTGAAATTTAGGTTTTCCTTCTTCTAAATACCAAGCCCTCTCTGCCCATAGGATGCGATACATGCCAAACAAGAAGTAAACCTAAGGGAAAGTGCTTAGGTTTCAAACATCAATAAAAGAAAACATTTGTTTTAATTTCTGAAA
>NW_009657825.1:0-703 GCF_000708025.1 Charadrius vociferus
CCCCCCCATTTTGAGTTTATCTTGTTCAGTTAATCAAAACCACATATCTTCCTATTCATGCGTATGATACTAACACTTCCAGACCAGCGTGGTTATTGGTTTTTTATGTTGTAGTTTACAAGAAATCAACTGTTTTATGATATCCATTTCAACCTGTGAAGATCAGGGAAAATTGTCAGTCAAATCTGTGTACCTAGCAATGTCATCTAATATAAATGATCTACATGACGAAACAAATTGCTTTTCAAGACTGGGCTGATGGAGCAAACTCACCCTGTTAAGACACCTTGCCTCAGAAAGATTTTAAGACCAATATACTGGTGTCATATCTTGTCCTACCCTTATCTGACTCTGCAGATGTGGTTTGGTGAAGAGCAGCACTACTAGCAGCCAAACTCACAATTTCCTTTTGCAACTGGCAGAAAACATTACCAGTTATTTAAAATCCTACCCACTTTGAATGCAAAATCACTTTTGCTTCTGAACAATGACAACACATATCTAAAAAATGTTATGTCATGGATTTTAAATGACGCCCTTGTTCCAGCCTTGCTTTTAACCCTCTCATAAGTTCTCCAGCAACAGAAAGCTCTTAAGCTTATTGTAATGCAGATGACTGCAGGATATGTTAATGATTAATTAAATTCACTGGAAAGGTTTGAAAAATAATGCAAATAACTCCATGGAAATAAATCCAAAACAC
>NW_009657826.1:0-702 GCF_000708025.1 Charadrius vociferus
AAGTTAGACTACCCTGTTTCAGATGCTTGCATTGGAGGAGGGTTATCCTGCTTCTCAATGTTGTAGGCGACTTAGCCTATTTCGACAATGTTTTAAAAGCGGTTCATCTAAATAATCTTTTATCACACTGTTTTATGATTAAAGGTTCTAGATTTCTGGTAGTCTTCCTCATCTCACAGTCTTTACAGGCTAAAACCCCCATTTGTTAGGCAGCTCTAGTTGAGGAAGACCCTATGAGCACGAGTTCAGCCCACAGAATTAGCACAGGCATCTTAAAAATTATCTCAGCATCGAGCGTACAAACCTTTTGTAGACACTGGCTTCTGTGGAAGCCTGAGAACAGAGTCCTTATGAGAAGCCAGGCTTGAAAGGGCCAGAAGGCATGGTGGGGAAGAAAAAGGGGAGAGTTACACAAGTACAGGCTGGAGCAAAAACATTCCGCTCAAGCTCATTCCAGGCTTGATCGTATTAAGGTACATCCCTCTGCCCCCCAAAGCTTATCTCAACTCCTTGCTTACTAGCCAGAAGGAAGCATATGGGAGTGGGCTTCCAGGAACCCTTTGATAAAATTCCAGCACAGTTTTGAAAGCCCACATCAATCCCAGTCATCCCAGCCAAGCGTGTCTACCCTGGTGTTCTTCAAGCTGTTTCTTAACGGTGCTTTCTATTTCTTGAGAGGATGAGTTTTTCACAAGTGGCAGG
>NW_009657827.1:0-703 GCF_000708025.1 Charadrius vociferus
GGCCACCGCAGTGCAGAGACCAGGCTGCTCCCTTTCCCATGCAGGTCCCCTCTTCCAGTCATGTTCCGTCCAAAAAGCCCCATAGGTGCAACCCTCCCTGGGGCCTCTCTGCCTTGCAGGGGCAGGACCTTCTCAGCTCACGCTCCTGGTCTGCATCCGTGCTGTTGGTGGTTCCCTCCCACCGAACACCTTCCTCAAGTCCCCAGGCAACAGCATCCTTTTTGTCAGCCCATTCCTCCTGTTCGCCAAGCCCACTTTGAAATCTCAGCCTGTCCTCCAGCCTGCTTGCATCTCCCCCAGCCTGGTGGCATCTACAAATGTCCCAAGCAGCCTGTGTCCCATCATACGGACTGCTAACGGAAACACGGACTAGGCTCAGACCCCAGACTGACCCCTGTGCTCATCACTGGGTGATGGAGCAGCTGCATCCTTTCATCCTATACTTTTATTGCATTTTTCAAGTCTTCTCAAGATTTCACCCGGCTGCTTGAACATAACCGAGTCCCAGCACAGGATGGCTGAGCTGCCCAAGCAGCGAAAGGCAGGGCAGAGCCCTTCCCGGTCCTGGGAGAGCTGGTCCCCTCCAGCACCAGCACGGAGGGATGCTCACTGCATCCACCAGCTCCCTGCAGCTCACGGGGGCACAGCTGAGTGCTAACCCCATCCCCTCCGAGGTGGAAGTGGGGTACGGGGTGCTGCTGCC
>NW_009657828.1:0-703 GCF_000708025.1 Charadrius vociferus
CCGAGAGTGACGGCGCCTGAGATACATGCTACACACTGCTTTGACAACGGCTGGCTTTGGGACTGCTCTTCAAAAACATATTTATAGACAAATTTGTCAACACATAAGCTCAGCTGTTTGCTCTAACTGAAATGCCATAGAGGGCTTCTACCCCTTGGGTTACGGCAGAGGGAGATCCGAGGAACGCAGCTTGCAAAACGCTATTCCTTTGGCTAAATAAATAACTAGGCATCACGGTGGACTGTACGACACCTTAGTCCACCTTCTCCCAAAATGATGACTCATTCAAATGAATATTTGAACAGTGACTCTGTTAAAAGTTGGGTTCTGCCACAAAAGAACAGAAATGATAGATCATACATTTAGGGCATCGCTAGACGATGTGTGGTATCGCCCATTGCCAGGATGTTGCGCAAAGCTTTGCTAGTAAATCATAAGTATTTGTTATTTATTAACATAGCCAATGCAATCTTTGCCCACCACAGTGTATCCCAGTTCCAACCGTCTCACCGGCGTTAGCAGGATGGAGATTTCAGTCCCAGGATTTTGACAGAACAACTGGGTGCCATCACTAACTTTTTTCCCCTTCCTTTCCCATTTTTGGGCTTCTTTTAACCCTGGGTTATGTTGTAAAGTAACTGCTCCTTGTAATGACTATTCTAAACCCATACAGCAGGGCTGTAATGGATCAAGAAAAAAAAAA
>NW_009657829.1:0-704 GCF_000708025.1 Charadrius vociferus
TTCAAACATTAACATTTAATGTTTTTTTTGCCACTCTTCAAGTTGATTTTATGTAACCCTAGATGCTCAGAACTACTCGATACTCTAAAGCGACTCATTTTATGCTGAGGATCCTGCAGGCAGTAGTTTTACATTTATTATAGTTGTGTAGATGCAATGAAATGTAGATTTGACAGCAGATTTGGGTCTGTCTTCTGATAAACATTTCCTCAGGTTTGGCTGTATGTTCATCAGCATGATGCAGCAAGTCTATTTCTGAGAAAACACATTTACCAAGTGAAATTAATAAGCAAAGATAAATTTCGGTAATTCACACGAAATTGTTTTTCTTATTGCAGGTGTCCAGTAAGAAGAGCTCTTGCCAACAGCCATCTTTGGAGCTAGATGGTTCCTACTTGGGTACTGGGGGACCTCAAACTTTTTATAAGAACAGCAGAGCATCAAAGGCGGGAAGCCCAGCCCGTGTCGTGTTGTCTCAGCAGTGCAGGAATAATCACGGTTACGGGACTGAAATCCATTACAACCATCAGGAGCGTCTGAAGGAGTATCCGGTGGAAAATGACTTGCACAGAAAGTGTAACAATATGATTTCCCCAGCCAAGCAGAGGAGCCCTCACTGTGTAAAACCAGCTCAGGAGGTGGACCGGAAAGCAAATGAATTTCAGAACACATGCCCCCAGCAAGTGAGTCACGGCTGGGGGGGC
>NW_009657830.1:0-703 GCF_000708025.1 Charadrius vociferus
AGCACCTGGGATTGTATGAAAGTTAAACAAGCTATAAATAGAATTAGAGAGGCAAATTTTTGGCAACTGTATAAGCAAAATAAATCCCATTGGAAGAAGTAGCTTGAGGTATTGCTGAAATGTAAATGACCTGTAACAACTCTAGAGGTGTCTTTCAACCTAAATAATTTGATGATTCTGTGATCAAATGTCAAAGTTGGACTTGCACTGAGCAGGGAATTGGATCTGATTGACATGATGATACTGTGATTTGAACTACCAACATGAGAAAAGGCTATAAGCATTAGTATGGATTATTACCTTTTATGGATTATCTATTACTTAACAAAATACAGCTAGGAAGTGGAAGAACAGAAGTATTTTAAAATTTAGAGACTACATGGCTAAAAAATAAAGAAATGTGTGGATAAAAAGATCATTCTGCATTTTTAACCCAACTTCATTATCTTCAATTGAACAGCTACAATTCATATCAATCAAGAGTGTGACTTAATGTTTTTGTAATGTATATGCTTGTCTATCAATCTGTCTGAGTTTTGGTTATCTACATATCATTGACTTTGATTGCAACTTATTTCTGAGTAAACAAAAACAATATCCTGCCATCCAAAATTAACATGAAAGCTTTTTTAAGCTATGTCTGTTGAAAACAGGAAAAGATCATTGCCTATAAGGAATCTTTCAACGAACACTGGAAAAAAAA
>NW_009657831.1:0-703 GCF_000708025.1 Charadrius vociferus
CCATTAACCTTCTTTGCAGCAAGGGCATGTTGCTTGCTCGTGTTGCTATCTAATATTTCAAGGCATCCATAAACTTGATGAAATGGGGATTAAATAGCAGTTTCTTCCGAGGGTTCCACAAGTGATATCACAATCATTTCCTTTATTTTAGTGGTATTTTTAGTATGCTGTTCATAAATTCAGAGTATTTGCCAGTTATGACAGCAAACATTTCTATTTCGTTATAGTAAAAAATCTAGTAATAATCCTCATACTAATAAAAAGACTAGAACAAAACAACAGAACAGCTCAAATTCAGTAAGAAACACAGACATGGTAATAAGGTTAAAGTAATACTAACATTTTGGCATGAAATAATATATCCTGCTATGTTGTATCTTGAAAAATAGCACACCACATAAAAAGAAAGAAACACCAGGAAGCACAGTGAGTTGCGAACTATCCGAAAGTGAGAGATTTTCAAGGAAGTCAAATTAGGCAATGTCCGGAACATGAACTAAGATTTCCCTATAGTGACAGTTACTTTTGTAACCTCATTCTCACAGAGCCTCTCTGTGCTCTCAGTGTTACATGAAACATGAACATCTTAAAAAAGTACTCTGTTTTGACTAGCTTGTTTGACAAAGTCCATTCACCATCAGTGAGTTCATGAAAGCTGCATAGGATCAACCATTTGATCAAAGAAGGGCAACGAAGCTGGTGA
>NW_009657832.1:0-703 GCF_000708025.1 Charadrius vociferus
ACAAACAAAAAAACCCCAAAACCCCAACCTTAGTAGATAAGGCTTGCATGCTTTCAGATGATGATAAAGGATTTTGAACACTTCTAGTCCCACTCATACTACACTGCCAGGTAGCAGGGACAGTATCATGTTCAAATGGTGACGAATGGAGTACTTCTGCTCCAAATTCAGACTAGGTTAAGGTTGGTACATGGCGAGCTTGCTCACACCAGTGCTGAATTTAGCTTCTTGTGGCGTCAGAACCTATGACTGATATCACCAGCCTTACTTTGAGTCTTCCCTGCTCACTGTGCATATTCCCATAGAGAAGAACTTTCTTTGAATCAGTTAAGGCTGAGTAAGTATGACATCCATGCAGAGAAAACTCTTGAAAGCAAGGAAATGTCAGATTACGGAACTCCTCTTAAAGGCACCTCAGTGCCCACACAACACATTTCTACTGACACGAGTAGACTTCACACCTCCCCACAGAACTTCCTTCTGCCTCCCAAATATAAGGGATCCCATCCAGCTCATTAATTTCACACTATAGAACCCCCACACTATAAGCTTAGCTCAACACTGATTATTTCATAAAGTTAGTAAGGTCAAGATGATGTATATGTGTGAGATTTTGAAATAAAGAGGAGATGGGGGTGTTTGAATTTTATTTATGCTTCAGATTTGTAGTTCAGAGCTGTCCAACTGACAGCAATTTTTTTTT
>NW_009657833.1:0-704 GCF_000708025.1 Charadrius vociferus
CCCGGCTCCTTCCTGCCACCTCCCTCCCGGGGGGCTTTGGCCTTGGGCTTCTCCGGCTCCTTCTTGAGGGGGGGTTTCTTGATGCTGCCGGCCTTGGCCAGGGGTTTGCGGGGCTCCGGGACCGGCGTTTTCCGGGCCGGGGTCTTGGCAGGAGCCTTGGCCTCTGCCTTGCTCTCCTTCGCGTCCTTCCGCAGCGTCTCAGCCTTCATCTCCTTCTTGACCACCTTCCCCTCCTTCTTGGCCTCCCCCTTCACCTCAGCCCCTTCGTCCTTCTTCAGCGGCTTCTTCTCCTCTTTCCGGGGAACAGGCTCCTTCTTGGGCGCCACCTTCTCCTTGCTCAGCTTCGGCTTCGCATCCGCCTTCAGCTTCTCCGTCGAAGAGTCCAGCTTGGCCCGAGCGTCCTTGGCTTTCTCCTCTTCCGACCCCACTCTGGCTGTCTCCCCCAGAGGTTTTGGCTTCTCCTTGGTCCCTGCCTTCACCTCCTTCCTCTCCACCTTTGTCGGAGCTTTCTCCTTCGGTGCCGGTGCCCCAGTGTCCACCAAGCTGAGCTTGGAACCTGACTTGAGGCTCTCCTTGCTCTCTGCTCTCTTCTGCTTGAGCGGCTTCTCAGGTTGGGGCACCGACGGCCCCTTCAAGTCGTTCTTGGTGACCACGGGATGCTTGAGGAACTCCAGGTGCTTCACCTTCTCCAACCCCTCCAGGAT
>NW_009657834.1:0-703 GCF_000708025.1 Charadrius vociferus
AAGTTGCTGAGAGATCTAGTCTTTAGAATAGCAAAATTATAACTAGTATTAGCTGAGTGTTTTCTTTCAAAGTCAAAGATGATCTGAAAAACATAAGTTAAAACTAATCTAAAAAACCTATTTTTTAAATACTATCACTGTTCACCATATAATTACTGATTTATCTCATTGTAAACACTTGATGAAGTGATTCTATGATTTTGTCTTCCTTCTGTTTCTTTTTAGGTTCCAAAATCCTCATCTGCCTCTATTGTCAAATGCCTTAGCTTTGTCTCTGTTGCCATATGCTTGTGAAATACAGCACTAGTCCTAGTGCCAATCCTTGGTTCCTTCTTGCTGTGCTAGCTGTGCAGTGACACATTAATACCGCTGAAGGATTTTGTTACTGCAACTAAACTGATCTAACCAAATCTTGGAACAGAGGATGTTGATTTTTGGACAGTCTCATGCTTTCATATCAGGACAAAGCAGGAAGTTTGAATGTGCTACTGTAGCCTTATGACCCCTACATCCCACCAAACAGCATGATTAACATCAAAGACTCTTAATGTATTTACAGAGTACTATTCCTCCCCATCTATGCCTCAACAATACCACCTAAGTAGCCTCATCCAATTTGTCTTAATTCTCACCTCGCTGTCAGCATCAATTGGTCTAATTATGTAGGGCCAATATATAGGGCAGACCCCACTCTCAGGGAAGT
>NW_009657835.1:0-704 GCF_000708025.1 Charadrius vociferus
AAAAAAACCTTTTCTTTTCATGAAAGCCACACATTCATTGAGAAGATAGCACAGTGCAAACGAAAAGCTTGAATGTAGTACAGGTTGTATCTTTAGATATACATTCTACATTATTTTAGGAACATTATTCTTTCTTCTAACTTTGAAATATAGTGCAGTAGCTCAGCTCCAGAGGACAGAAATGGAGTCATTAGGCAGAGAAAATGTTGAAGAAAAATCAACAAATTATCCACGGCATATTCAAGTGAATGTATTTGGACAATATTTCAGATGAAACTCTTCTAATTGTGAATGTGTCAAATGGTTCCACCTTTTACAGTGCTGAGCACCTGGTGGGTTTTGACATTATGCATGAACTATGCATATGTTTTCTCATCTTCAGTTTATAATGAATCTCATTAAAGCACAACTTGCTTTTTCAAGAAAGAAAACACTTGTGCAGTATTTTACTACTTTCTCAACTACTTTCAGCTCTCCCTTCCTCACAGTACCACCATACGAAGTTACCCTCTAAAAGACCCTTCTCCTACCTCTCCATTTATCACTTTTTTTACTTTTTTGTTTGTTTGTTTGTTTAGTTAATCTCAGCTCTGGACGCATTAGATGTGATATCTAAACACTTTACTTTGTCTTTACCACTTCTAGTCCGTCACGTTTTCTCCATTCTATGGAAGGTATTTTCATGAAAATATCTTTGCATTTAT
>NW_009657836.1:0-704 GCF_000708025.1 Charadrius vociferus
ACTTACTCTTTCTTTTCCTTTCCAACTAATTCAAAATAAAATGAGGGCATGTGAAACAAAATGAAGGGTAGCATGGGTTTCAAAAGGACAGCATGGGTCATTCTTCCTCTGGAATGCTCTGTGGCCAGCTGTTTAGGCAATTTCCTTGCTAAGTAGGAGATGTGGGTTCAAATCTGCTTAGACACAGAAAGAGCTGAGCCGTCTGCATCCTGGCTGAGGTCTCCAAACATTGGGATTTGAGGGTGCCCTGACAAAGTGCATCCTGGTTTGCTTGAACTCCATAGGTGAGATAGAGGAAGAATGCCTGTCGTGTTCCTCAGGCTTAGACACAAGGGCCCGGAATGGATGTAACTTTACTACCTTGGCTTCAGTAGTTAAGCTCTAGGAAGCAACAAGTTGTCCATCAAGAGTACAGAAGGTCCCTATGGGCTTGTTCTGCTGCCTTTCCATTGTCCTGTTTTTATTGGTGGAAACAACTTTTGCTCTGTTGCTACTATCATGGTGAAAGAAGTGATCACAAGGTGATGAAACGACAGGTAATGGGAAGCTACAATTAATATCAAGAGAAATAAAAAAAATAAAACCTTCTGTTACGTTGTTTCCTATTTGATACAACTATGCCTCAAATACTGAGCCACACAAACCCTGTGGCATAAATGCCGTGGTTGGCTAAGTGGGGGTAGTGCAGCAATTAATACAGCAAT
>NW_009657837.1:0-704 GCF_000708025.1 Charadrius vociferus
ATTTTACTTTGCAGCTAAGCCTCTTCCTGCTAACTCAACTCTCTGGTACCTCAAACCAGGACAGTTCCTGAGCTACATCATTTTAAACATCTCCCCAAAACTACCACTGAAATGTCTCCAGAAAATCAGATCCTATCTCAGTCTAGAGTGAGAATGCAAAAAATGTGGACTCGGTATTTCCTGTGGAGCCCCATCTGGAGCAGCACAGCGGCTCTCTGGTGGCTCAGGATAATTGAGTGGTTTCCTGACTTGCCCGCAGAAAGGCGGCTTTACTTGGATAATACTTTCATTTCTTGGTTTGCATTTAATTTCGTGTTCATTTGATTTTCATATTTTATTTCTTGTTTTCGTGCCTCCCAACTAAAAGTTACCGATAGGTAGTAGGTTTGTGTTTCTTGCCATTATTTTTAAAACGATGAAGCAAAATAATTTTCTGAGGCAGCAAGTGCTTTACATATGTATGTAATCTTGTTGGTCAGATTCTGATTATCACAATATCCTTTTACTAGGGGTATGCGCCATAGCTGAAATGTCTGTGGAATGTTTTACTTAGTACAAACCAAATGTCGCATTTTACTGTGTTTTGCAATGTAGTGGTTAACCTGACTTCTGCTGATGTCAACAGAATTTTGTTTGTTAAGGATTTGCCATGGAATCAGCCTTTTAAAATATTTTTATTAATGGCCTTGGCACTAATCTTCAGG
>NW_009657838.1:0-705 GCF_000708025.1 Charadrius vociferus
TATTAAGTATTTGACGTGTCTCAGAAGTCAGTGGGGGAAAGACAGGTTTACGCATTTTTCTAGGCGGTACAATATTTAAAATTTAATTTTTCCAGTCTCTGTATTCTACATACTTTATCAACTTAATCTAGAGGTGCCTGCTTTTTTCAGGTCTTGCTGATTTTAAATTAAGCTTGGGTGCTAAACAGCCTTGAGAATAAGGCTCATTATTGCACGTAGTAATGTCAGATATGAATTCATGTGGAGTACCCTCATAGACCTATCTGTCTAGGTCTGGTCTCTCCAGTTCCAGGAGGCAACACCACATATGCTACTTCATAAACCAGTCACCTCCACTGTAACACCAACTGGTGTTCCTCTAGCCCACTGTGTCTTGGAAGGCCACTCCACACACTGGGACTGTGATAATGATGTGATTTCTGAGCAGAGGGTGGCCCACTCCTTCTTACTACAGTGGTGGTGTCCTGTGAACTCAAACCCCATGGACACACAGAACAAGCTCATTGCTTGTCCAGCTGGACTCTTCTGTCAGCCTGGTTTGTCTCCAGCAAGCTGGCGCTGCCCAAAGAGATATTTTTAAGCATTAGTTCGTACTGAGAGCTGGGTCGTCATTACATGGCTTTCTCTCCATGTTGGGTCAACCTGTTCTCTGTCCTCCCGCTTAATCCTTTTCTCTCTCCAAGCTAGTTCACAACTGTAACCACT
>NW_009657839.1:0-704 GCF_000708025.1 Charadrius vociferus
AAAAAAAATACGTAATTAACACAAATACTATTCTTCATTTTACTGGCATTTCAAGAAGGACAAATTAAGGCACAGTGCTCTGGAGCATGGTAATGTTGGGCAGCACTTGGTATAGACCCTGAAAGTAAATGGAGAAGGAACAGCTGACTTGGTAGATGCAGGAATTGCCAGTGCTATTGACATTTACACTTCACCTAATCAAAGGCACTAATGGGTTTTAAGCCCTCCCAACCATCCACTGAGATAACCATGTTTTCCTTCTCTCATGCATATCTCAAGTTTCAATTTCTCAGGTAACATCAAATAGGAGAATCTGTTCCCAGCAAGGAACATCTCTGCATTTCCAGCCTCATGATTTGATGATAAATGTGTTTGTCTATCTTTTTACTACTGAAAACCAGCATTCATTTGGCTGGGGAAAAGGTACACAGTTCGTCCTCCTCCAATAGGCAAACCTCCGAATCTCTAGTTCCACAGGATATGCCTAGACTAGGAAGTGCCCACATTTAATGAAACAGAGACATTTAATTCAAAACAAACATACTTTGTTGTAAGCTATGCCACAGTTGCTAATCCACCAAGGCTGACTTACTTTCTTGGCTAAAGCAGAGACGTTTCTATTGATGATTGAGGCTTCTAACACCATGACTGTCTGCCTCAAAGTCACTAACTATTACTAACTTGGAATGGTCTTCAGAAAGACT
>NW_009657840.1:0-704 GCF_000708025.1 Charadrius vociferus
TTGAAACCTCCAAGGATGGAGATTGCAGAGCTTCTGTGATCAAGTTGTTCCACTGCTTGGCTGTTCTCATGGTGAAAACCAGTCCAAACCTCTCTTATTTCAACTTAAGCCCATTGATCTGTGTCTTTCTGATACTGAGCATCCCAAAACTATATGTAGTCTATGAGTCATCTAGTGGGTACTGAACTTTTTTTTAAGAGTTCTTTGCTATTTTCATCCCTACTGTGAAAGGAGCAATCAGTGCTGAAGATACTGGCTTCAGTCCTGTCTTAAGCCTCAGCGACTTGCAGTTCTTCTTTCCTGGGGGAAAATCTTGCTTCCAATTATTCTCAGAAGACATCAGTGTGAGTCACTGGAGGAGAAGAGCAAGAAGCACCCTCGGTACTAAATTTGCTGCATTTAGCTACAGCACGTTGTCTACGGGATTCTCCTCCTTTGACACGGCTCTTTCCTTTGGGGTTGTCACCCTGAATTGTCTAAAGTAATCGGTGCTCTTGAAAGAGAAAACATGCTGTAGTAGCATGCATGGTGTGATCTAACTGCTAATGGTTATTCCGTCTGTTGAGATCAGGCTAGAGCTATGCCAAAATAAATCACACTGAAATGCTTATAATGCAGATGTCAGGTCCTTGGCCTGAGGGGCTTTTTTTCTCCAGATCCATTCTGTTCTGCCTTCATGCGCCAGGGGAGGTTTAGATTGGAGA
>NW_009657841.1:0-705 GCF_000708025.1 Charadrius vociferus
AAAAAAAATCCATATATCTGATCAGAATTTGATATCCAGTAGTTATTCAGATTTGCTATCCAGTAGGAGCCCCAGGAACTTTTCTGCTGAGCTATTTTCTAGTCAGTTGGTCCTCTACCTCTACTGATACACAGGGCTAGTCAGTACCAACGGTAGGTATTTTGCTTTCTCACAGTTCTTAGCAAAATTTGGCCCATTATCTACTTACATGAACTAATAATTGGCTTTCTGAATTATTTTCCCACTTGTCCACTCAGACAAAGAAGATTTCTCTTTTCTCTGAACAGATGGTGAGTACTTCACTAACTGCTCATTATAATCTGAAAGTAAACATTGGCTGGGGATCAAACAAGTTCTCAGTATAACCTCTGAGGCATCTGTTTGATTGAACCATTATAAAGACAATTAAATACTTAGAATGTAAATTAGTAAAACATACCTAACATAATAAAGAGTGTATTGAGCATGAACAAATACAGACTGCTTCTCCACCTACAGAGATCACTGTAGCCTACAGAAAGCTCAATAAATCTGTGCAAACATTCTCCAAGTACTTTGCCCAATATCAGTGTTCAGCACAGCTCTCAACCAAGAAAATTTGAAAATTATTATTCCTGTATACAATTGCAGGGGTTTTTTAAAGCTGTGTATGACCATGAAGTCATTGACAGAGAAAGAAATATTCAAGCAAAGACCTATTTCTGA
>NW_009657842.1:0-705 GCF_000708025.1 Charadrius vociferus
AGTTTTCCCTCCCAGATGTAACTGAGGTTGTCCACACCTGACAGCTTAAGATCAGGTTTTGGCCCATGTAGCCCCAAAGCACTGTCAATAACGTCAAATTCCCAAATGATATGTACCAAATAATGCATCCATGAAGGACCGACTGCTTCCTTTCTCCCATCAGGTGGAAGTACACATCAGCCATTCTGAAATGTGCAACACATACACAAAATGAGTCACTTAATTGTCCAGGCCCAATTTACTGCACAGCTATGCATGCCATCCAGGAGAAAGATGATACATTAGACTGAAGTGGCACACACTGAAATACAGTAAAAGAGAACTATCATCTTCAATACACACCAAAAGTTCACCTACGTTATTCCCTGCACCTGTGTGATGCATACTCTTTACACATTTTATACCCCTCCGAAGAGTCCTTTAATTACTCCAGAGAAAACATACATTATGTACTTCATACATTCACTTTAACAGTTGAAAAGGCTCTACCACTCCAAGTGCCAAATCAGTTTAATTATCCAGATTAAAGCATCATAACTCTAAAGAGAACACAAGACAGCAATTCAAACTAGTTATTGGATTCTGATACTCAAACCTATATAGCCAGTGAGCAATCAGAAGTTTGAGACTAGAAGCTAACTAGCAGGCCATTTCATTTTTAGTGACTAAGGACCTCACGTAATATAACTGAGTAATCTTTTTTTT
>NW_009657843.1:0-706 GCF_000708025.1 Charadrius vociferus
AAAAAAAAAAAATCCCTGTTTTCATTTTGCATTCAACTCTTCTTGAAACAACACTCATTCCTCAAGACCAACTTGTGAGATTAATACATATTTTGACTCCCCTACTTGTTAATTTACGGAAGTCTCATATATAGTCTTACAAAGTATTTGGAGCACTTCCAGAGAGGAAGATGACAACCAGAAGATATTAAATACACTTCATCTACATTAAAGCAAAACAGTAGTCTAACATTACTGTTCCAACACACAGTCATGAATGACAGCTGCATGCAAAATAAAGGTAAAACGCAGTTCCTCACAAACAAACGCACTTAGCTACATTTAGAGCACTGAACAAATGTACTGCCTACTTGAAGGAGAACAATTTTTGATATAGCTAATATTCTGTAACCTGCCTTAAGACAACATATCTGCACAAACTCCAAAGGACCAGATCTTTGCCATCTGGAGGAATGAGACTGATTTGAGTTTAAGCAACAGTATATGTCATGAACATTTTTCCAGGAGTACTACTACAAACTGAATGTTGTTTACGAATTTAAGAAGCTATCAGCGCCCACTACTTTATTTAGACTAGTCAATACCAGTAAGAAAAGCCGAACATTTGATATCAATCTAACTTGCTTAATGCAAGTTCTAGTAAATGCTTCCTTGCCTCCCCATTTCTGAAGTTCTGTATGTTCTGAATACAGTCTACTCCTTTTTT
>NW_009657844.1:0-706 GCF_000708025.1 Charadrius vociferus
AAAAAAAAAAAAAAAAAAGCAAGGGGAAGACCTACAGTGAATAGTATAATCTTTGGTCTCCCGGTGACTGATACACCGTTATGGATAGATGAAGCTAAATTTTAGCATTGAAGTTCATAGATGCAGAGTATAATTACATTTTTATTCTAAAAACATAGTTAAAACAATGTTAGACTAAGTGGTTTCTTTTCAAAGGAGAAGTTAAAATGGGAGATATAATTCCAGATGGGGTAGTTAGAAAGAACTGTTTACTGTGTTTCCCATTGGCAAATTGTTAGGATTATTTTGGGAAATGCAAAAATGGATGGGAACAGAAAAACAATTTGGGAAATAAAAAGGAGGAGTGAGCTTGTTGTGAGATAGCAAAGCTCACGTGGGTGCAGGTTAAGCCAGGCCTGGGAAGAGTTTGTGCAGAAAGTGAGCACCCTGCATCCAGAGATTTTGGAAGGCGTAAAAATCATTGGGTGGAAACTTAGTTGTTCTTCCAGAGCTGTTTTGTTTAGTTTTACTGGCATGTCTGTGCCTGTGGCAATCCTCGAATCTCCATCAAAATGTCAGATTAGGAGGTAGCTCAGTACTGGAGATCACTGGTTTACTGGGGAGAGGAGCAGAGGTGGAGGAGCCAGAACAGCTTGGGGAAGCCCAAACCAAGGCTCAACACAGATTCTGTTGTAATCATTCAAGCAATTTTATTTCCTTTTTTTTT
>NW_009657845.1:0-705 GCF_000708025.1 Charadrius vociferus
TACAAAATGGCACTGGGAAGTGGGAGCCGCATGACTGGAAAATTCTGCAACAAGCTCGTACCACCATCTCCAACTATGGATTAAAATCGGAAGCTACTCGGCAAATTGTCAGCTGGATTTTCTCTGCCGATTTGATGTGCCCCTATGACTGTCAAAACCTGATGAGGTTGTTGCTCACACCAACACAATTCTTGCTATGGGAATCATCTTGGCAGCAACGTGCGATGCAGGAAGCAGCACAGAGACAGATGCAAGGTGACCCGTTGTTAGGGGTCACCACAGAAATGTTCACTGGAAGTGGGCAATTTGCCGCCCTAGAAAAACAGCTGACTTTCCCTGCAATTCTCCTGCAGCGAGCTGCACAACTTGCCCTGGATGCCTTTTTTGGTTTGCCCGGATCGACAATTCCATCATTCGGAACTATAAAACAGGGAGCAACAGAAAAATATAGCAACTTTATTGATAGACTGTGGGAAGCACTGATGCAACACCCTGACCTGAATGATGAAAACAAAAACCAGATGTTTAAAATATTGGCCTTTGATAACGCCAATAACGCCACCAAACAAATACTGGCCAGCTTACCCAGAGGGGCAGGAGTTGAAGACATGTTATTAAGAGTTGACAGGGCCGAAGGCCAAAGACAGACCTCTACGGTTGCAGCAGCGGTCCAAGGAGCGATAAGAGAAATCATACAGCCATTAG
>NW_009657846.1:0-707 GCF_000708025.1 Charadrius vociferus
TCCAGTGTCTCACCACCCTCATAATGATACATTTCTTCCTGATATCTAATTTAAATACCCTCTTCCAGTTTGAAACCCTTTGTACTTCTAAATACACAGTGACATTGTGTGTACATAAACTTGAAAATTAAATTCTAATAATGTTCCCACCCTGAAATTACCTTAGTCTGCTTTAGAGGCAAAGTAAATATGTTGTTTGGGATGAAAAGAGCATTTCACCTTCTGAGGTCACAAACATTTGCCAGACATTGGTGTTGAATAATCATTCACACCACCATGGGAAGCAGAACCGAGGGCTAGTCCCAGTTTGTAGATGAAGGCCAGCATCTACACTGGTTATTGTGATGTGTATTCTTCCCAAAAGGAACTCTCTTGATACATGCTCATGCTATTAAAATGCTCTTTCCAAAGTGCATCTATTTCTCTGCCAATACAGCACTTTCATCCTTCACTTTCCTAACTTCCAACCCAGCTCCTTACATGAGTCAAGATAAACTTCATCTAATGTCATTGCTTTTATGCTACTAGCGCATGCACAAATGGATTTATGCAAATAACTTTAAAATTAGTATCATAACTAGCAAATTCATTTTTCAGTCTTGATTTGTTACTTGAAAAGCTGTTTATACTTACTCTGGAAGATGTAGTTATATTTTGTAGTGCTTATATGATTGATTTTACCTGAATATAAAATAATCTTTTTTTTT
>NW_009657847.1:0-707 GCF_000708025.1 Charadrius vociferus
CATGGACATACTGTTTTCCTCACAAAAATTATTCGTTACTAATGTACAATCAAAAATCACTAGAATGTAAATGTTCTTAAATTAGATTCTGTTAGGATTCAGATGTTTCTTTACTTTGTTGATTATATTAAAAGCATATTCAAATTATTTGTTTCATAGTGTTATGATGTTTACAACTGTGTAATGCAACTGTAAAGTCACAGTGTATGCATGCAACAGACATTGCCTCTAACAACATTGTTATGTACATTTATTTTCCCTTATAAATAAAAGCACTCAGTTAGAGAGTTGTTTTAAAGAGAATGTTTGTGATGTAGACTACTGCATTTTTTCAGAAGATACTGTAAGTGATTAGCGCAGTCTTTGAAATCACAGCTTATCTAGGCAGGCCAAAAAAAAAATGTGGCTTGTTTTTCAAGATGATGTTCTCTAGCCCTGTACTTGCTTCGCTGTGGGCTATGGACTTCTGGCAGCCCGCAGGGTCAAGATAAGTGCTCTGCAGGTGGTCTACAGAACTATATTGATGGTAAAGGAGTTGGCAGTCCTCAATAAACCTTAAGGTTAATAGTGTTTCATTGGCTGAAAAAAATGAGAATCTCTATTCCCTTAACTAAAGGAATTTGAATAAGTTGCATGTTTTGAAGAAATATCTTTACTTAATTCAACTAAAATACAATGACATCATATTTTTAGCTATGTCTTTTTTT
>NW_009657848.1:0-707 GCF_000708025.1 Charadrius vociferus
AACACTTCACGTAAACTCAATCCCTAGTTAGACTTCGTGCTCTGCAGGGCCAAGCTGACACCTGCAGAACTCCTCCACGATCCCTGCAGCTCACCACAGTGCTTTGAAACCTGGAGGACGTAGGCTGGTCACGGATGGGTGTAAATGAGTAGAAGTCGGCTCAGGTTCAGCACTGCACCTGAACAGTCTTCAAAACCCAAAAAGCAACACAATCTAGAGACCAAAGTTGTTCTGTGGCAGTCAGTGTGAGTACAGCTGAGTTTATTACTCATGACTAAGTATTGGCCAGGACAGAGGAGGCGTACTTGATTCAAGAAACACTGGGATGTTTGTACCATGCTCCCCAGGATCATTTTCTTCATAACCGGACCTATCCAAGCTCCCACCACCTCTGCCAAAACCAGTTGGTCTTTGGTCTCATACCTTGACACTGGTTTCCTCTAGCCTCCCTATTCTTGGAAATACAAGAGTTCAGTGCACACAGCGCTAAGTGAGTGGGGACAGTTTTTTGGGAACCAACATTTACAATAACCTACAGGACTCCTCAGATCAGCTGACAGTATATGTTTTCCTTCCACGTGGTCCTTAAAACGGCGTCTGGCTTCTTCTAATGTTGCCTTGTGTCCAGCTTTTCCTAGTTTGCCCAAGACCAGACCTCTCAGAAGGGCGTCTAGATGACCTAATGAGTGAGTAGGAGGAAAAAAAAA
>NW_009657849.1:0-708 GCF_000708025.1 Charadrius vociferus
TTTAGTGTGTCAATGGGATATGAAATTTCCTAAAATTCTGACGTAGTCTTCCATCAGAAATCCAAAGGATCGGGGCTTTCAAATACAGAGTGATTTGTATTTTACTGTCACTACCAATTACGGGATGACAAACTCGCATTATTTTTCCAGTATTAACTCATACCAGAACTCTCAGACTCCCTGGGAACGCTGTGCTTGTTTAAGCTACCTGAGATTTTGTGCAGTGGTCACCTCATCTTGCCCCTAGGGACATGAGTCATTTCCACCACTGTTTTTTTTGTTGCAAAGGAAAGCTAAAATTTCTTCGTATCCTTGGGCCAGAGCTTTATTTTGGCTTACTTTTTAAGAGATTACTGAAAATACTTATTATACTTTATAGTAATTCAAGAAAAATAGCCTTTCCGTTATCTTGGGAGTCTTTGGTCCTGTTGCTTCACATGAACTTCACAAGGTCTGCATCTTCCTTACACTACAACCTTCACAGAAGATTTACCTCATTTTATTCCTGAATTCTGTTCAAGCTAAATCATGTCTTCAGGTTTTCAAAATGTGAGTTTCTTTGGCATTTCATAACATATCAGATACAAAAACATACCATAAGATGGTCTTATTGGCTTGCAGCAAATCAGATTTATAAGTCCTAGAGATAATCTAACTAGCCTGTGTTTGAATAATAAGAATAATAATTTTTGCTTAAGCAGAAAAAAA
>NW_009657850.1:0-708 GCF_000708025.1 Charadrius vociferus
GTGTGTGTGTGTATATACACACACATAAATATACACACAGACACATACACGTATTTTCTTTTCTGTGTTGAAGGACTTCTCCCTTTCCTAATCCAGCAATGGTCAGAACTCTTCTCGAGCAAGCTTCAAAATGGAAACTGTTCTAATTAGCAGAAAATCTTTTCCAATTCCTGTATTACCAGTTTCACACTGAGTGTGCCACTTCAATTTTTACGCCAGTGTCGCAACCCTTGGGTCATGCCTTTGCCTAAAAAGAGTAGGGTTAGGCATTATCCTTCACTGAATGTAATAAATCCAGCACAGAGGCTTTATACAGAATCATAGACCCTAATCTTCTTTGATTCCCGTTGATCACAAGCAAGAGGATCTCAAGAGTGAGATCAGTGGTACTGCCTCCCAATATACAGTGCCTTGTTTTAAAGGAATAATATGTATGCGTATTTCTAGCTACTTTATCATTTGTTCTTTCGTAGCACTCTCATTAAATATTATAATTATCCTTCTCTCAGTGTTTGTCTATTAAAGCTCCAAAAGTACTGCTACTTACCTTATTGCTAATAAAAGCTTTAAAAATAACACATCCTGTATCTGCAGTTTTCATCTGCTCCAGATAAGATAAAGGAGGGGAAAAAGATTTCCTTAGAAGGAAACTGGACCCCATTAAGAAAGTATAGTCTAGTTTTCTCTAACAAGTGGAAAAAAAAAAAA
>NW_009657851.1:0-708 GCF_000708025.1 Charadrius vociferus
TTAAGGACAACTAACACTCAGCCTTGTAGACAGAGCTAACAAATACTTGTGTTGTCAGCACTTTTCCTACGTTACCAAAGAGACACAACGTGATTGGAAACTCTAGAATAGATGGATAAGCTTCTATCACGAAATAAGATGAGGAAAAAGACTTTTGATCAGATTCTGAATGGATTTACATTTGCTAAATTTTGCCTCTCTTTAACCACACGCAGACCTGAATTCTTCTCCATATTTCACACAGTATTACCATTTACGCACGTAGAGAACAGGCATAAAACCTCTCTGTAAAGCAGGGCAGCTTTAGATGGATCCTGGCGTAATTTAAATGCAAAATGGCATGGGATGAACTAGCATCAAGTATCCTTTTCAATGCCTTGATCTTAAATGGCTTCTGAAAGAAACTTCGTAGTACTCTCTAAACAGTTTACAATGAATCAGGCCCAGTCACGAAAAAAATATAGCAGAAGTTCTCTAACAAACTGCTCATAAGCACAAAAAGCAACGACATAAATTGAATCCAAACGGTGAAATACGAGTTCATGTAGAATTGTAAGTTATCTGCTGTGCAACTGCTCTGTTCAGTTTTTACATCGACTACATGTTTTATAGTTAATGAAAAGCAATCGAAATTCTAATTAATTGTATTTTTACTTTAACACATCTTTGACCTTCTATGCAGACTAGCTACTGTCAAAAATAGATTTT
>NW_009657852.1:0-707 GCF_000708025.1 Charadrius vociferus
TTGCAGATGATACAAAACTGGGAAGAGAGTCTGATAGACCAGATGGTTGTTGCGCTGCCATTCAGCTGCGCTTTGACATGCTGCAGAACCCTTTCCTCTGTGGCTGTGGGGTGTCCCACAGGAGACAGGTGGACAGGCCTGTATTGAAGCCCAAAGTGCTGGCTCCTTTGGGAACCCAATGAGAAAGGCACCAATGCTTTCAAGGGAGATAATTATCTTATTACTAACATAGAAATGGGGAGAGCAAATCATCAAATCCTTCATCCTGTCTGATGCTGGGAAACCCAAGATGGGGCAGCCATCGGTCACGGCATGGCGTGCTGTAGAGATGCCGTCTGTGATGATGTTCACCAGCTCTGCATTCACTTGCACTCTTGCAGAGCCTTGATTATGGTACGTCTTCAGTATGTCACCGGTTGCTGATAGCAATCAGGCCTGGAATGTGGACATAGCTTTGGAGGCGTCCTTGGGTGACAGATCCTAATATTCTTGACATATTAATAAAGCTAGGGCTCCAGGGAACAGCGCACACAGTTGGTGCTAGAAGCCAGTGTCTGGGGAGTCTTACAGCAGACATTGTATATGTGGAGTTTGTGACCTTGAACAGGCCACATCTGCTCGATCGGGCCTTGTACTTAAGGCCCAATGTGTTAGTTCAAGTAGCTGCTGTAAGGGAACAAGCTGGAGTGCCCCGTGCCAGCCTGTGC
>NW_009657853.1:0-708 GCF_000708025.1 Charadrius vociferus
AAAAAAAAAGACCAATGACCCATCAGGTTATAAGGTTTTTGGAACTAGTTCAGCACAAGCTATCATGATTTTCTATCTTAATTTAGTGTATTTATTAATCTTTCTTTGTAGGCCATTACTTATATATTGCTACAGAGAACAATCAGACTCAAAAAAAGTCATTCCAGCCAACACAAACAATTGTGAGGGCATATGTATGCCACCAAATAACACAGATTTCTAGGTGGATCATGGGTCACATTCCACTGACTATCTGTGTCTTTTTGACTGTTCATTCAAACACAACTGATCTCAGGTTATAGGGACTTGCTTCAGCTTCTCCTTCTAAGGAGCAGTATGAACAAGGCAGCACCACTTAATGTCACCTTCTACCAGGACCGGCTCACCTGTTGGAGAAGTTGACTACTGCGCTCTGCTATGCCCTTGACATTATGCCATAAACCACTGCTCTGGTGGGCTGTGACTTAGCCTCTCTAAGGTTACAAACCAAAATTTACCCCTTCTGTCCCACACCCAATGCTCATATAAGTATGGCTGAGAGTGACAGGGGTGCCCTATGTAGACCAGGGAAGACCAATGTGTACATGGTGGGAACACCATTGAGTCAGTCTAGAGGGTATTAATGTGAACACTGTGGACTTGAGGCATTCTGGACTTCTTTATCACAGACTCACCCAGAAGAAGCTGTTCCATCATCGTTCCAGGGAT
>NW_009657854.1:0-707 GCF_000708025.1 Charadrius vociferus
GTCAAGATTTTCTCTTGGAACGTTGTTACCTTGAACTCTGAAATCTGCCTGAGAGATTCAGACAGTAGCATTACCAAAAACGGCTGAAAGGCACCAAAACCTAACAAAGCAACAGTGTGCTATTTCCTACTTGGAGCAACTTAACGCTGAATTTTATCGCGCTTCAGTCATATGCTAACTGGCAACATCAAGGCTTTCTTTGCCTTTTACTGAATCTCTAGAGCAACAAGGCAAAATAACACAGAAAGATCAGTTTGAAATTATATGTTTTTCATGCACACATGCATTTATATGCATGCATCTTGAGGCTGGACATCAGCTCCTGCTTTCAGAAGAGAGCAAAATGTAATGTATCTGAAGGAGCATTTACAACAGTCAGACCTGCCTGTTCTTGAAAGACCAGCTCATGACCTGCAGGGCCATTTTTTACACTTACTAGCAGATAAATTTTCTCACAAGAAAAAAGCAAATAATATGACGTTACTGTAAAATACATAAAAATTTCTGGTCAGGTTCCACTGAGTAAAATTCTTGTCGTTTCCATGAACAGACAGGGAAGATACCTTCTGTCCTGCTGAGCTCTTGTATGATGGAGCAATATCATACACATAAAGAGGTTCCACTTTAGTTCAGTTAACAAAGCTGTTTGTCCACAACGGTATATTTGGCAAAACCAAACTGTATGAAAAACTGATATAAAAATAAAA
>NW_009657855.1:0-708 GCF_000708025.1 Charadrius vociferus
TAGTTGCTGCACCACCTTTCCAGGGATTAAGGTGAACCTGACCAGCTTGTTGTTCTCCAGATACTCTTTCTTGCCCTTCTTGAATGCAGAAGGGACATTTACTTTCTTCCAGGCCTTGGGAATGTCTCCCAATGGCCAAGACATTTAAAAGATAATTGAGGGTGGCTTCACAATGACATCTGCCTGGTCCCTCAGCACTTGTGAGTACATCTCGCAAGGCTCCATAGACCAGTTTATATGTTCTCTAACCCAATCCTCCCCCTCCAAAGCTAAATCTGCGGTGATCCAGATTTTCCTCATATGGGAGTCCTGCAGTTCCTGAAGGCTGGTCTTAACAGTAAGGACTGCAGTGAAGAAGGGATTAGTACCTCAGCCTTTTCTGTATCCCTTGTTACCAGGTCCCCTGCTGCAATCAGAAGCAGGTCCACGTTCCCCCTAGTTTTCCTTTTGCTGCTGATAAACATGTGGAAGTTTTTCTTGTTGCCTTTCACATTCCTTGCTATCATCAACTCCAGATGGTGTGCTTTGGCTTTCCTATCCCCATCCCTGCACACCTGGACTATGTCTCTATATTCTTCCTGGGTCACCTGTCCTGCTTCCATCTCTTGTATGCTCCCTTTTCATACTTGAGTTTTGTCAAGAGCTCTTGTTCATCCATGCAGGCCTCTTGCTGCCTTTGCTTGCTCATTGGGATGGACTGCTCTTGAG
>NW_009657856.1:0-709 GCF_000708025.1 Charadrius vociferus
TTTTTTCCTCCTAATCGGTTCTCTGTCCTTTTTAAGACTTAATTCTCCTAATTGCATGAAATTTCACATAAAGTAAATATTTCTTATGAGTCACGAGAAGGCATAAGGATCAATTCCACACTTAATTTCTAATAGTGGAATACTTTGATAACTTTCATTTGGAAGCAGAAGAGTAAACTCACATTTATTTCTCTCTTCCTAATGACAGAGAGAGAAAAGAAGGGAAACATATGGATATTGCCACTGATTATCCAAAACTTTGCTTATGTATTATACTCATATCCTGTCTCTTGGAGTGACTTTTCATCATGCCTAAGGAAAGGTCAATATTTTACTGGCAAAGGGTGCTAGAAAGATTTGTGTTTGACAGCTCAGGCTTATATGTATAAAGAGATTTTAGTGTCATTACACAGAGCATTTCAGTGCTTAACTCTGAAAGACTTACATCCCATCCAATCTGTAGGAGGGTTAAACCTAAGAATTCAGTGTAAAAGTCTGCAAACCCTAGTAGGCAACCCCAAGCCAAGCACTAGTAACTCTATGGAGTGTTTTAATTCTAATCTCTCAGTTGTCTGAAAGTGCTGTGTACTACTAAAGGAAAAGATGTTCAGATTTACAATTCTCACCCCTCTTCTGTAGTTATGTAATGAGGGTCCTACTCTGAAAAGTGAAGCAGTGGTCAACCTCTTCTTAAACAGATGAAAAAAAA
>NW_009657857.1:0-709 GCF_000708025.1 Charadrius vociferus
AACAACAAAACCCCAAAACCAACCAAAGAAAAAAAAAACACAAAGAAAAAAGTATCTTCACTTCTTTGAAGTGTTAACACTGTGTTACTTCCTTGCCTGAAGTGAGAAGGCAACTGCTTCTGAAAATTATTTCAGAACTGGATATATCTACGCCCACCTGCCCTATGTACACACCCGCAAACACACTCTCTTGCCAGGGAATGTAAATGAATGAGTGAGAAACTAAGGATGCAGATGTTAGCTGGCGTTCTTCCCCTTTTATGCTACACAATCAAGCTTGAAAAACTCCAAGGACCTCTCCTACCAGAGGGCCATGCCAGATCCTACTTCCCTACCCTCTGAGAAAAACAACAAAACCTCAGCTACTGGCCTCAGACATGCCAATACCTCCTTCTATGATGTTACAGACATGAGGACAGATGGCCAACTCAAATGTGTATTTCTGTGCTTCCTTTCAAACTGCTTTGGCATGACCAGATGGCATTCTATGTCTGCCTGGTATAAATGAGAACTTAAAAGTGGCTACAGCACTGCCAAAAGCAATCAATTCCACATCCTTTCAGGCACACTCTTTTCCAAAGCTGGGATGTCCCTTTCCATGATGACGGGTATCGGACTGCAAATCTACCAGAGAGGAAAAAATCCCATGGATAACATCATTGTGGAAATAACAGTTATGGGAGCGAGAACAGGTATATAGTAATGCAGA
>NW_009657858.1:0-708 GCF_000708025.1 Charadrius vociferus
CAGTCCTTGCCTTGTGGTCCATCCACTCAAGGGGCAAGGGGAGAGAGGCTGTCAGTGAAGACTGAGTCAAAGAGGTTGTTAAGTACCTCAGTGTTCTCCTCCTTTTTCAAACAGCAAATTATAATAGGGCATAATTAGTCAGTATCACACAGGAAAATTAGAAAAGTTTTCCTTCATATATTTTTTCCTCTAAGTTACCCCATTTTTGCTTACTCTTGTTGCTCTTATGATATGAGCAATGTCAGGAAATAGAATTTTGGGGCAATTCTTAGGCTGCTTTTCACATCATTACTCCATTAAGTTAGAAGGTCATAGCAGGAGACCAAAGCTAATCCGGTGAGCCATCTCAGGTGACTTGACAAGTACCACCTGAATTGTTTCATTATTTTGATAACAAATGCCTCAGGAGCCATATAGCATTTACAGAGAAAATGAGAAAATGCCATTATCACCTGCTTATTTTCAGAACTGCCTGTCCCCATCTTGGCTGCTAGATTATTATGTGTTTTTTTCCTCCTCATGCTGTTAATCATCAATTTGCTCAACTTTAATTTCTACACAAGAGCAACCACATTTTGCTAAAAAACAATGACAAGCAAATGCAGATGTCTACCCACTTCTATTTTCTGCATAGAGGAAATAATTTCTGTACCTCTGCACCACTGAGCGTTACCAGGACAATGAGTCCCTTATCTCCAGCCCAGTGGT
>NW_009657859.1:0-709 GCF_000708025.1 Charadrius vociferus
GAATTAAGGTTATTCCACACCTATCCTTTGCAGTGTCATAGCACTCCATTGGCTTTTGATGGTCAAAGTTTCAATTTTCACAGCTTTTTCTGCAGTAGGGTTGACAGGAGAAGTTCACCTAGACAAGCCTGCAGGCTCCGGCACTTTACAGCCACTTCTCATTAGCCAGCCAAGAAGCAAAACCATACTGCTATTAATGAACGGACGCTTCTCTCCAGACACTACGGAGTGAGAAAACACAACCACGCAGTAAAAGAAAGCAGCAGTTAGCGAAAGTCTGAATTCAAAACAAAGATTAAATTGAGAAGAAGACAGAAGAAGCAAAGGCAGGACTGAGAAAATTGGTGCAGGGTAAAAGGAACAAAGTGGGGTTTGGTTCTGGTTTTATTTAAATGGAAGCAGTAAACTAATATCCATGTTGCACAGAAAACACGACAACTGTTTTGGCAGGGTTAGCTGCAAAGGCAAGAATAAACTGGACGAGAAAACTTGATTTATGTTTTCATTCCACAGCTAGATCCTCATTAACAATTTTAGGGAAAACTTCTACTTTTACTTATCCAGTAAGGAATTTATTGAATGATCACGTGTAAAACCTTTAAAATGAATGAAGAATGACGGGGGAAGAGACTGAGGCAGGAGCAAAACCCTGTCTGCTGTATTCTAACCCTCAACAAGCTTAATTTATGAGAGCAGTTAAATAATGTAG
>NW_009657860.1:0-709 GCF_000708025.1 Charadrius vociferus
GAGGGCTGTAGCAGCTAGCTGAAAGGGGGACAGTTACATGGTGACAGAACAGGAGCCATCTGAAACAAAGCACAAGGCTGGTTTGTGACTAGGATACAACATGGGTTCCTGTCACTGAAGTCAGTAATCTTAGTAGGTGTATGAATAGCACCCTGGGGACAGAAATCTTACTAGTCTTTAGTCTAATTTATGCATCTGTAGCACATAATCTGTGCTCTGCTCAGTCTCGGCAGAGTTGCTGGGGTAAAAATTTCTCAAAAGTAAACTGTTGTGGACAATCTTTAGAAAGTATTCTGCACAACTGATATGTTAATTGACACCAAGTTTGGCGTTACCCTCTTTTTTTCTTGTTGCCTAGATTCCTCAACGAAATAAACACATGATCAAATTAATCCTAGCATTCAGGGGTTTATATTAGGGATGGAATTGGCTCATTATATTTAATTTATGGGTAAAGAATCTCCATTAGTTTGTAATGTTTCCCTCTGCTGTAATAACACACTCTAGTTTCTGAACTGCTGTCCAGGGGCAGAAGCTGGTTAGTGCAGAACCAATATTTTGCCAAGGTACCTGGGGGGCTGACTTGAAGTAATTCTTATCTAAACTGACTTATTTCTTCCATCAGTGGCCATTAGAGATTTAGTTACTTCTTGTAATCATACTATTGCGAATATATATTGAATTACTTTTGTATTGGGGAAAAAAAAAA
>NW_009657861.1:0-709 GCF_000708025.1 Charadrius vociferus
ATTCTATGATGCAAAACTGCACAGCACAGGCACCCAAAGGCTGGATTCCCAAGCTCGCTCCCTCTTCTGCCCAGCACTTTCCTCGACGTTTTCTCTTGTGCAAAGCTTGAGCTGAAGTCAGTAGGTTGCAGCCTTTGGGCCTTGGGTCAAGCCCTGGATAGAGTTCAATAGCAGAGCTATTAGGTCAACACTTAGCTAAAAGCTGAACAGTAGAAGATTATTTTTCTGTGAAATAAGGTACATTCAACTTCTGAAATGACTGCCTGTGCGAGATAGCTCGTTAAATTATTATATACCACTGATAGTGCCATGATAGACGCCTGGTACAATGCTGTAGCGCATTGCATAAAATGGATCTCAGAATCTGGTCTATTTTAAATAATTAGTCAAAACCTGACTTTGAAATTCATGGCCCCACTCTCATTTTCTGTTCCAGCCCTTAAGCTTATGCTGGCAGCAGGTTTGCTCACTGGCTGTTTCCCACCGGGGACCTGCTGTTGACATTGGCCGAGAACAGGTTGCAGGTGGAGAGCTCCGTGGTGTGATTCAACACCTGACATTCAAATCAGTCACATGCAGCATCACCAGCTGAAGCAGCTCCTGATCTGCTTGTGATAAAGGGTTGCAGGCCACCAAAGGAGGTATTTAATGCCCAGGATTCTCAGCTCCTAAAAATGGGGATGTGGGTATTGCAATGCAGATTTAAGAG
>NW_009657862.1:0-709 GCF_000708025.1 Charadrius vociferus
ATGCCAAGTTATAACTCAGTTGAAAATGTGTTTCTTCCATTGGTCTTTAGATTTACTGTTTCCCCCATATGTGACTCCCTGGTATTTGAGTGTGACTGATTCTCTGTATCTAGTGAATAATAAATGGCAATCAAATTGAAAAGTAATGCTTTTTCCCTTCATTAATTGGATTGTAACTTTGTCATGTCATAACGAGTGGCAATGCAGTGGTGGGTTTTAAGGCAACACAGCACTCCATTTCCCAGATCACAGAAACATGGGAGAAAATAAAACAAGGAACAAAACCCAACAGCTGGGTAAGTTAAAATGCAGTATTTCCAAGGTGGATACACAAACACAGATCTGTATCCCAGAACAGCCACACTGTGGGCAGTCAGCTCTGAGCAGTGCCAATGCACGCAGAGAGCTTATCCGTTTTGTGGGACAAACTAAACGTGGGTTCTGGGTCAGCAGAGGAAGCTGGGCCGTGCCAGTCAATTATTGCAGCCTATGACATCAGTCAGGCCAGCGGGTTGCCTGGTTCAGTGTCAGTTTGTGCCTGTGGAAATCAAAATCTCCCATCTTTGGTCCCAATGGCTGGCTGCAAGCAAACGTTCACTGTGGCTGTTCCAACGGTGTCTGAGAAGGGTGCTGTATATGCAAGCATCACTTAGACCTTGTGAGAGTGGCTGAAGCACAGCATATTCTTGTCTATGTGGTGTATTAGGCT
>NW_009657863.1:0-709 GCF_000708025.1 Charadrius vociferus
TATGCTATGCTATGCTATGCTATTCCTTTCAAATATTGATAACATTTCTATTTGTTGAAATAAAACAAGCAACCAAACAGGACCAAACAGAAAAACACTTGTGGAGAATATTAGTAGGGTAATATCAGTATCTTTGCCCAGTGTAAAAACATGGAAGAATTGCCAATACATATATGTGCACATTAGCAACTTAAAGTAAATCTTCAAACTGCAGTCTGTGGGGCTACACGGAGCACTTGTTTTTGCTTGTAGCAAGCTAGCTGCTCAGGTAGGGTCACTTTGCTCTCAAGGAACTGAAAGAGTTCTACCAGTCCTCAGGAACCTATCGGTATTTGGTGGTTTTCCTTGATGTCCCCAAAACCGTGAACAGGACACTGCATGTGGATCTCAACTTGAAGAATAGTGTTTTTCTAACCTGCGTGGTTATGGAGAGAGAAAAACTTGAAGGCGTGACTCAAGCACATGGTAAAGACTAACAAATCACACACAAATAAGACTTAAATGTGCATATACTTCTCAAAGCCAGTCTCATGATTGTTTTGTCTTGGACTCAGCATTTGTCAATGTTTGGGGTTGGTAATTCTGATAAATAATGTATTAAATTGCTTCAGGCATGTACTGAAATTTTCAGTTGAAAATAAAGAGCAAGAAGTAAGAACTTACGATTTAGACAAATCCTGAATAAACAGCCAATTAAATCTTTTGAGAT
>NW_009657864.1:0-710 GCF_000708025.1 Charadrius vociferus
TTTCTTTTTTTTGTTTTTTTTTTTTTACGTAACCGAAGGAGAAAAACAAGGAAACGATGTTGACTCGGTTTGTGGCGTGATCAAACGGGAGATGGTGGCGGCGCTAGGGTTTGAATGGTGGAAGAACACAATGCAACCAGCAACAAATGACGCGAAAGCACACAAATTCAACAATGCAGATTATTGAAAGAAAGTGCGAGGCTCAAAAGGGTGCTGGGATAAGATCTAACCTGAATTTTTATGTGGTTTTGTGGACTGTAGAAAAAAAAACACTCGATAAACTCACCGATCAACCTGGAAATCTGATACCAATTGATGTAGCTGAGGTGCCCGATCTTTCGGCGAGTAGAGATAATTCCGATTTGGCGGAAGATGACCCTTGCGATCCGACTACGACGAGCAAGCCCGAGGCGCCAATGCAATCGCTGAACCAACTCCCTGTGGTTACCGACCTTGCTGATGCGAGATCGGCCTGATCACGAAGATCGTTTCCTGTGCGCAATCGAAGAACGAACAAGAAAAAGATGCGAGCAATCTAATCTATTACTCGAGGGTGGAGTTCTGAATACACGAAGACAGCGCAGATTTGCGCGTGTTCGAGAGTAGCTAAGGCTAACGTAAAACAAAACTCAGAAAATAAAGGAGGCGCAGCTCCTGAATAAATAGAGAGGGGGCGCAGCCCCTAGGGGCGGCCAACCCTAGGTCGTCCA
>NW_009657865.1:0-710 GCF_000708025.1 Charadrius vociferus
TTTTTTTTTTTAAATGAAAACCACAATACACGCCAGTTAATTAACAGAGGGAAAATAAGAGAGAATATATGTGTCCTTAGATTTTCCCGTGTGATTGCAATGCAATTATCTGAGCTTGATGGAGCAGCTCTGTTAATTAAGGGCATCCTGCGCTGCTGATCTTTATTGCCTATTTTGTCCCCATTCCGCATGTTGAATTTCCCGTCGTGATATTAAAGAACATACATATCAGCATCGATACAGAATTCACTGGAGATTACTGCCGTGGCTGGGGAGAGTTGTTATGCCTGTAATTCAAAAGCAACTCTTGGAGCCAAGTTCCATCCCCAGATCTGCCTACACAAGTCGTACTGCTATGAGGGGTGTTAATGAGCGCTGAGGGAACCATCTAAAGCTTTGATTTTTTTCTCATGGTATCTCGTGTTCGCAATCTGCTGAAAGCATAGCTCAACTTCAGCCGCTCAGCGGGACTCGCGTGATCATCGCCAGCACGGAAAGCCGGCGTTACAGGAGGGGGCTTATGGGCTCTACTAGTTTAACCTCTCAAAAGACAGAAAGGAAGGAAGGGAAAGCGTTAGTTCATGAAAACATGCCGAAAGGGTTCATATCAGAGAACGGAAAATAGTGTTTAAGGGAAAGATGCTGTTTGTTCACAGGCAGGTGGGTGCACTTGGGTAGAAATACAATCACTTCTCTGACGTTGGAGAATA
>NW_009657866.1:0-710 GCF_000708025.1 Charadrius vociferus
AAAGTTTGTATGCTCAAATTCAGCAGTGAAAAACACATTGTGGCTAGAATGGGAGGAATCCCATTTCTCCTGCAATGGGGTTTAAAACAACTAGCTTATGGGGTGCTTAATCAAGCCAATAGGAAATGCCAAATCGTGGGCTATATCTGATGATCTTTGTGCATGAATGTAAACAACTACCTCAGAGATGCAGCAAAGTACCTCTGTGAAGTTAGAATTCAGAGCCTGAAGTCTTTTTCTGTGTCGTGGCACCTTTTGCATGACTACTTACTGGTAGAGTAATTATCCAGAAGAACTGTGCTTTAGGCCATCATCAGACTGGGGAGGTTTAAAATTCACAGGTTTCACGTCTCAGTGGTATGCCGAGCCATCATATCTGTAGCACAAGCAGCATTCCTTCTGTGTTTTACTTTAGACAATCACTGGATAGCAAGGATAGAAATAACTAAGGAAAAACAAACTGCCTGCTTTCCTTTCAGCTGCATACTCTAGCCATAATTTGAAAACCAGAATACTACTTCCTTGAAAAACTTCTAGATCACATATATATATACCCTCTTCCTTTTGCAAAAAGATGAGAGTTGCAATATTCCTACCCTGTTAGGCTTGATTTGAGCACATCTATTTATTTTGTCTATTCAAAGCTGCTAAGCATAAGAAGGCCAGTGTTTTGTGTCCCAAACTGATTTAAGGTCCCTTCCAACTCTAAC
>NW_009657867.1:0-709 GCF_000708025.1 Charadrius vociferus
GTGCCCCAGCACCACCAGCTGCACAGGTAGCTGCTCCTCTGCACGCCCCTCTGGCCTGGCAGGGCTCTGCCTGCTGTCCCGCTGCCCTGGGAGGTCTCTGCCTTCTCCAGACAGGGAGAAGATTCGTGCCGTGGGAGGCGAGAACGGCTGCTCTGGCCGAGTGGAGGTCTGGCACCGTGGCTCCTGGGGGACGGTGTGTGACGACTCGTGGGACATGCGGGATGCCGAGGTGGCATGCAGGCAGCTGGGCTGTGGCCCTGCGGTGTCTGCCCTGCACGAGGCTGCGTTTGAGGAGGGGACCGGCCCCATCTGGCTGGAGCAGGTGGAGTGCCGGGGGACAGAGCCGTCTCTGCAGGACTGCTGGGCCCGGCATGGGGACAGCGGTGCCTGCCGGCATAAGGAGGACGCTGCTGTGCGCTGCTCAGGTGAGCGGCAGGGCTGCTGCCCCTCAAAGGGTATTGGCAAGGAGCCGTTTCCCCCATTGGGTCCCATCATGGCTCCAGAGCTCCTGAGAGCAAGGCCATCGCTGCAGAGCATGGGAGCCTTTTGCCAAGTGGGCGGCAGCTTCTGTGGGGCTGGATGTCCTCCAGCTTCTGCCCGCAGGGCCCTGCGGCCCCCAGGGGCATCTCCCGGGCTGCCTGCTCTGTCCTGTGCAGGGCTCAGAGTAGGGCCCTGCGCTCCATCCTGGCCACCCTCACCAGCCGTGCAG
>NW_009657868.1:0-710 GCF_000708025.1 Charadrius vociferus
TCCATCCATCCATCCATCCATCCATCACTAATCCCTTGGTAGCAGAAAAGCAAATCCTCACGCTCATCTGGGATCTTTTCAGTTATGTAATGAGAACGTCAAAACACACATTCTGTAGCTTTTTGAAGGCACATAGGGTACAGCTAGATGCCTATCTATGAGCTAGATGCCCATTACAGTCCGTGGAAATCAGTCGATAGTTGCACTAAATTTTCTGAGTCTAGGTTGCCCACATTCTCTACAAACTTCTTACGAATTTGCTGCATTTAAATTACAGCTTAGGTTGCCCGTGCCAATGTGGTGCACTACAACTTGAACAGCTGATGTGGGTCCGACATGTTTTATGCAGGACTGGGAATTTACTGCTAGTCTAATTAAAGCCTTGACAGTCTAATCAAAGAATTATTGTTAGTCTGGATACAACAATCCTAACAATTATAGTTCAAATTATCCAAACATTATGGCTCATCCTGATAATGATACAGTGAAAACTGAAATACCCAAGCTTTACCATAATTGTCCCTTTCCCTAGTATTATGCTCACCCTTTCGCTCATTCTGGTGGCACAGAGATCACGTCCTGAGATACGATGGCTTTTGTCTTGGGAGGAGGGTGCCATGGCGAGTCATCCATGGAAGAGGTATGATGTTGGGGGGTTCCTCCTCCTCTTTTCCGGAAATATGATGTTGGTGTTGATGGTTTCTTACTCC
>NW_009657869.1:0-710 GCF_000708025.1 Charadrius vociferus
ATATAAAATAAATATATAAATAATTTAAAATACTGTTCAAGGAAGAACTTGACTCTCTTTCAAAGGACCTATATAAGGTGTCTTGGTCTTAGAAAATGAAAGGCTGCATTTAATTTCAGTGTTCAGTTTTGTAAGGTTCAGACTGCTCTGGCATATTTAAATCAATTACTTACCTTCAAGCATATGCATAACCTCACTGACTTGTAAAGTATGCTTACATATGCTTTGAACGTATGTTAGTCACCTGAGGCCTAACTGCATAAGGCTTCTTTAGGTCTGTCCTGCCTCCAGTTGAGTATCTGGCTTTATCAGTATTCATCAAAAGCAACTTACTTCAGGGAGCTCTTTCAGAGCTTTGATAAAGTTCTTCCCTTCCCCAAGCTCACCATAAACTTGCCAACTCGCCATCATGAGTGTGTTGCTTCCCTGCATGCTCAGCCAGGGCAGCTCCAGCGACTGCGTTCAAAATGCCACTGCCCAGAGGCTCCCTCTCTATGTCTGTGCTGTCCTGTTGGCCCAGCAAGTAGCTCGTGAAAGTCCACAAAGCCCTTGAATTCAAGGGAGCTATTCCAACCTGTATTTGCTGAGAATCCACCCTCCATGTTTAGCAATGGTAAGCTGGATCTTCAAAGATGTCTGAGCTGGAGAGAAGGAAAGACTGTGTGGACTTTTGATTTGCTGATCAGTTTGCTGATGATACCAAACTGGGA
>NW_009657870.1:0-708 GCF_000708025.1 Charadrius vociferus
ATCCTGGGCTGCATCAAAAGAAGCGTACCCATAATGTGTCCTCCACCCCTAGGCAACAATCCCCTTAGTCCAAATGGTGATCCAGAGAGCTGCTCTCAGTGACTCATCTTGATGGGTTTCACACCTGGGGCTGACGGCTGTTCCAGGGCAGCCCTGGAAGGAGCTGAGACGAGATGTTCCTTCCTCAGGAGCCTGTCATTGGGGTTCCCATCTGCCACCGTGCCTCTGTGCTCTTCTCGATTTTTTGAGATGGGCTCTGGATGAGCTGGTGGCTCTGCTGGGATGGGTCTGGGAGCAAGGTATTAACCGAATTACACCCCTGACATTGCTTGTGCCTTCTTCCTGTGCAGATGAGCTTCTTATCACTCAACCTAAAACAATCCAATGAGAACATAAATCTCCTGAGACATCTGTGTTTGGAGGTTACATGCATATTCATTGGTAGTATTTAACATATGAGAGCAGATCATTGGAGTTGCTGTCCAGAAAGGCATCGTGATTAAGGGAAAAGCTGTAGTGTTGCACGGGCAATGGCTTCATTCAGGGCCAGTATCACAGTCTTGTTTCTAAGGCTGTAGATGAACGGATTTAAGAATGGGTACAGGACGGTGTTTAGCAAAGCTACAATCCTGTTTGCCTTCAAGGAAACATCTTCTGAAGGATGCACATAGAGAGCAATGCAGCTCCCGTATACAATGGCCAAGGTAG
>NW_009657871.1:0-711 GCF_000708025.1 Charadrius vociferus
GTCTGGACAAATCCTTAAATACATGAAATAGGCTTTGCATTACTTCTGTTGAGAGATGCATTAGTAACATGTTTCACACAACTATCAGTTATACATTAAATCTGAGAAGTTATTACTCTTAAACTTTACTCTATTTGATCAGCAGTCTTGCTTGATATCCAAAATAACCTCACAATACCTGTTTTTGAAAGGCTACCTGTGTTGTTCCGAGTTAAAACTCTCCTCCACAGGAATCATTGCAATTACACGCTGTATCAGAGTAAGCGATTTTATAGCAACACGGAGCACACAAACCACTAAACCACTCTTTTCTTGCAGAGGGGATTCTTTCCTCTGGTTTGCCTGTTAAAACAGCTTTAGCAAATCAGTTAAATGCACTGAAAATAAGTCCTTCACCAATCCGCGTGCCTTATCAATGCACTGAAAGGAAATGGCTCTTCAACTACTCAATCCCAACTATGAAGCAGCTTGCTTTCATGTTTTTCTAAGGATTAAGCTTTGGAAGAAACAATTATATCCATCTCCTGGCAAGAAGAATATAGTCTGGAAGTTGCAATGCCCGGGGAATTCCACTCAGCTCAAGCAGCATTTGTTCAATAACCCACTCAGCTGGTGTCTCTCCTAGGTAGAGATCAAGGAGAGAGATCTAGCAGCAGTCAGTTAACAGTTACTTTAACATCTTTAGCATTAGGTATCCTTCACTCCAAAAGA
>NW_009657872.1:0-710 GCF_000708025.1 Charadrius vociferus
AACCTAAATGATTATATGATCTATAGTATACTAAGTGCACACATATGCTATTATCACGAGTGCTGAAGTTTGAGGCAAACCATCCCAACAGCAGAAGCACCAAACTAGTATCTAGGCAAAGCCCACATTAGCAACAAATGACTTGGGGCAACATTTACTTCTCTAAGAATCAAAACTAGGATCTTTTGCAGGCAAAGGGAAAATAAGAAATGTTGCTAACAGTATACAGAAGGACCAATCACAAGGTAATCATACGAGCAGCCTTAAGATTGAGCTTCATTTTCTCATTGGGACCTAACACAGGGATAGTCCACCACCACTTATTGCAGAGTTAACTCAGGATTTTGCTAAACTACAACCACAGAAACTAGATCCTGCAAACAGCAGCCCTCACTAATACACTAAGTAGACAACCGTCCTACAAGAAGCACAAGGGGATTTTATTTCGTCAGTGTGAATGCTCCTTCTGCTGGCACCAGTGCCATTGGTTTCTTGTTTGGAGCCTCAAGCACTGTTGATACACAAATCAGTAAATGTGGTTTGCTCAGGCCCTGGAGCTCAGAGGCCAAAAATCTGAGGTATAGTTTAAAGTCACTCTTCATTTTAGAAGATATTTATAGTTGCGAACCCTGCTGAGCACTGCCCTCATTTTCCACTTAGTTCAAGAAAGAGGTGAAATCTAGGGGCAATTTCTGCCATTTTTTTTTTTT
>NW_009657873.1:0-711 GCF_000708025.1 Charadrius vociferus
AGCCATTGACTATAACTCTTTGGATGCGGCCATCCAGTCAATTTCTTATCCATCCAACAGTCCATCAAACTCACATCTCTCCAATTTGGAGCTAAGAATGTTGTAGGGGACTGTATCAGAGGCCTTACAGAATTTCAGGTAGATGACATCTGTAGTTCTTCCTTTGTCCTCTGGTGAAGCTAGGTGGGTTTTCAAGAAGCAAGTTAAAGTTTTTGGGGAAACTGAGAAAATGGAAAATGATACAGTACACATTTCTTGCTTTCTGCTCAGGCTGTTGGTGTTGCAGGGGAGTCTCGTCCCCATGAATGTAAAGGTCCATTCCAAAAGTGAAGAGTCACTTCCGAGGTGTGTTGGAGAGACTTTTAAGGCCTGACCTTTTAGTTTCTGAGGATGCTTTCATCGGTCATACCTTCCCACTGTCCACTGTGTGTTACATTAATTCAGTTGATAAATGGAAAGGGAGATTCAGTAAGCTGTTACGATCTTAAAAAAAGATCTGAAATGTTGTTAGCCCTCATTTGCTTTCCTACAAGATCTGGTGAGGCAGTAAAATACAAATTTTCTACGTGTGCTTATAAGATCACTAATGTTTTCTTTTCCAGTCTTGTCTCTTGTTGTTGTCTGAGAAGAAAGAATTGCCCATCAACCTCAGAGTCAACCAGTTATCGCTGAAGAATCTCTTTGAGGTAAAGTAGGATCCTTTTTTTTTTT
>NW_009657874.1:0-711 GCF_000708025.1 Charadrius vociferus
GTGATTCTGTGATTCTGTGGGTCACAACAGATTATAACACCATCTCTATGCCAGGGCTAGAATAATGTGCTTCTCGTACTTAAATCAACAGATAGAGAAAGACTGCAGAAATTTTGCATTTGTTTATGGTTTTCCATTTTGTAAAGTATTTCAGCAGCCTGGAAAACAGAAGAAAATGTATAAACTGAGAAGATTTAAGGACCACCACAAAACTGTTAACTCAGAAAGCTGCAAAGCAGGTGAGATGGAAGGAAAGTATTACAGCTGATAAGTTTGAGTTCCACATTCTAGAAGAACATAAAGACGTCAGAGCACACTTTGGTATATGTTCAGAAACTACCTTCCTCTTGAGGAAAAGTGTCAGGAAACAAAGTTTAAACACACAGACGAACAAAACACAGGTGTGAAATAGGAGATCCTTTCTTATCTTAAAAAAAGTGTGCTGGAGAGGAAGGAGGTAGCTTTAGGGTTGATGCAAGGCCCAAGACAGAAACACAAAGAAGAGCTACTTCCTTCCTCAAAACCTGGAGACAGAAGAGAGAAAAAACAGGAGGAGAATAAATTCCTTCACAGTCTTCCTTTTCAAAGGAGGAAACGTGGCGATGGGTCTCTTCTTATCCCACGGGGACCATGGCTGAGTGCCAAGGAACTGTGGCATAGCTGAGGTGAACCCTAGCTAGGCCTTTGTCCTGGTTTGAGGACAAAACCACG
>NW_009657875.1:0-711 GCF_000708025.1 Charadrius vociferus
AAAAAAATGAAGTTCTGGCATATAGTGGCATAGTTATTTAACACCATCAATCCAGTTACATTATTGAGATTGTTGCTTTAAAAAAAATCAGATCTCAGCAATTTTAAAACCGTCTAATGCCTTCAAGATGCAGTTTATGAGAGCGCACTGATAACTTAAACTTAAAAAATGGGGTAAGGCTATACAGCAGCATTCACGTCATTGCTGTGATGTCCTCTACTTAGTTGTGCCACCTAAGGTTGAGTGTATCCTCAGGACAAGTTGCAGTGCTTCTGTCATGGATCCGATTTTGTATAATTTCTCAAAGTACTGTTTCTGTTGGTACTACATCCATTTAGACTTTGCCTTGATTTTGGTGGCTTCCCTCTAAGACAAAACTCCTTATTGTTACAATGATATTTTGTCTTGAAGGAGATTTTTTCCAATTTTCTCTCTTGGGGAGGAATACCTCGCATCACAGTCGCCGTGCAAATTAGGAGCTATCTCCAGGAAAAGGTTCATGTCACTGCAGTAATATATCTGTGCGTTCAGAGCAAAACACACAGCTTCCTAATCAAACGAGCCCTGGCACTAAAGCAGAAATCTCTGTCCGATGGGAGGGCAGTCTGGATCTTAGGAAAGTGATGATGTGGCTAATCTGTGTAGCTACCTGCTAGCCAAGGAAGGGCTAGCTTCACAATTACTTTGAAGTCTATCTTTAAACTGTGTATC
>NW_009657876.1:0-711 GCF_000708025.1 Charadrius vociferus
AAACAAAAAACAAGAGCAGTTATCTATAGTTAGAAAATACCACTCAAATACTATATTAGCATAGCTAATATATGAGGCATGGTCATTGAATCATTTCTCTACCAAGAAAATCCTACCCAGATACAGTGTCCACTACCATTTGACAATGGACTTCAATACAAACAAACTTACTGTAACTATTTCTATATCACATGAAGTCGTTGTCCAAACCATCGTTTGGAAAATCCCTACCAAGTCCTAAAAGAGACATAATATGACCAGGCTTTCTGAGGCAGTAATTAAAACAGGTAACAATTTAGATACTATTAAGCTGACAAAAGCCAAGTGTTTCATGCTTTCTCTCTTTGCCAACGTTTACCATAAAAGACAGACTCTTCCTGAGGTTCCTGACAGCAGTAGAACAGACCAGACAGATCACACAAGGAAAATAGCTCAAGCCTAGAGAGATCGCTCATTCCTGGAGCAGTGATAACTTAGATCAAAACAATTTTATCTGCTGTAACTTGGATCCTGTGGCCATTTCCCAAGTGAAGACATTACATTAGTGATTATTACAGCCATGCATGAAAACTTGGGAATGAGAAGGGTGAATGCCTGATGCAACAGCAATAGTCTTTCTATGAAATTCTGCATGATTATATCATGAAGCACATTTCAAAAAATAGCAATTTAAGACACTGCAGAGAAGCATCAAACATCCCGCAGAAAAAA
>NW_009657877.1:0-711 GCF_000708025.1 Charadrius vociferus
TTTTTTTTTTTAACTCTTCTATAATAACAGCTCCAGCAAAACCTCAGACTGTCATTAACATGCTTTTAAAAATGCACTAAAATGGCTTTGTCAATTACCTCGAGATTTAATATCCCGGCCACAACACAGATATCCCTCACTCTAACAACAAATCCCTCTGATAGTGCAGTGCACGCATGACACCACACTTCCCCACATTTCCTTTGGGTCCTCAGTGTACCCCACAGGCTGACAAATTCCAGCTCCAAACTGGGAGCAGAAGCACGCTCCAAAAATGCTGCGAACACTCAGACATGGCCTTGCCAACTGTCTTTCCCTTCCTCCCTTCCTGATGCCTTGATGGGTTCCCAATTTAAGCATCCTCACTTGTCATTAGTTTCATTTCTTATAGATGGGGGAACCACAATCTGATGATCTTAACTCACCTCCTCTGATCCTGTGGTGCAACCCATCCCAAAAGGTCCCATACATTCAGATTTTGTGTTTTACTATTGAACATACTTGCTCTTTGCTTTGACCATTGAAGAATAAGAGAAAAAAACATCCCATTCTGTTAGATACGTCAGCCTGTAAATGATGGTCTTTCTATCCTAACAGGTGGGAACACATGACTTGGCAAGTCCCCTGAGGCCTTAGGATCATCTTCCTAATTATCTTAATTTCTTTAAACAACTAGATGACTGGCAGGAACTCTGGGCAAAGTATAGCAGA
>NW_009657878.1:0-713 GCF_000708025.1 Charadrius vociferus
CGGTAAGTCAGCTGGAGCATGCACAAGCGCCGTTTTCATCACCAGGTTGTCTTTTGTATTTTGCTCTCTGGACATGAGGGCCCTGCTGCAGCCGGCAGCGCTGGGGGTGCTGTGCGGTGGCTCTCCCATAGTCATTTGTGTACATCTCTAGCTACAATAGCCCAAAATACTGATGTAACTGCACTGTCCGTGATGGAGTCAGTGACTACAGGTGGTGTAGGTTAATGCAAAGGTGTCACATTTAAACAGAAATGAAAGTGTCCTCTTCTAGCTCCTGTCCACCTCAGGATTGCTCTGATTGTAATTAGGTGGGGCATGCTGACGAGATAGGCAGATTAGAGGCATATAAGCTGCTGGCAGGACAACCTTCGTGATGCTCCTTCACTGGAAATCCTCTTGCTTTGGTATAATCTGGCTTTGTGACTCCCAAGGGCTCCTCTGAGACCCACCGAAGGAGCTCTGCAAACAAGGGATGGGGGTGGCCGGGGAATTTGTGCCGGGGACGGTCCCAGGTGTTATTCTGCGGTTTATTTGGTCTTTGCTTTACTTTAAAGGTTTGTATTGGTTTTATCTTGCTGTAAGTACTTTATGTCCCCGCTCTTGGCAACCAGTGGAAAACAACCACCCAGTGAACGGGCAGGCTCCGCGGGAAGCAGCCTCCATGGCTCAGAGCAGCAGCTTTCACCCGCAGCGGTAGCAGCAGTGAACGTGCT
>NW_009657879.1:0-711 GCF_000708025.1 Charadrius vociferus
TCACATTCCCCCTTTAGTCGTCAAAGGTAGATATTTCCATTTCTTCACCCTGTTCCTTGATGTCAGAGATGAAATTTGTTGCTTTACAGGGAGTACTGGCTCTTTATTTCCTTTCTTTAACTAATAAGGCTGGGGTTTTTTTCCTCACAATGTGTTTGTTTTGCATATTCATTTCTTTGCAGTATCTTGCAAATATACTTTGTACTGAAAACGGAATAATTACATCTATTTCTGTTCCAGCTCTGCTGTTCTTGGACTCATTCTCTTGCTGAGTTGACCTAACATATTCTTAGCTAAGTAAGGCGTGTTATTAGCAATTCTAATGTGCTTCATTTGAAATCCATATGCAGAAGGAAAAAGTTTTAAAAATATAAGGAAGAGTAAAATACTGATCCTTATTGGATAATCCTTTTCAAAACAGAGGGAACATCATCATAGTCAGTCTTTTTATTCTGGAAAACACTTTGCTTGGGAGAAGAAAAGGCTTGGAAGAAGCAAGAGATATTTAGCTTTACTTCTTTGTTTTCACACTTTCAATTACTGTTACCTCGATGTTTCAGTTCCATACTCAGTACTCTATTGCTCTTTCTGGACTGGATTTATGTTCTCTATGTTCTTATGTTCGTAATCATAGGTTGTCCTGTGATGCTCATTTTCCCCTTAAAATCTCAGCTCCTGAAGTCAGGTTATTGTGTGAAACACTCAAATATG
>NW_009657880.1:0-712 GCF_000708025.1 Charadrius vociferus
TTTTTTTTGTGAGGACCACACAACAGGGAACCAGACCCCTAGGCAATGCCTCCCCTCTGTTCCCCATCACCCCCTGACCTGGAGCAGTTCCATGAGCTGTTCTTGCTGCCCAGCTTGTCTCAGCTTGTCGCCTCGCTCTATCATCTTGCCATACAATTCTTTCCACTTCTTTTGAAGCTCTGACATCTTCTCCCGGATAGAAATTGCAGCATAATGGTTGTCTTGAATCAGTTGATTTCCTTTCTGGAGAAACACAGCACATTGGTTTTTTGAGCAGATCAGCATCTATGAAGTTTGGGACAAGATGGAAGACTTAGCTCCAAAACTGCCTTCACCTTTATCAGTGTTGCAAAGTGCTCCTCATTAGCCATCATTTCCTTCTCAGCAGCCTCATGCCACTTCAGTTTGCGCAGAACATTTGTTGGATCACGATAGGATTCATCTGACGCAATCTTGTACTTCTCTTCCATCCATATCAAAAGCTCAGCAGCGTCACGGTTAAACTCCTTACAGAAACAAACAGGAGTAAATTGATTTAACTTCTGATTCTGTGTGGGTTTGCAGTGCATCTTTGCTTTTAGGATCAAGTCCTGACTTTTTTTTTCCCTTACATTTCCTATGTGATTCCTATTTTCGTATCAAAGTTGTTCTACGTAATCAACACTTAATTCAAGAGTATGATCTTGAACCATTGATGAGTTTTTAAGCCCTC